>NC_045724.1:22962581-23274280 GCF_009834535.1 Camelus ferus
TCTGAAGTTTATTATTATTAAGACTGACAAAGACAAAACTGTTATCATCTCCGTTTCTAATGGTGAGGGAAGGGAATCTTAGGAAGAGTAATGGGCTTAAGGTCACACAACCTGTAAGAGGGAGGCTGGGCTCTTAACCATTAGGGAAAGTGTTTTTTTTTTTTTTTTTTTCCACATGTTTAATGCTCACAGTCAAATCTATTTGCTCAGAAAAAATAAATAAATACAAATGTACCTACCTATGTACCTATATAAAACAAAAATATAGGCAAAATAAAGAAAGAAAAAATATCAGTTTAAATAATTCTGCCAGCCAATATACATAGTGACAATGGAGTAGAAGTGGTGATGGTAGCTTCCTCAGTAAGGCTGTGTGTCCATGTGCCTTTTCTAAGATGAACACCCATCTTGCAGTGATTCTAGTGTTTAATGATATGTATTTATCTTACAGATCACCTTGACGAGAAGCTGACTTCAATTCACATATATAAAGAACAACCAAGGTTATTTAAATATGAAACATTTTCACCTATTCCTGAGACGTATGCTGGGCTTATATTGCCACAAATACTTTAAGTGCAAAAATACACAAGTTAGGTGATGTAAATTGTATTGCTCTGCATGTGGAGATAAGTCGTATCTATTGTGGCTAATGTCTTCTGTAGAAAACAGCAACTAAGAACATCACAAAACAAATTCTCCTTAATACCTATTATAAAAGATAATTATTTATCAGCTCAAGTAAGACTTTGTACATTGACTACAGATGATAATAGGTGAATATTGATCTAGCCTGGATCTCTAATCTGGAATGCCAGGAAGTGATGTTTAAACACTGTCATGTATCAACAGGCTCTAATGAATATGACAAAGGCAGCAAAGGCAGAAGACCTTAGTTAAAACAAAGAAAAGCTTCTGTTGATAACACAAATACTTCCTCTTGGGTGTGAACAGAACTGATGTTTAATCTTTGGCTGTGCCCATTTCATATTAGAATTTTATGTTTTATTCCTGCAGTGGTTAAAATTAAATAAATTATTTATATTAAATTAATTATAATTTAATGATAAAGATTTGCATTTGGTGCTGTCATATCTATAGCAATCCCAGTAACAATGACTTACAGTTGTTCATTCTCCCTATCATCAAATAAACGGTTATCAAAGAATTTAAAAATAAAACATTCGAGTGATCAGTAGTAGAGAAGAGATAAAAAAAAAATCGCATAAGGGAAAAGTGAAGTCATAAATAGAAAGAGGGACAGAACTTTGTGAATTCTTAGTCTGTGCTAGAAACAGACATTGTTATATTTTATTCTTGGCAACTGTCCTACCTGGCCGTTGTTCACCAGATGCAAAACCTGATCCACAAAGAAAGAAAGCTATGTGACCCTGTGTAAGGTACAACTTGTTAAAGGCAGAGTCACAATTTGAATGCAAGTCTATCTGGCTCCAAAGCCTATGTTTTCTCTGCTACAACCCACTCCTTTTGAAAGGAATCCTTTATCTAACTCCATAAACTTAACACCATCGTCATTAAAAATTTTTCTTTTTTTCTAAAGCAAGTATTTTAAGAAGAAGGAAAATGTTATCAGGGCCATCTAAGATTTAATGAAAAATCTTTCTGAGTAAACCTCATGGTAAAGATGTTTTAAAATTCAACACTTACTGCTTTTATGAAAAAATAATGCTGCTACGGATGCTGTTAATAATGGTGGTGATGATAACAAATTTTGAAAGTAGGTAAAAGATAGGGGTAGGGGATTAAGACGTGCAAACTATTGTGTACAAAATAAATATGCTACAAGGATATATTGTACAGCACAGGGAATACAGTCAGTATTTTATAATAACTATTAATGAGGTATAACCTTTAAAAATGGAGAACCAATGTGTTGTATACCTGTTAACATATAATATTGTACATCAACTATACCTCAAATAAAAAATAAATATATTAAACAATTTAAAATAGGTAAAAGAGATACACTGAAAGCACAGGGCATGATGCTATGTAAAAAGATGTAAAAATATATATGAGCCAAATGGTAGACAAAAGAAAGCTAATGTAGAAATATCAATGTCATATAAAATAGTCTTTAGGACAAAAGACATTATTAGGGGTAAAGAAAGTAACTACATAATTATAAGTAGTGCAATTCACCAAGATGATAGAATAATTCTAAATTTGTATGCATTTAGCAGAGCAAATTCAAAATATATAAAACAATACTAACATTGTGAAAAACAAGGAAAGACAGAGAAACTGTTCCACATTAAAAGAAACTAAGGACATATGAAATTAATACAATGCATGACCTTGGATTTGATCCTATGTCAAGAGCAAAAAACAATGCTATTACAAAGAACATCACTGGAAAATTGGTGAAATTCAAATATGGATTTTATACTCTTTCTTTCCTGAATTTGATTAGATTACTCTGTGATATCAGGGATTATTTTTGTTTCTAAAAAATACATGCTGAAATATTTAGAGGTAAAAAGGTACAATGTCTGTAATTAATTTTTAAGTGGTTTACATACACGCATGGCAGGACAGAGAAAAGGACAGATAAAGACAAATAATGTACACATTCCAAAATCTTTTTTAAAAGATAGTGTATCTAGATTGCAGTGCCCCCTGAAAAGATATGTTCACGTTCTCACATTCAGTACCTGTGATTGTGACCTTATTTGGAAATAAGATATTTGTAGATGTAGATGTAATTAAGTTAAGAAACTTGATAGGAGGCCATTCTGGATTTAGGGTGGGTCTTAAATGGCTAGTGTTCTTATAAAAGAGAAGAAAATGAGGCATGAAGACAGAGGAGAAGGCCATGTGACGATTCATAAAGTCATAGAAACTGGAAAGAATTAAGACTGTCCCTATTTACAGATGATGTGATTATTCAGCAAGGTCATAGGATAAAATATCAACATACAAAAGTCAATTGTATTTCTATGAGTCAATGAACATATGATCACTAAAATTTTAAAAATACCATTTATAATTGCACAGAAGATGAAGTACTTAGATGTAAATCTAACAAATCACTTACAGAACTTGTGTTTTGGATACTACAAAACACTAACAAAAGAACTCAAACAAGATTGGACATATGTATCATGTTCACAGACTGGAAGAGTCAGTATAGGAAAGATGTCAAATTTTCCTAAATTGATATACAAGTTTAATACAGTTCCTACCAAAATTTGAGCAAGGATTTTGGAGATATGAAAAACATTGTTCTACAACTTATATATAAATGCAAAAGAACTGGAATAGTTAAAACAATTTTGAAAAAGAAAACTGGAAGGAATTTCTATACTTGATGTCAGAGCTAACTATACAGCTGCAGTAATTACGAGGGTGCAGAACTGGTGGAGTAACTGACATAAATCCAACAGAATAAATAACCCGGAAATAGATCCTTACACAACTGGTTGTTAACAAAGGCACAGGACAGAGGAATGGCAACCTTTTGAACAAATGGTGCTAGAGCCATTGAACATTTACAGCTTAAAAAATTTAACCTCAACCTAAACGTCGTATTTTATACAAAAATTAACTCAGAATGGACCACTTGGATGTATGGTAACAGATGACAACTAGACTTAAACAAAGGGTCACTTAGATATGTAAGCAGAAGTGAGATTTAGATATGAAATTATAAATCTTGTAGAAAAAACAATAGGAGAAAATCTCTGATATTTAGGGCTAGACAAAGAGTTCTTAGAAATGGCACCAGAAGTGTGACTTATACAAGTAAAAAAATGGATACATCGGACCTCATTAAATGGAAAATTTTGTTCTGTGAAAACCCTTATTAAAACGATGAAAAGACAAGCTGCAGACTGGGAGAAGCTATTTGCAAGTCACATATTACACAAAGGCCCAGTATGTGGGATACATAAAGAACTCTCAAAGTTTAGCAATAACCCCTGCCCCCAAAATAAACCAATTACAAAACGGCAGAAGACATGAACGGACATTTTACCAAATAGGATATACAGATGACAGCAACTGCATGAAAAGATGTTCAACTACATTAGTCATGAGATAAATGCAAATTAAGACCACAGTCAGACATCACTATGCACCCAGCAGAAAGGATAATGTAGAAAACGGTGACAACATAAATGCCAACAGGAAGGCCGAGGGGCTACGTCACTCATGCATTGTTGGTAGGAATGTAAAGTAGTACAGCCACTGTGAATGAACAGTTTGGTAACTTCATAAAAAAGCTAAACATGTCAATAACATACAACTCATTAATTCCACTCTTGCACATTTAGACCAAAGAAATGGAAAATTATTTTTACACAAAAACCTTTCCATGAAAATCCTCAGTATCTTTATTCATAAAAGCCAACAACTGGAAACAGCTCACATGTCTACAGTGGGTGAATGGTTATTTAAACCATGGTGTGTATCTGCCATGGAATACTACTCAGCAATAAAAAAGAATGAAGTATTGATACATGGTGAAATTGGAATGAATCTCCAGGAAGTTACACTGGTTGAAAAAGTCAATTCCCTAAGGTTGCATGTTATATGTTTCCATGTGTATAATATTTCTAAAATAAAAAAAAATATGAAAATGGAGAATGGATCAGTGGTTGCCAGGAGTTAGGATTGTGAGAAAGGGTAATGGGAATGGTTATAAAAGGGATGACAGACAAATACTTGTGGTTGACCACACAAATCTAGACATATAGTAAAATTGCATGCAGCTAAACACATACACACACACACACACACACACACACATACAGAAATGCATGTAAAACTGGTGAAATCTAAATAAGTTCATGGTCAGTTTCCACATGCTGATGCTGCACTGTGGTATGGGATACCTTTCCACCGGGAGAGACTGACTGAAGGGTATATGATGTCTCTGTATTATTTCTTACAACTGTATGTAAACCTACAATTATCACAAAATCTACAATTATCACAAAATAATAAGTTAAAAAATTGATACCAAGAATCATACACACAAGCAAGGAAAAACAGGAAGTTTTTGAGCCTCTTTTAGACTCTCAAGTCATTGAGAAATATTTCAGTAAATGGTTTTTGGCTTGATTAATTTTAAGATGTCCTATTTGGGGACTCTAAAAAGGGCTGAATTCAATAGATTGTTGCTACAACGTGCTTTAAAAATGACAGTAGTATTTTTCTATCTTGGAATCCATTTGAGAAGATTGGGATCTGGCATATTCACCTACATTTAAAAGGCAAGGAAACACAGGTGCCATGTGGTGAAGGGACTTTGCAACAGGCGCAAAGCTGGATAGTGAGATGACAGGAAAGAACACTATCTAGATGGGGGCCCCTTCCTCTAGGTCACACTAACTCCCCCCAGGCGTCAGCCGCTCAATAGGACAAAACTTACATTAAATCTCCCCTACAGCACATTTCCTCAGTTAACCATGGAACCCACTCCTTGCTTCCTAGAAGTCAACTTCTTAAAAATAACTAGGGAAGCATGTTCCAACCTGACTGTGGAGAGCTTTGTACTCCAGACAAGGACGTTAGACAGAATCTGACTGACAATGTCACTGAAGGTAGTTGAATAAAGAAGTACTTTAGCAAGACGTATCTGTTCTAAAACGTAAAGAAATGAGACTGGCAGAATTTAGTTATGGAACGATTGCAATAGTCTAATTGAGAAATGGAAAAAGTCTAACTAGCTGTGATTTTTAGGGATGGGAAGAGAGGGACGAATATCTACTGGGAACCTAATATAGATATTGGGCAATATAAAGACATCTAAGAGTGTTGGCCACATGGGACAACTTTAATAGTGACTTTTGTTATCTATACTATAAAACCAGGTTTACCTATAAAACAGTAGCAAATGTTTGTTGATGCAGCAGTGATTAAGGAATAGAAAAATATACCTCTGTTTTGATGGAACATCTCTCCATGAAAAGAAGGTACAAAAAGACTATGCAAATTTTGTCCTTGCATTCGACTAGAATTCCAACTGACTGAAGAGTGAACAGGCTGATAAATGTCCTGCCAAGATTAAATTTCTCCTGCATCAGTAAGACTTCTTCATAAAACAATTCTTCACATCTTCAGGCCCAAACTGGTCCCTGTTGGACACTCAACCATTGCTAAAACGATCAAAAGCCCCAAATCAAATATATCCTGTCTCTGAGGGGAGTTGTATAATAATGTAAATTACTAAAGAGGACATAATACAAGAAGAAGAACCAAGCCTGTGGAACTGTGAAAAATAGAACTCAGGAGACGAGAGAAATTCACTCAAACCACCACCGCTATTTAAATGGCCCCTGCCTTCACTTGAGTAAGAACTGGCCACCCCACAAGAATTGAAAATGAGACTTGTAATTCTTTCAAAAGTGTACATGAAAGAGGTGGGAGGTATTACAACTATACTAGTGGTTCTCGTACTTTGGAGTATGTAAGAATCACCTGAGGGGTTTGTTAAAATGCATTTTCTTAGGCTTCACCCCAATCCTCACCCAAAAGATTCTGATAAGTCTGGAATAGAACACAGAACTTTGCATATTTGTATGTATTTTACTCCAATCTCCCCTAAACCTGTTTGATTCTTTTTTTCATTATATATATATATATATATAGTCAATTTCCAATGTGTCAGTTTCTGGTGTACAGCATAATGCTTCAGTCATACATGAACATACATATATGTGTTTTCATATTTTTTTCACCAGAGGTTACTACAAGTTGAATATAGTTCCCTTTGCTATGCAGTATAAACTTGTTGTTTATCTGTTTATATATATGTTAGTTAGTATCTGAAAATCTCAAACTCCCAATGGTTGATTTCTAAACAATGTAAAG
The DNA here is from genome assembly GCF_009834535.1 of Camelus ferus. NCBI lineage: Eukaryota > Metazoa > Chordata > Mammalia > Artiodactyla > Camelidae > Camelus > Camelus ferus. The sequence continues at coordinate 22,969,419 of NC_045724.1, forward strand.
ATCACCTGGAAAAACACTTGGTGAAACACAGGATTGAAATCTATACACCGTCAAGGTACAGAAGAAGGAGTGGAGACTCAGAATGCTTAGAAGTCAGGCGCCTTGTCCAGCTTCATACAGTGAATTTGCCTGGTATGTACCGATTTAACCACCACCTGGATACTGTGCTGCTTATCTCGGCCCACATGAACATGATGTGTTAGCATCTCCTTCTTTATGATTCCTTTGTTGAGCCATGAGCTCCATGACATGGGTACCGTTGAAAGCTGGGATCCCATCTTGGGCATGCCGTGGCTTGGTATGGAGTCAGTGTGAGCCCAGGAAAGAAACATCAGAAGACAGCTTTAAATCTTTTGTTTTCCTATAAATACACTTTGTAAGTTCACGAAATTGCTATGCTAGGGTTACGGCCCCTGCTCTCTCCAGTTGCTTAAATCTTAGCAAATTGGATGATGACCGTCTGATGAGAACATGTAAGCCAGGATCACGCCCTTCCCTTCCTAGGCACCTCACGTTCCTACTACTTCTCTTATTAGATTAAAATAACAAAAGCACTTGTTCGTAGCAAAAACACAGATGTCTCATGGCCAAAAAAAAAAAAAAAAAAAAAAAAGGCAGAATATTACATTTTTCAAAAGCCTGTTTCTTATTAAGCCAGGCTTGATTGGTTTTAGACCCAAGAGACATAGGCCAGTGCTGATTTCCATGGCTCCCTTAAAGTTATATTCCCTCAGAATCTTTCCTTTTCCTATTTCTCTAGGAAAAGTAACCGAAGGAACACATTTTCAACCTTGATGCTATCTCCTAAGAGGTTGGAAGAATCAGTTAACTTTTTCCTGTATTTGGACTGTCAGCTTCAATATTCTCCCTGATATTACTTTATTTTTTTAATCACAGTCTCCAAGCAATAGCAAATTTTTATTCATGCACCTGATGACTGTGATTTTCTAGATAGAGTTTTGTGCTTTGGAACTTGAATTGCAATGCAATTATCTTTCCTTTTTTACCCTTGCTTTCCAGGGAGATAACCCTACAAATTTTGATTTTCTAGACATAGTGAGGTCTTTTTTGAATTGCAAATTTTTCTTTCCTTTATATTTTTAGGTTGAAAAAAAATTTTTATATCACAAAATGCATTCTTAGATATTTATACATGTGCACATATATGACCATATGCATTTAAACATATGTGTTTTTAAATTCAAATATAGGGATAGGTAATAACCCCCCTGCTTAGCATTACCTTGAAGGCTTGTCTAATTTTAATATTCTGTGTACATGGAAGCACTAGAAAACGTCTCTCCCAGTTCTTTTCAAGCTGTGGCTGGTTAATTTACCACGTCAAACAATGGCATTTTCACAATTCAAACCAGTGAATTCTATCCTTTAAGATTAAAGTAAAATTTGAATATTAGCCAGTATCTAAGACTACTTTTAGAAAGTGGTAAGGGGGGAATAGTGGAATATTATCTATGATATTTCATAATATTAAACTAATATTAAATTAAGAGAGTCAAAATCAGAAGACTTAGAAAACCCACCTAAACGGTTGATGCTTTGTAAGACTATCATAAGAAATACTGATTTCCTCCTCTCTCCAAAATATATGCATAGTTACACACACACAGAGACACACAATTTTGATAAAAGTTTCAGTGGGCTTCCTATAATTCTGGTTTACAACACCTGAGTAACTTCAGGATTTGTTAAAGATGAAGATAGTTGGCACCGATTTCCTCAGTATTGAATCTATCACGTCTACTAAAGAGCTTGGTATGTAACACTGAATGGATGGATGTTTGACGATGAATGAATTAATGAATTAATGAGTAGCTCCTTATTTCTTCATAAAGAAATTTGAAATTTGGAAAGCAAATTTCTTTTCTTCCTTCTCTCCACATCGCACTTCTAATTGTTAGAACTGAATTGATACTCACCTCTCTGTAAATTTGAACTCTGTAAATTTCTACCTATTGTAAAAGCAAATAAAGCAAAGCATAAGTATGTTCTTGATTTAACTTAACTGTGGACATTTTTGAGTACAGTTACCAAGAATCCCTTCAATTTCCCAAACTAAATATACTCTTGAAATAGCCCATGTATTAGATGGTTTCCAGAATCTCTCATCACACTAATTACACAGTTATACCCCCCTGACCACTTTATATATCGTCTCCGTGATGAGCGAATCAGAAGGGGAACAGTTCCACAGATGGTGCTGTAGTCACTGAAGTAGGACGATGACCATTTTTAATCTAAATACTTTAATTAAATTTACTCTCCATACACAGCTGTTCATGGAGATTTATGGCACAGTAAATTGAGAAAGCCCACTGTCTGGGACTTTCTTCCCTGTTCTGAAGGTAAAATGGAGACCTAGAACATAAAATCCATAGAGAAGATCTCTGAACTTGAGGAAATCAGTGGCACTTCAGTCATATTAGAGCCCCTAAACTAAACAGATTTTGAACATCTAAAATTGCCTCAAAAACGGATACGACCTCAGTGGATGGAATATGAGACTTTATCTCAAAAGTCTCAACCCTCTTAATCTTTAGATAGATGATTTCCATCCTTATAAATCTGGGGTGGAAGCATGCTTGAGACTATGCGAATATCAAAGAGAGGTCTTCCAGACACATCAACTTACAATATCCCATTTGACCAACTCAATCCATAACAAACAAGTTCCATTTCTGTTTATCTTCTGCATTAATGAGCCTCTAGAATGTATAGATTCCTATCTTTTATCAAATTTGAGAAGGTGCTGGCCACCATTTCTTCTAATACTCTTTCTGCCTCATTCTGTCTTTCCTTTCCTTCTGGGATTCCTGTGATACATATGTTGACATAATTGATGGTGTCCCACAGGTCCTTTAGTTTCTATTAATTTTTTAAGTTCTTGTTTCTTAGCTCTTCTCAAGCTGGATGATTTCAATTGACTTGTCTTTAAGATTGTTGACTTTTTCTTCTGTCTGCTCCAGTGTGCTATTGAAACTCTACTGTGAGTTTTTCATTTCAGTGATTGTACTTTCAGCTACAGAATTTGGTTGTTTTTTTTTTTTTTTTTTGAGAAAATAATTTATATTTCTTCGTTGATATTCTCTATTTGTGTTATTCTAGTTCCGTGGTTATTTGCCCTTGGCTTCATTTAGCTATTTCATCATATTTTAAAAGGTTAATTTAAGGTTCTTATCTAGGAAGTCAAATGTACATGCTTCCTCAGGGACAGTGTCTATTTATTTCTTTCAGGAAAGGACCAACTCTCTTATTTTTTGCATACTCCATATTTTTCAGTTGACAGTGGGGCATTTTGAATATTACAATTTGGTAAACTTGGGAATCAGATTCTTTAGAGTATTTTTTTTTTCTTCCATAACTGTAGCTGTCTTTGCTTGATGGTTTTTTCTAAAATATATTTTAAAATTCTATAATCTTTGTCATGTGTGTGGAGAAAGAGGAGAAAAAAATCTCTCCTAATCTTTTCGGATTGGCTCTGTGTTGGGGGGTACTCCTTCAACACTTGACCAGCCTGTTTCCAACTCTGCCTTAGCCTTCACTTCCTGCTTGCACCAAGCCTACCGATCAGCTGGAGGTAAAAGCTTGGAGTGTGCTCAGGGCTTTTCTGAGCATTCTTCCTGCCCTAGACATGTGTCTGGTTTTCTAAATTCTGCAGTAAACACAGGTAATTTTAAATGCCTTTATTTCCCAAAGAAAGTTTCTCCCCAGTTTTTCCTCCCAGACTTTCAACCTATTGTATTCCTCAATCATAATCTTTTGCCCCAGGCAGCTATGTTTTAAAGGAATGCCTGTTGCTTTCCTGCCCTGGGTGAATTCCCTATTAAGCAAAACAAAGACAAGTCCTTGTATCCATTTTTTGGATAGTCCCCAAATAGGTTAGAACATAAAAACACAATTATTTGCAAATAAAATCTGTTCTGCTCTCTCTGAAACCAGGGACCAGGGTTCCACACTGGTAATGCCGTTTCTTGTCCTCAAGACTATCACTGAACTAGGGAGGGAGTGGAGCATGGACAAGTAACAATGCCAACAAAGTTTCCTACACTTTTACATATTGTCCTTTTAAAAAATTTGGCATTAACTTGGTTGCTATAAATCTTGGACTGTTTTCTAGTGTTCTGAGATCTATAGCAATGTCCTCTTTTTAATATCTTTTATGAGTAATTTGTGTCCTTTCTCTTTTTTATTAATTAGTCTGGCTAGGGGCTTATTGATTTATTGATCTTTTCAAGGAACCAGCTTTTGATTTCATTGATATTCTCTGTTGAGTTTCTGTTTTCAATTTTATTAATTTTTGCTTAATTCTAATTATTTATTTTCTTCTTCTTACTTTGGACTCTGTTCTCTTTTTATTTTCTAGTTTCTAGGTGGAAATTTTGACTGATTTTATATCTTTCTTTTTATTTAATATATGCATGCAATGCTATAAATTTCTTTCTGAGCACTGCTTTCCCTGAATTCCACAAATTTGGATAAGTTGTGTTTTTAGTTTTACTTAGTTCAGCATTTAAAAAACTTTTTTTCTTGAGATTTCTTCTTTGACTCATTTTGTTATTTGGAAGTATATCGTATAACCTTCAAGTATTTGGGGAACTCCAGCTATGTGTCTGCTATTGATTTCTACTTCAATTCCGTTGTGGTCTGAGAACACACATCATATGATTTCTATTCTTTCAAATTTGTTAGGATATGTTTTATGGCTTGCCAATATTTGGATTTAGTTTCTGTAAGCTTTTTAAAGGAGATTTGATTCTGGTAACTTTTAAAAAGATGACTATTTTGTTTTAGAATCAATTTTGCTTTGCAGGAAAATTTATGAATATGATACAGAGAATTCCCATATGCTCTCCTCTAGGTTCACCTATTATTGACATTTATGTTATTGTATTTATCATAGTTAGTGAATCAACATTGATATATTAGCAACTGAAGTCCATACTTTATTTATATCTCTTTATTTTTTTTACTTAATGCTATTTTACTGACCTCGGATCCCACCCAGGATACCTCATTCCGTTTAATAGCTATGTCATGTCAAGCATTTCTTGGCTATGGCAGTTTCTCAGACTCTCCTTGTTCTTGATGACCTTGACAGTTTTGACCAGTACAAGTCTGATATTTTTGTAGAATGTCTGCCAATTGGGATTAGTTTTGTGTTTCATTTTTAGACTGGGTGATGAATTTTGGAGGCAGATCATAAAGTGCCATCTCATCATACCAAGAGTAGTGTATCTTTATGACTTACCAGTGATAATGCTGACATTAATCACCAGGCTGAGATAGTTTTTATCCAGTTTCTCCACTGTAAAGATACTCTTTTCCATCCTTTCTGTGCTACACATTTTAGAAGGACGTCACTACACTCAGCCTACAGTTAAGGAGTTGGGAATTATGCTCCACATCCTTGAGGGTAGAGTACGTACACAAAATATTTGAAATTCTTCTGTTTGGAAGATTTGTCTTTTCTCCAGTTAGCATTTTTAACTTTGAAAAGTGCCCTTGTTTATCTTTCAGTGCAATGTTAGAAAAAATGTAGCTGCTTGCTTTCTGAGATTTCCTGGCTCTGTTTCTTTTCTCTACTTTCATTTGGACTTTTAATTTCATCTCTGTTTTCCTCCATTCTGTTCAATTTGACTCCACTCCCAGCTGTTTCTCCTCTGTGTGTGTCTTTGGCCTTTAAGGGAGCATTACTGGTGTGTTTCCAGAGTTCACGTAGGCTTGGCTGTTCTAACCCCTTCAGATCCCATTACAGACTTCTTACACTTACCAATAGGCAAAGCTCCTTCCAAAATCAGCTGTTCTCTAATGTCCTGATACGGGCCTGCTGCTTGTTTCAGTGAATGTTTTTGTCGTTTTGGAGTTCTCTTCTTCCTTTTTCTGGTATATATGTATGTGTGTGTATATTTGTGGTGTGTGTGTATGTGTGAAACATTCACAAAGATCAAAAAACTATGCTCCCACTGCTTTTACTGTCTTTGCAGGATCCTACTCATTCCTCTCCCACCTTTTCTAATTGTTTATTCTTTTGATAGCTTTATTGAGGTATAACTGATACACAAAAAATGCACAAATTTAATGTGTATAATTTGATGGGTTTGGATATATGTATATACATGTGAAACCATCACCACAATCAAGATAATATCTATCAACTCCAAGTTTCCTTGTGCTTTTTTTTTTTTTTCAATTGGCCATTGGTAGCATCTTAAAATAGGAAAAAACAAATACCTGGTAGGAGCATATGTGGAAAATCATCAAAAGATGTGTTTAACCTTTCTTAATTACTTCCTTACTTTGCTAAAGTTGCCTTTACTCTAAATTTGGGTGTGACTTGTGTATTCACACACACTTACCTCTATGTACAAACACTACGTACACCACATATGCTCTCAAACACTTCTTCACGTGAATTCACACATATACACACCCATTCAGGCACTCTCGTTCACATACACAACAGCTGCTTACACACGCAGACCTACACATGCCCACAAACATCTACAAATGAACATACACATATAAATGTTATGAAATTTTTTATACATCAGTTCATAGGACTACAAATCAAGTATATATTTTTAAATTCAATCCTTGTTCTTTACTGCCTACAAAAGTCAATACAAAAGAATGCCTTCAAAATATATTTATAGAATGAACGCAAAAATGAATAATTTACATTTTAGAAAAGTGAATGATGTCTTTGAAAACTACTTCACATATGAGTTAGCCAAAAACAAATAGAAAATTTATAAAACAGTAGCTCTATCTAAACTATAGGCCAATCCATCATCTAATCTCTTAGATTATTTAGATGATCAAATTCTTCAACTATTTTTCTTTTAACTAAATAAAATCCCATCAGATAAAATGCTATTTCCTATGATTCTGAATTGAATTTTTATGAGATGTACAGAGAAATTTAATCAATGATTATGGTGGGAGATTTAAATCCACTGCTGTTCCTTAATTTGCATAATAAACAAATACCTTTGTGAATTCTCCCTGAAAAGGTAATCACATGCTGTATTTAAAGAGACTTGCATCTTTAGCTTAATTTAACTTAAAAAAGAATCATTTATATTCTCATTAAATCTGTTCTACAGTTTTACTTCATTGATTTAAGATTCTTTTAAAGATGCACATTAAACTGCCCACACTAGTAATTACTCTAATTTTTAAAAATTCAGTCACAAGTCAATCATTAAGAAGAGATGCAAAGCATCAGTCCATTAGCAGTTGTTTATAATAGCACATCTCAATTGATTAAACTGTAGATTTTTTTGTAGGTCTTGTTTTATAAATTGAGCTAGTCAAGTAAACATAACATTTGGTAATAGTCCTCATAGCAACTGTCAGAATGACTTATTGTTGTTGCAGTCCTGCATTCCTTCAGAATTAATAATACCTCTGTGCCCTTTATAACACTTATTATTGATGCCATGAAGTTCTCTATATTTAATGAGTAGATGTTTCATTATACTACATAGTTCTGTTGACAGATAAAAAATTTTTCTAATTTGTTTCTCTTTTCCTCTTGATTGAAGGATTGTAAATATGCAATTAGCAGTTGAAGTAGAAGTAAAAGATGAAAATATCAGCTGTCAAGTATTTCTGTTGAAAGAGACAGGATGCTTTAAGCTAAGGACAGCGTGACAAAAGATAAAAGCATCCTTGCCAATGAGGCTGAAAGTTGCAAAATGTTTAAATATTTGATTTGGTTTTTTTCCTTCTATGAAGTAATTGTAATCATTGTCTTGTATGGAAAAGAAGTTAATGAAAAGACATATTCTTTTCCTACAGAGCTGACTGAGGTCAAGCTCTCATACTTCTCCAGCAACATGCAGGTTTTGATTTCTATACTTAATTGCTTTTTAGTATTTTTCAGTGATGATAGGGTCACAAGCTTCTAAGAGGGAAAGAAAATGGAAAATACAACTATAGGAGTTTGTAACTTATAGGAGTGTTATTGGATCAAAATAACAGTAAAAGTTAGCAATTCTTAGTCAATAGTAGCTAGAGCATTTCTTACTCTTTTCAGTTCATCAATGTAATCTCAAAATGGCAAAAAGTTTTCATATTTTGGCATCTCAAGTTATATTTTTCAGTTCTCTATGACTTCTTTTTTGGTCTCATGATTTTGGAAATATTACTATCTTTTGTTTTATAAAGCTAACACTTTCTCAATAGATTGCCAGATACAAAATGATTTATGTGACTTATAAGCAATAAGCACTTCCCCTATTTATGAGGAAAAATCTTCAGATATTTTGGAATGTGCAAATATATCATAGATGCTTGACAATTAGAAATGCAAATAATTCCATTTCTAAATATTGTTTTATTGCAGTTTCTTTATTACTTCATAATATTAGTATAATATATTAAACATAAATAGTTATTGAATAATGTATATACATTTATATCAATATAAATTATTTTATATTATTTTTAAAATTTTTCAGTGGAGCAAATAACTTCCCCCATCTCTTTACTTTGTTTATGATTTATAAAGAATAATCCTTAATTTGGATGGACTCAAATTTTCACTTTTACCCTGTTGAAAAGTAATTGCTTTTCTTATTTTGAGGAGACAAGGAAATTCTGCACCACTTCTGTTAACTTTAGAATGTTAGCTTTAACACCTAGTATTTGACTGACTTGGAACTTTTATTTGTGTGTGCTGTGAGGTGGAGATCCACTTTTACTTTTCTCTGTGTAGTGAGCCATTTTCCCTTGCAGCTTTCCCTTGTGAAATAACCTCAGTGATTTGTAATGCCAATTATTTTATTTACCAAGTTTGCATGACTAGCTGAGTTTGTACCTGGGCTCTCTATGCTTTTTTATGACTATTGGCTCATTCATCTTCTTAGACCACATTACTTAATTGCCATGACTTTATTGTAGGTTTTATACTATGGCAGGGTGCTTCTCTTCAATTTACTTTTATGTTTATTTAAAAAAAAATTACCTTAGATACCCAGATACCCAATTTTCATATGAATTTTAAAGTTAGTATTTTCAAGTCCCCCCCAAAACTCTTGGTGTGAATCGACTTGAATTTGAGGATTAATTTTGTGGAAGTTAATGGGAACTGATATCTTTGCAATATTAAATTAAACCAATTAAGAGTAAGGTATTTTCAATATAATTTATTTATATGTTCTATATCATTACATGGAATTAAAATTCAGTATCCTTCATTTTCTTAACGTTTAGTTTACATTTTCTTCTTCAATTTTATTTCTAATTGTTTTTTGATAAAATTGAGAAAAACAAAAAAAAGGTGGTCTTCTTTCTGGCCACCTTACTAAGGTTTTCTTTGGTTTTGAAAGAGTCAAAAACTACCTATGAATGAGGAGTGAATATCAGCTCTAACTGAAAAAATGAAGAACAGCCTCACCATTAATCTGGATGGGAGGCAACACAGAGATAAAGTCAGCTGCAAAGTTAACAACACGGTATCTACCAAGGTCAAGCCACAGTTGTAAAATGCTGTAAAGAACCTACTTTGAGTGATTGCTGCTTTCTCCCCAGTGGTGTCCCAGATCTGTTTTGCTTGTTTCATTAATTACAAGGAATACCGAGCGGCTTGGCCACCTTGATTTAAAACAGCACCCAATCCCTAGTTCACCCCTGTGTCGACTGAAATAAATGCGCAGCCTCAAAGTTGAGAGTTATGTTTTATTTGGCAGGAGGGCTTGAGCTGGCATGACAGCCCCTCAGATGGCTCTAAGGGACTGCTCTGAAGAGGTAGGGGAGGAGCCAGGATATCTAGGAGCTTTACAACAAAGACCAGGGAGTTGGAACAATGAAAGATTACTTGTTATCTAAAGAAAACCAGGCACCTCAAGTTACAGAATTCAGTGCTTTTCTATATATGGGAGGAAGCAAACATTTGGGCTCATTGAATTCATTCCTTTGACAAGCACGTAGCTACCTAGGGCCAATGTCCTGTCCTTTGTTATTCTGAGTCCCCTCAGGGTGCACCACTGTGAGTGGCTGCAGAGGCCCCGCTGCAGGCTGGTCTTCCCTGGGGGGTGGTGGCAGCCGCTGATGACTTGATGGCTTCAGCACTTTTTGTTTACTGATATGGTTTGTAGTATTTTTCGTTCACACCTGCATCTTTGAGTTTCTCCTTAAAAACAGAAGCCAATCCAGAACTGATCCTTACTTCCCTGAGACTCTCCTCGGAGTCTTTCAGAAGGAATCCGAGCTTAGCACAACTTGCAATCGTAACTTTCCTGGGTAGTGAATTCTAGGTTTGATTTTTTTCCCCCAGCACTTTGAGTATGTTATGCCACTCCTTTCTTGCCTGTGAAGTTTCTGCTGAAACTTTGAATTTTGTTTAATTGTATCTCTTTCTGTCATATGTATTACATCTTGCAAAAAGTTTCATCTATTTTAGATGCTTTTTCCCCAAAGTACCACGTTTTAAATGTTGTATCTTTGAAGTTTTACTGTGGTCATTTAGCTCTATTCCATTGAGTCCTTCTACTATTTATGTATTATTTCCTGCTTCTTATTTGGGGTCTGCTGTGCTTTTTCTAGTTTTTTCCCCATGTTTATTATTTCCTGCTAAAAATATTTTAAAATGCTTAAGAAGAAAAAAGAAAGCAAAATAATTGGAAACAATTATGAACAGGCAGTTGACCCAAAGGTAAAGCCACATGATTTAGAGATCTGTGTAGACATACTAAACATTCCAGAAATTAGAGAAATAATATGCCGTTTTATTTCTACTAGGTTGCCAAATGTTACAGAATTGTGCAATTCCCTGTGGCGACCAAATTTGGGGCAGAGAAGCAAGGGTACTCATGCTCTTCATGTTTTAACTTGGTGAAACTTTCAGAGGGGATCTTGACAATGCAGTTAATTAGTGACATTAAGGAATGGTATGCTGTAAAATCCTGCAGTTCCCTTCCTGGGTATATTCTCTAGAAAAATTCCACTAGAATGTAAACTCCTTGCAGCCCAGGCTTTTAGCTTCTTTTCTTCGCTGATGTATCCTACATGCCGAGAACAGTGCGTGACAGTTATTAGAAACTTGGTACATATTTGTTGAATGAAAGAACACTCTCACACAAGTGTTACAAATGAATATGGGTGAGAACGTTCACTGCAGTGTGATTTGCAGTAGCAAAGAAACCTTTAATGTACGAGACATTCATTACGAAGGGGACGGAGAATGATGAAATGAAGGACAGTAAATGAATGACAGTATTCAAAAGAATAGTAGTCTTCAAAGGAATGCTATGCTACAGTGAGAAGTAGTAAGTATGCAATAATAGGACCAGACTGACGTAAAGTGAAGAGTAATCATCAGACAAGACCAAAGCAGTGTATCAACTTAAAATGTAAATGGGGGATGGTACAGCGCAGTGGTAGAGTGTGTGCTTAGCATGCAGGAGGTCCTGGGTTCAATCCCTGGTACTCCCACTAAAAATAAACAAATATACCTAATTACCCCCTTTCAGTAAATAAATACATAAAATAAGAAAAAATGATAAATCTTTAAAAATTTTTTAAAATACAGATAAAATGGAGCTTTATATTTTGAAAAAGGCATTCATTTTAAAGATGTGAATTAAAGCAATTAGAATAAGTAGGAGAATGGAAATGAGTGAAAATAGACAATTAAATTTAAGAAAAATAAAATAAAACAGAACCACAAGGCACCCTGCACTGACCAGTAGTGGGGTGTTCTAGTCCAGTCTGCGTTTTGCCTTTGAAATCCAAGAATAAAACGTGTGTGCTTATGTCATTTTAGTTTGTTTTGTCTTTTTAAACATATGATTCGATTTACTAATGATTTAGTTTTCCAAGAAGGCCTTAGATGACAAAATTACTCCTTTACCAAGTGGATTGATTGTATGCCCTAAACCAGGTATTTCCTTGTGATTAATTCACAAAGAACAGTCTGGCTCGCTGGTTTGTGGCAGACAGACCACCTGTTTGTCTCGCTGTGACGAATCCAGCATTGGAAACGTGGCATCATTTTACAAAACAATTGTGGGGCTGAGCAGCCATGGAAATAATGCACAAAGATGACAGACACGACACACTTTATGTAACTCGTTAAAGTCAATCGATACCTAGAAGCTGCAAGTATGTATACTGGCGATTGTTTTTGGCCTGTTATCACACATGTGAAATGACTGTGGACTCGGCCCATTTTGCTAGAAACAGGTGTCGTGTCCTCCCCACAAGTGGCACTTGTGTGTCTGAGCTGGGGTGTGAATGGCATGCTCTCACAGCGAGGCACGATGTATCCTTGTTAACATTTAGGACTAATGGCCATTGAAGAAAAGGCTTTTTTTTTTTTCCTGTATTCAGAAAACTGTGTTCTCATTGGTCTTATTAGAAAATGGATAAAATGAATAACAGAGGGGGAAAAGGAAGCAGATAATGCAGGGCTGAATACTGCAACATTCTAGGGAAAGAACCAGCTGGCTGCAAGGAGAGCGGAGACGCACAGAGAGGAAGTGAATGGGTCCCGTTGTGCCTGAAATCCTCCAAGGGTAGAAGAAAAGAGACCAGAATGTAAAGCACAGGGGAAAAGGCATATGACAAAAGAGCCTTTATCTAAAAGGTCCTGTTCAGAGATGTGGTCTTCTTTTCAGGCAAGCACAACAGTTACAAGAAGTGGGTTTGTCCCTTTACCTTCAAATTTCATGCTGTCCATGTCGTCATGTTCGAAAGTGACATTTTAAAAGAAGGACCTGATTTTCTGCTAGCAATAATTAAGAGAGGACAGGTTGGGAAAACGACTGCAACACTTCAGTTGTTATCTAAGAGTTTTGTTTGATTCCACCTACGATTTTGTACTTTCTAATTATACGTATATATTTTTTGTATCCATGTAATTCTAAGAAGGATTTGAAATGATTTTATATTTGTAGACAATCTACCAAGTTAATGCCATATTTTAAAATATATTTTCGTTTTTTTTCTTCCTGTAATGAGGACTTTTAAGATCTACTCTCTTAGGAACTTTCAAATACACAATACGGTATTGCTAACTATATTCACCAAGCTGCACATTATATTCCAGAACCTACTTATCCTATAATGAGACGTTTGTATCTTTTGACCACCTTTACCATTTTACCTCTCTCCCCTCACTATCCACCCACCCCCGACCTCTGGCAGCCACCAGTGTATTCTCTGTATCTTTGAGTCAGGGTGTTTTTTTGTGTGTGGGGATTTTTTTTTTTTCAAAGATTCCACAGATAAGTGAGAGCATACGGTATTTATCTTTGTCTGTCTTATTTCACTTAGTATAATGCCCTCAAGTTCCAAAAGCCTTCATGGCTCTTAAAATTTTTGTTACAAGATCATAAGCACATGCTCGTATTTTTCTTTTAATACTTGGATTGTTCTATTTCTTCCATTCTTATGTTTGAGACATTAATTCACTTAGATTTTATATTTGTATGGTATGAGTAAGGATCTATCTTCATTTTGTTTTGTTTTTAACTTTCTCAATATAACTTAAAGTGTGTCTTTTCCTTACTAATGTGAGAGGCACACTACATTCTTGTGTATATATGATTCTGGAAACAAGATCCTTGGGTTTTAAATTTTTTGATCTTGCTGCTTGATACAATAAAATTTCTTGTTTCATTTTGTTAAAGTTGTCGTGGCTATTCCGCTTCCATAAAAATTAAGAATTAAGTTGTCAATGGCCATAAGAAAGATTTATTTTGTGCATTGAGTTGGAATAGATTGAAATGATAGACAAATAACAGGAAGTGGACATTTCCACCATTTCCGGAATTCCCAAACACTAACACTTAACAGCTGTCCATTTATTTTGGTTTTCTTTTATGTTGCTAAGTAAAGCTTAATAGAAAATGGTCTAAAACCATTTTTTTCTAGGAACTTAGTAGCTTGTTATTTTGCTTACAATGCTGAAGAACTGTTAATTAAAAATTTATTGATGTAAAATAGACATAAAGAAAAATGCACAATCTTCAGTATATATAGCGTGATGAATTTTCACAAACTAAACCTACCAGGTAAGCAGCACCCAGATTAAAACACTAGGTTATCATCACTTCAGAAGCCTTACATCCTTCTAGTCAATATCACATCCTGGATGAATAGTCACTACGCTGGCTTCTTACAACATAGATTAATTTGCTCTGTTTTAATACTTTACATAAATGGAAGCACACGGAATATACACTTATGTGCGCGGCTTCTTTTACTCACAATTATATATGTGAGCTTCATTCATACTGTTGTGCGTAGTTGTAGAGATTTCAACCCATATTCTTGCTGTACAATATTTGCTATTAATAAATGCCAACGTGTTTATCAATTCTACTGGTGACGGTGTTTACGCAGTATAGTTTTAGTCGATTATGAATAAAGCTATGTTGAGTATTTTACTCAGGTTTAGTGAACATTTGTGTGCATTTGTCTTGGGTATGTCTCTAAGAGTAAACTCGCTGCGTCAGAGAAAAATGCATATGTTTGCATTTGTAAACATGGCCGCAGTTTTGCTGAATGCTTGTGCCAATTCACACTGTCATCAGCAATGTAAGAGGAGTCTGTTTATCCACATTCTGGATGACAATTGGCGTTTTCCATCTGGTCCTTGTGTAGTAGTATTTCATTGTGCTTTTAATTTGCATTCACTTCACTTGATGTCTAATAAGGGTGAGCTTTTTTTCGTATTTTTATTGCCATGTCGATTCTCTTTTTTGTAAAATATCTATTCAAGTCTTCTGTCATTTTAAAAATTGCTTTGCTGTCTTTTTCTTAGCAATTTAGAATTTCTTTACATTTAATAGTATAACACATTGGATATATTTTATCTAGCTTCTGTGGTTGCTTTTTTACTCCCTTAGTAATGTGATGAACTGAAACTCTTAATCTTAATATAGTTCAATTAAACTATGTATTTTTTCTTTTATTGTTACTACTTTTTGTGTTCTGCTTAAAAACATTTTGCCTAGTCTAAGATCATATTTTCTTTTATTTGTTCTGAAAACTTTATTGTTTCTCGTTTCACGTTTAGATCATCAATCCATTTGGACTAAATTTTTACATACAGGGTGAGGTAAGGGGTCAAGATTCATTTTTTTCCCCCAAATGAATATCCAATCCATCTGGCACCATTTATGAATATGACGACTTTCTCTTGTTACACTGTTGTGTCGTGTTTGTGGCATGTTTGTGGCTGAAAGACAGTGGCTGAATGTATGTGTCTAGACTCCATTTTGTTCCAGGATGTAGATACATTTGTCTATCTTTGGGTTAATGTCACATTGTCTTAATTAGTAAAACTTCAGAATAGGTCTTGGAATTGAGTAATGCTGGTCCACCAGCTTGCTTCTACTTCCTCAGAAATGCCTTGGCCATCCTAGACGTTTGCATTTCCACATGTGAATTTTAAAACTACCTGGTCAATCAAAAGTATTGCTGAAATATTGGCTGGAATTGCCTTGAATCTGCAGTTTAATTGGGAGATTACTGACATGTTTATAACATTGACTCTCTCAATTCACAAGCATTGTATAACCCTCCATTTATCTAAGTCCTTTAAATTTTCTCTGAAAAATGCTTTATTTTCAGTAAAAAGATATATGTATCTTTTATTAGATTTTTCCAAGGTATTTTATGTTTCTAAGTGCCATTATAAGTGGTGTATTTTTCCTTTTTTTTTTTTTTTTGGTGGCTGATATATAGAAATACAGTTAATAATGTACATTGGACATCTTGTATCCAGTAACTGACTGTATTTATCAATTCTACTAGCTTGTCTATAGATTATTTTAGACTTTTCTAGGTAAACAAACATGACTCCTGTGACTAATGACATTTCATTTCTTTCTTTACAAATGTATAACTTTTATTTACTTCTTATTTCACTGGCTAGTGCTTCTGGCACAACACTGAATTTTTGTGAGGGTAAGCATACTTGTCTTATTCAAGGGAAGATTTCAATATTTCATCACTGAGTATAACCATTGCTATAGATTTTTAAAGGTATTATTTATCAGTATCAAGAACATTTTCTTTCATTCTGCCTTGCTAAGACATTTTATCATGAATGTATGTTAAATTTTATGAAATGATTTTATATATCTATTGAGATGATTATGTGTGATTTCTGTCTTGTTTCAATGTAGTAAGTTACATTGTTTTCTGACCTTGAATCATACTTGCATTCATGAAAGAAACATTTATTAACTGACACCTATTGGACTTTGTATACATCACTAGATTCTTTTTTCTTAGACCTGGTTTAAAGTGTTTGCACCTGTGTTAGTTAAGAAATTTCGTCTATAATTTTCATTTATTTCTAGTGTTCTGGTGAGGTTTTGGGATCATCTTGGCATTCTCGTAAAGAGTGTTATGAAGTTTCCCTATTTTGCTATTCAGTGGAAGAATTTAGGGCATGTTATTTCTTCCTTAAATTTCTGGAATAAATCAGCTGCTGAAGCCAAGTAGTCTTGATTTTTTTTTATTGATAAGAATTTTAATAACAGATTCAATTTCTTTAGTATTCATAGGCTTATTTAGATATTTTATTTCATCTATCATCTTGGTAAGTTATTTTCTTAGTGAAGATTTTACTTATTTCTTACAAGTTATCAACTTTATTGATATACTATATACTAATTTTCTTTAAAAGTGTGGAGTATCTATATGCAATGTTTACTTTTCATTTGTGATATTGATAATTTGTATTTTCTCTTCTTTGATAGATCAGTTTTGCTAAGGTTTTTTTTTTAATCAATATCTTTTACAAAAAGTGATTTTTGGTTTTGTGTATTCTGTTTACTGTGTATTATCTTTACTTTGTCTATACTATATACTTATGTTATTATATTATTTCTTTTTCTATTTTCTTAGATTTGTCTTATTATTTTTCCAGCATCTTAACATTGAAGTTGGAGGCATTGCCCTTCAGCACCTCTCTTTCATATATTTATGCATTTATTTAAGTCCAAAGGTTCTTGAAAATACTACTTCAGCTGCATTCCATAAATTTTGACGTGGCATCTTTGCCATTTTTTATTTTAAAAATATTTTCTAATTTCCATTTTGACTTCTTTTTTGACCTGTGATTCACTCAGAAATGTATCTTTAATTTCCAGATGCATGGAGCTTTTCTACTCATCTCTTGTTATTGATTTCTAAGTTAATGAAGAATCTGATCAAAAGATAGAATCTAAACATTTTTAATCTTTTCAAATTTCTTGAGGGTTTCTTTTTGCCCTAGTTTATGATATACTTTGATAAATGTTTCTTGTATGCTTGGGGAAAATGTCAATATGTTACTATTAGATGCAGTGTTCTATGTAGTTTAATTAGGTCTTTTTTGTTAAATGTGGATGTTGTGTGTGTGTGTGCGCACCTACAGGTTTAAGATTGTGATGTCTTCCTGTTAGGATGGCTCTTTCAGGAAATATCTCTTTATATCATGATCTCTAGTAATGTTTGTTTGTTTCCTTCAAGTCTACGGTATTTGATTTTAATTGTCAAGAACAATTAAAGATCTGAGATTTTGCCCCTCTTTGCAAGCTAGCAAGTTAGGCTGCCATAGCTTCATGGATGTTGGGAGAAGACACAAGATTCCTGACACAGAGATAGATATAGGACTTTTACTCACAGCAATGAGAGTAACCAGAGCGTCAGAATTGTACTGTTTCCCCGACTCCCAGCTCCCACAGGGTGTTGAAGTTCACCAGACGCCATTGGATTCTCACTTCACCAAATCACAGCTTCACCAGTTCTAGGCATTTAGGGAGAACTCTGAGTCAAGAGTTCCAACAAGCCAACAAGCTTTACTACAGGAGGTAAAGGGAGGAATAAAATTTTTCCAAAGGGGGAGATAGCTGCTTTTACCCTGTTTGGGTTTCACAGAGTTTCTTGAAATGTTAGTTGATAATCTTGATCAGTTTTGAAAATTTTTTCATGGATAATAGATTTCTTATGCTCCTCCTTACTCAATTTTCTACTAGCCTTCTTGCCTTACACAGTTTCTCCTGTCTCCAATTCCTGAGCCATCTGAGGGGTTTGCTGTGTCATTGGCTTACTTCTTATCAGCACCACACTCTAGAGGCACCGGATGGTCACTCTTCTTAATTCATCTGAAACCTCTTCCTCCCCACTGTCTACCTTCCAAAAACTTGTTGATGGCTCCTCCAGTGCTCTCTTTGTCTATTATACCTACTTTATTCTTCCTTCTATTTTTTGAGGGATTTTTAAGTAGAGATCAGTGATAAATAATGTATTTATTCCATAATATATAACCTAAATTCTCCACTCTAATATTTTCAGTTTTCCTATTTTTATTTGGTTTTAAATGTGTCTCTTGTAATTATCAGTTAACAGGATGTAAGTTCAGAGTGAGGGTTTCATGATTTAGGTGAGTTTAAGCCACCACATTATTTATTGTCCACATTTATTTTTGTTGATATTTCATATTGACGCTACATCTCAAATGTTGAGCAGTTTTGTATTCTGTATTCCAGTTTGCATTTGAGGATTTTTGCCTCTCATAGAACCTACGTGGACAGTGTACGGGAGGTCTGGGAAATACGTGAAGGGTTATGGGCTACACTGTGCTCGGGGAAGGGTGGTAGACAGGATATGCAATGCAATCACTGCCTTGTCTCTCTTCTTCCAACTTCCACAATAAATAATCAACTCAGAGTAAGATACCCCATACCCTCCTGTTTGGCCCAGGTGTTAAGGGATGGTATGGAGAAATCTCTATTTTTGGTTTCTCCCACTTTGTTATTCAAGTCGATCACCCTGCTTGCGTCTCTGGAAGTCTTCGATCATTGATTCTACTGTTGTGGTCGTGCTCAAATTTGTTTAAGCTTCTGGGTCAGTACAGTCCTATAGTCTAGAACACGTTCAGCTGGGAGGCATGCCCAACTGTTCTGTTCTCAGTCTGTTACAGATTTCGCCCATCTTCTGAACCACTAAGATTATTTATCTCAGTTTTAAGCAATGCTACATTTATATTATTTATAGGATTTGGTGCAGGAGGTGAGCCTGCTAGGGGTGGATGTGATCAGTCTGTTCTCTTAAAGCCAGAATCCTTAAGCACTGCCACATTTAGATATTTGATGGCTCATTTATTCATTAATGAAAATTAGACTCTTCTGCTAAATCTTGCATTTCATATTGACCAGTACAGTTTGAGGTCTCTGTTCCAAAAGCTATTAAGGATTCAATTAAAATTCTCTCATACAGCATGAATATTATATAGTATTATAAATCACCTGGACTCTCTATGCTAACATGGTTGTCTTTCCATTTGAGAACATACAGCACATCTTTAATTTCTAGATTATATCAGAGTGTTGGTTGAAATCTAATGTCATCTGTGGTTGGTTATGCTCTTTCTTTTTAATCTACAGAATCTTAAAGTTCTTCCTTATTCCTGAAGACAGTGCATTTGGAGAATGATTTGGGAGGTTCCTTTTCTTTGTCTTCTACTACAAGCTGTTTTGGAGGATAATCTGATAATCCAGATCTCTATTAATAAATTTAGGCCCTTTATTATAGATAAGTCTTCGTTAGTGGATTCAGCGCTTCCATTTCCCAAGCTTGTCTTATTTTCTAGAAAAATGAATCAATTTACTTTTCTTAATTATTTTCTTTTAAAAATATTCTAATAAAGATTCTTTTCAGTTATTTTCCTTTTCAATCCTTAGTCTCTAGAGCTTTTGAAAGCTAGCAAGGAAAGACGGCATGTGCGCAGACTAGAAACACATGCATCTCATGTCTAACGTTGACCCAAGTGTTGACAGTTTGTGGTAGATGCTGTTATATTAAATTTAGTCAGGTATAGATATGCCCTGAGTTGTAGAAGACCCAGCTGTGTTTAATTTAAATATAATTCCAAAAGAGTGAAGGATTTTCTAATAGAATGACTGCTTAAAAGTGGGTGCTCAGAAGAGTTACTATTAGGATTGACTGTCAGTCAAATACGGGGGAAAAAAGCAAAAGAAGGTGCAAGAAGGGGCAGAGAAAGAATGAAATATAGAAAGCGGAATATTCCTCTTGCAAAACCTGACAGCTTCAGAACAGCAGTGCCCCTAGATTACAAATCAAAGTGATCTTAATCAAGAGGGTAAATTTGGAGATACAGGCTGTTTCTCTAGATAGCTACATATAGATCGTATTTGTAATCACATTATACATACCCAAATGTTTTTGTAGCAACAAAGATAGAAAAATGTTTCTTTATATGACCAGAGAAAAACTTTGATGTTAAGAAAGGAAACAAGAGAAAAATAGTACTAGTGGAAGTTAGAAGTAGATGGCAGAGCAATTCCTTCTGCACTGCATTTTCAAGGCAGTCTTCATCCCAGACCGTCAGCCCCATCCTCACTTCACTAGGGTCCTTGTGTCTCTACATTGCTTTTCTGCTCCATCTTTCTAGCTGATATGTGGATAGCAACGTGTCTTGTGTTTGTGTGTGAGTGTGCTCACATAGATGCCAATCAAAATATACATATACAAATGTTTTTCTCTTTAGGTCAGTCCCCTCTCTGGGCCTGGGTTGATGCAGCCCATCGGGGACTCATTCATTTAGAAAAGATTGGGGAATATTACATTTCTTTGAGCTTCAACTAATTCCAGGCAATGATCTTAAAGAAGATACAGGAATCATGCAAGGTTGGTAGGTAAGCAAGCATTACGGTCATTTGTCAGGTCCTAGATGCCCATAACAGAGTTACCAAGTTGCACTTGCTTCGTTTCAATGTTTGCTTCATTTTTTCTCACTTCCTAGCTGTATAAAGCAAACAAAGTGAAAAAAGGGGAGATGCATATTTTTCTCTGTCCATCACATCCTTCCCCAGACACATAAAAAGGCATAATTCCGGCAACAGTTTAGCTCTCCAAACAGGAATTTATCTACATTTACACCTTACTGAAATGTTGTGATTAAATAATTTTAATGTAACAATATGAAATGAGGATTAGCTGCTGATACGTGTGGGACAACCCAGCATCAGCTCAACTGGGAAAATGCCTGGCTGCCTCCTGCCTTCTGACTTCTGACTGCTTTAACTTACTCTGGTCCATTTATAATACTTCCATCTTTCCTGAAGTAGCTACTTGCCCAGGTCTAGTCTCAACAGACTTTCTGCTTTCTGCACATGCTCATTTTCCTACAAGGAGATGTTTAGGAAACAATTAGAATTTCCAAAACTATATAGACCTTAGGCTCCCAGTGTGCATAAGGCATATATTCTGAGTAACGTGCTTTCTATGGGATTTTTAATATTTTGTGTTTTTATTTTAATACTATTCTACAACAATCACACATATATTCTGAACTATTTGAAAATGGCTTTATAATAGAATAGTGATACATGACTCCAGTGCCTCTGTTTGCATTCTTGCCACCATCTTGCTTGTGCCAAAGGAAGGCGATAGGATGTCACGGTGTTCTGTAAAGTCGAAAGTTTTTTCAATGACTTGAGCAGAGAAAGTGGGAGGACTCAACCATCACATGACACACAGAATGCCAAACAGGAAACAATATGCTTTAAGTAAACCCTGTGCTCACATGTTAAGTAGATTACTTGAATAGATACTTTTTTTGTAAGCACCAGTTAAATATGAGAATAGTGGTAAAAATACAATGAACCATTGTCTGATCACTGATTCTTTAAAAAATTTTCACTATTGTACTTCATATTCAGTATTAAATTTATCAGCCCATGCAGTAGCTGACCAGTGGTTAAAAACTGCTTCATCTTTAAAACAACAACAGTAATGATGGTGACAGTATAGGATTGTCCACTGGGTTAAGATGCAAAAGAACCAAGATGACAGAAACCAAAAACATCAGACACATAAGATTAAACTGTATTATTAAACCTAAAATAGATGATGGACATACATCGGGAAAACACCACCCACCACTCTGATGTTTTTACTTCGGAGCATATTGATGTTGTAGGCTTGCTTGTATTAATTTTTTAATTAAAATATGTAACATACACAGGCACCAGCTAATTTTATAAAAGTTTTTGTTTGTATATGTAAAAGCTGCATTTGAAAACAAATAATTTTAAGTAAACACTGAAGGCTGTATCAGAATAATTTAATCCAAAAGGGAGCTGCTGTTTGTGGTTTTTGCCCCGTATAAAGGGGAAGGCTTCTCTTAGGAGCAAGGAATGGTGCAAATACATGGTTAACAGACAGTGAATGAAGAAGAAGGAAAAGTAGGAGAAAGAAGATCTATTTCCTGTCTTCTAAATCTGTACCTAATATCATGAAATTTGTTTCGTACCTACGAGTGTAAATTGACAGCATGTGGAAACTTATCTGATTCTTACAGAAGAGTTTCAGGAAACTACATTACAGAAAAAATTAACCAAAGCACTTCTCTTGGTACTAAATCAGATGTAATTTTACAGTCTTCTCTAATAAACCCTTGAAGTCAAAGACAACATCTATATTTCCTATTTCTGAAATACTTCCACAGTTTCAGTCACATGTGGAGACCCAGGTGGCATAAAGGAACTAGACGACTTTTAAGTAATAATGAATAATGTTTCATTTGGAGAGAAATACTAACTTACAAATACAGGTTCAGACACTTCCCATGAAGCCTTTACATTTAGGTGAGAAAACAGAAGCATACAATGAGATTTTAATTTTTTTTTTAAACCAGAACTTGATTTGTTTTTCTGTTTTTAGTGAGTGAAACCCTCATTTTTGGAAAATGCCTGGGGAGGGAGTTTTCCAAATTATATGTGAAATAGAAGTTTAGGTAAGTTTTCAAAATAAATGAATAATAAAATATAAATATATACAATTTTTGTTATAGCTTAGATTTTTAATGGGTCATAAGTATGTCAAAATTATATTACAGAAAGCAGTACAATTTCAGTAAAGAGAGTTTATAATCTTGTTTTAGTCATTGGGAGGTAATTCAATGTTCTGAAATTTCCTTCCTGAAATCAAATTTCAGTTATCCAAACTTAGTGTAAGTTATTGAAAAAAATCTGCTGAGTTTTTGTTCATTCAATGAAAGTTTACTTTACTTTAGTCAAACATCACTGGTGCCCAGACCTTTTCCATTTATTATTCTGAAAAATTACTGGAAATAGATGATGATAGGGCTTCAGGGAAAATTATTATTAACTTTTTCTAGAACAGTTTTTTATTACCAAATAATGGACATATTAAATTACTTAGAAAACAAATTATTTTTAATAGAAATGAACTTTAATTCATATTTCCACAAAGTAAAAAAAATATTTCTTTTGAAAAGAAACAAGTCTCTCAGGAATGTAGTTACATAGAAAATAATTCAAGGTGTAAATGTAATCTAAGAGCTGGCAGGTCTGCATCATTTAAAAACTAGTGAATATCACTGACGCTTCAGAAGTCAGCAAGTGTGATTGGTGGTGGACAAAACAGGCATTTCAGGTTGGGAAAGGGAAGAAATAAGGTAGAAGTGGAGATGTAAAAAGAAGGAAATGAGGGAGAAAATTTCATAATGAGTTTGCGATTTTCAGTTTCACTGTAACAGGACTTCCTCAGAGTTAGAACTAAACATTGCGGCTAGCTATGGATTAAGAATTGATCAAATTTCTCTTTTTTTAATTTTTCAAAAATTTTGTTTACTTTTAAAAATTTTGTTGGGGGGAGGTAATTAGGTGATTTACTTTTTGATGGTGGTACTGGGGGCTGAACATAGGACCTTGTGCATGCTAGGCATGCACTCTACCACTAAGCAGTACCCTCTCCTAATTAAATTCCTCTTGATAAAAAAGTGTTTCTTCATGAGAGTCCAGCTGGTCAGAATGAAGCTCATGTCACTAATCACAGTCATGAAGGACCTGGGAGTTATAAACAATAGTCTTTCTTAATTAAGATGTCCAGAAAAGGGGACGATGGCACACCATTTCCTGCCGACCACAGATGTACTTTGAGTTTCATTCCTTGGCTGTTCAACGGAAATGACATTTTACTCAATGTAATCTTTTCAGAGACTTGGCATTCAACAGAACCTTTCGGTAGAGTAAATTATTTTATTTGGGGAAATCAGGAGCAATTCATACAAAGCACTGATTTGATTCTCATTTCTACAGAAAAGAAGAAAAATCAATTTCCTCAAATGTATCACAGTTAACATGCCCACCTGAATTCTTGCTCCCATCTGTTTTCAAAGAGGCCAAAGAAAATCACACTTGTAATTGTAGAAACACAGGTTAAAACTGCACTGGAAGACTTGGAAATAGAACTCCCTCCATTTTTCAAATATCTTTATGAGTTATAGATACAAGTTTTTCTTCTCTCCAAGACAAGAGAAGTAGTCTGCTGCACTCTAGATAAATAATCTTGTTATTTTTATTATACATGAAGTGTTAAAAATCTTTCAACTTTTAAATTAAATCAGTTATGCATTCGAGCATTTACACAGAACCTGTCACAAAGTAGAGATTCAATAAATGTCTGTTATAATACTTTGAGTGTAAATTTATTTTTCTTTTTAGTATTACACATTTATATGAATACACAGTTTTGACAATTATTTTTGTATCTCTGAATAATATGCCTATATTGCTTACATAACATTATTTTCATTCTTTTTTCTTTTTCCACTACTCTGTCTTCCAGCTCACTGATCCATTCTTCTGAATCATTTAGTCTGCTATTGTTTCTGTCCAGTGTGTTTTTCATTTCAGTTAATTGTATTCTCCATCTCGGTTTGGTTGTTCCTTATATTTTCTAACTCTGTTATAAACTTTAAACTTTTTATTCTGTGTATCCATACTCCTTGGAAAAAAGGAAAATACAGGGAAAAAAGGAAAATATAGGGAAAAAAGCTCCTTGACATGGGTCTTGGTAATAATTTTTTGAATATGACACCTAAGCCACAAGCAATTAAAGCAAAAATAAGTGAGATTACATAAAACTAAAAACCTTCTGCACAGCAAAGGAAACCATCAAAAAAGCTAAAGACAACCTACAGATTAGGAAAAAAATATTCAAGCCGTATATCTCATACAAAGCTAATATCCAAAACACATAAAGAACTCATACAAAGCAATAGCTAATTAAATAACCCAATTTAAAAATGAGCAAAAGACTTGAATAGACACTTTTACAAAGAAGATCTGTGAATGATCAACAGATACATGAAAAGATGCTCAGCACCACTAGTCACTAGGGACATGCAAATCAAAACCACAATGAAATCTCACCTCATGCCTGTAAGAATGGCCATCATTAAAAAGACAAGAGGTAACAAATGCAGGAGAGGATGTAGAGAAAAGGGAATCCTTGTGCACTGTTGGTGGGATTTCAAATTGGTACAGACACTATGGAAAACAGTATGGAGGACTGTCAAGATATTAAGAATAGAACTATCATATGATCCAGCAATGCCACTTCTTGGTATACAGCCAAAGGAAATGATAACACTAACTCAGAAAGATGTCTGCATCTCCCATATTCACAGCAGCATTATTTAAAATTCCTAAGACATGGAAATGGCTTAAATGTCCATTCACAGATGAATGGATAAAAAATTTGTAGAGCATATATATATATACACACACACACACACACACAAAATGGAATATTATTTAGCCATTAAACGAATGAGGAAAATTCTGCCATTTGTGGCAACATAGATGGACATTGAGGACATTTTGTCAAATGAATTGCTAAGCAAAGAAAGACAAATACTGTATGATCTTACTTATATGTGGAATCTTAAAAAAAAAAAACAAAAACTCAGAAAAAGATCAGATTTGTGATTACCAGAGGTGGATATAAGGGTGGGTGGATTGTATGAAGGTACAATTTTCTAGTGATAAGATAAATAAGTACTAGAGATGTAATGTGCAACATGATAACTATGGTTACCATTGCTGTATAATATATATTATGGTTATTTAGAATAAGTCCTAAAAATTCTCATTACAAGGAGAAATGTTTTCAATCATTTCTATATAAATATATACATATATACATATATATATATATATATACACACACACATACACACACTGTGTATTTATGCTGTATGCCTGAAAATCATGCAGTGATATATCAATCATATCTCAATAAAAGTGAAAGAAAATTTACTTGGAATTTTTCTGCTTGTAAAATTTGTCTTTTATCTCCCATTTGTTTATTTATTTATCCAGTCATTTATTTTTATCACCAAAGTCTCAGATACGTATTTTGTACTTTGGGTTGTAATTCAATACCGCTTTATTTATTTTGTTTTTCAGATTGTTGTAGCTTCCAGTATTTTATATGATTCCATTTTTATCTCCTCTTTTGTGTGTCTGAGAAAGTCTGTTTCTTCATATCTCTTAATTGCAGGGAGTTGGCTTACCTAATTGTGGAGATTGGCAGGCAAACCTGACATCCATAACCAAGACCACGAACGTGCACTTGTTTATAATGTCATCTTACCCCATTACATAAATCCTTTCCATCTCTGTCTAATACTGAGAATATTTGGAGTGAAAAACGCATTTAAGGGTGAACAAAATATTACAACTATAAATACTCACTTTTTGCATGTATGGCTTAAGCTAAATATTGTCTCTTCTGGAATTGTTCTAACAAATTGGTTTTAATGTTAGAATCTGAGTATAAACTTGGCATATAGAAATAAAGTCATATGGCTGTGATTATTTTTCTCATCACTCTATGTTATGTTTCTGAAATGGAAACCATGGGACTTATACAAGAAAACTGACTTGGTAGAAATATGACCACAGGAAAAATATTAGTAGCTTAAGTTTATATTGTTTTCCCTAGAGGTGATACTTATTTTATAATGAAAATGCGTTAAAAGACCTGTAATGCCATAAGAGGTAGATAAACTAACATCCTGTATTGCTGAAGGGAGCTAGTGTATTTTTCACATACAACATTTCAAGTATATATTCTCAGTCATTATCTACTTTAGGCATCAATTTTTCTTAAAAAACCCTGAAAACCAAAATCAATGAAAAAGTTTAAGCATGATTTGAGATACTTTAAAAAGTCAAATCAAGAAATATATTAAATTATTTTATTCACAGCAAATGTTCAAAATCTCCACATAGCAAATGTTGGGCTTCCTTCTTCTCTTTCCTCCTATTTTTCTTTCGCTCATCAGTCACTAAACACATAAATAAATTTAAATATCAATAAGATGGAAAAAAACTCTACCATATTTCTTTCACATAGTAAGTCCTTAATAAATGTTTTAAGTGACTGAATGAAAAATTAAACATTAATGATCAATCCCAATGTGTGTTTTGTTTTGTTACTAGTGGTGCTGCTGAGTTTTTTTTTGTATAAATAATCAAGAGATTATTACAGAGTCACAGTAAAGTTATGCTGTATGTGTAACCCTCAGGTTACAGTCCCTAACTTGAAGAGGAGCATAGAACATAACTATAGAAAGTTAAGGGGGGGGGAGACTGAACTGTAATATTGAATGGCATATTGCAAAACCATCCAAGAGTTTATTAAAAAACTAAGGTGATCAATGTATAAGATTTCTAAGGGATAACAAAGAGGTTAATTGGTCAATCTATGTTGTGCTGTAAATTCCCAGTTCTTAAATCTCTTATTCAACTGTGTGTGACTTTAATCTTTTGTTTCCTTTCCATCTGCATAGATTTTTAGTAGAACAAGTTATCTGTTTCTCTGGCCTTGCTTCCACTTATTCTATTCAAATTCTAATATGACTTCCTACTTGCATATTGTCTCCTATTCCAACTTATTCTGAAAAGGTCTTCTGCCACTGCTGAGGGTCAAAGAAGTTTCTGTATTGCCAAGACCCACCAAGGACACCACGATGGCACCTACAGTGGCCAGTCAACATTTTCTTCAAGACTATAGGTGCTGGATGATGAGGATTCTTACGTCTGTGCCAATCCGGGGTGTTAAATATTGTTAATTGATTAGGGTATTCCAGTTGCTACAGATTTACAGCAATGTCCCCTCAAGAATCCTGTCATTTGCATTTAAAACTGGCACTTCTGATCACTGCAATATGATGCTTTGTCTCATTGTTCTTGAGGATTGTGGTAAAAATAATTGATTTTCAGTTTTTTCCTTGACTGTTCATTAAATTCCCCTGCTCTATTGCTCAGGCACAAATCCCTGCAAACTCCATCAGAGAACAACATAGAATAGACATTATGCCGTATTTCAGAATTTCTGACTTTTCCTCCTTGGACTGAACTTGATTTCTCTGGCTCTATTTTTTTCTAGAACACACTCTTATTCAGGCAATATATCAATTTCTGTACAAAAAGAGCCCCAGCTGGCCCACAAGATAAGTTCTCCAGGCAACCCAGTGGGGCTCGAGTCCTAGAGTGAACAGATAGGGTGCTGAAGCCAACGTATCTATAACGTATAAAATGCTCTCCAAAACCCAAGTCAAATTAAGAAATCTCTTATTGCCATAATTCCCTTTCATTATTAGAAATTATCATACACTTGTACTATGAAAGTATAACTCACTAAAAACATAATTATCATTTTAAGTAATGGCTAAGTAGTGCTGTAGCTTAATATTGCAATTTTGCTCAATTTTATTCATAATTAATCTTTTATAGCTTCCTTCTCCTGCCCACAAAGATGTTACAGCTAAAAACAAATATGGGCTAATATCTTTAGCAGGAAAGACTAATTAAAAATACTTAATTAGGCTTGGTGAGCATTTATTTCATCAATGCAGATCTTTTGAACTAAACTTTTTCTGTCTCTATTCTAGCCATTTCTCTTCTTAGGGTTTGAAAACCTAGCTGTTAAATTCACATATGAATTTCATTTTGACGTATGTAATGGATTCCAATAATATTTCCACTTATATTCATGCCAGATATATGCTATTTATCCCTTTGGACTAACTTTTTTTTCTCTTCTCACTCCTACATGGGTGCAGGCTGACTGCATGATTATCAAAGAGGTGCCTTATCCAAGGTCCCCCAGTTTAGTTCAGCTAATTAGGGGCCCAGGCAGGAAGCTGGAGGGAAGGAGGAGGTCAGGATGTTTCCTTCCTCTGCTTGGCCGTCTGTGCGATTGCTTCTGCTGGGTGTGCTCTTAGACTGAAGGGACTGCTGCTCTCAAGGCAGTCTTATGCATGTCTCTCTTCTTGCAAGTTCTCGTCCCTTTGGGCGTGCGGGTGGCAATAACTTTGTAGTATCCTTTTCAGTTCCTCTGTGCTCCAACAACATTTTGTAAATAGTCCCTTAATCAGTGGACTCTTCTTGAATTATCCTAGGTTGAAGGTACAATTTTTTTCTTCTTGGGACCCCAATGAATACACTAAGCTAAGGTATAGGGTCTTAATGTTAACATCAGATTATCAATCTTATATTAAAACTCTAAATACCATGACTGGTAAGTACATCCTTGATGCACACGTTAGTCTCTGTGGAGGTCTAAACCCCCCAGTGTACACTAGATTCCGATGACCAAGGTTGATCTTATGCTGGAAAGAAATAAAGTGGTCATTGGAAAAGAAATGCAGTTAGGAGTTTGTTTTTTTCAAATGAGTTAAAGTTGTCTGGTTGATCATAATCATGTAAAGATATTTTATGCATCTATTTGATTTGTGACTCTATCATGAGAGAATTCAAATTTAGATAACTGCTAATATTCAAGGTAGTACTTTTCAAAAGAAAGCTCCATTATCAATGTCTTCACTCCTTGCAGGTTTCTTGTGACTCCTCCTCATTGCCATGACAGATGTTTGGCATCATTGTATGCGCCTCCCTCTTTCTCAACATAGGAATCCAATCAACTACAAAAATTTCCTTGGGTGCCATTTCCTGTTCTGGAGCATACTCTCCAACCCTTCTGCTAGCAACTTCATTTAGGCTCTATTTGTCCAGGATAAATTCTAAAATTGCAAATCTGATCACCTAACTTTCTTAATACCATCAATAACTTCTTTTCCTTTAGGATAAAATCCAAATGTCATTACTTGGATGATATGGCCCTCTGTGATTTAGTTTGTACCTGTATCTCAACCTCATTTCTTAAAACACATTTTAAGTTCCAACTATACTGAATTTGTTTCAGTCTGCTCCTTTGTCCATTTCATGCTTTCTCTTTAATGTGGCCCTTACCATTTGTTTGCAAAACATCTTCCCACACTTGACCTCAGTGCTGTATGCTCCCTTTGCAAAATCCTGAATATCCTGCCATGTTGGGAAGAATTCTGTTACACTAAATTCCTAACTAATAATGGTGTACACCATCAAGATATTTATCATTTATTAGAATATCTCATGGTAAACAGCTTCAGTTTGGGTTTCTGCCTCAACCAAGAACCCAAGCTCTATCTACCTTTTTACATCATCAGCATCCTGTTTTCTATGCGGACAGTTGCAGCCCTGTGTTCACATTGCACCTGCTCTGGTTCCTGACATCAAACAGTGAAGAATCAGATTCAAAAGCAGGAAGGACAGCACGAGAGAGAGTACACTCTCTGTTCACCTCATACACTTCTCTGTGTCTGGGAGAAAACCTGCTCCTAGGTCTTCAGCTGGCTTGATGGTCTCCTGTGGCTGGTTGACCAGACTTGCTATTTGCCTGCCCTTAAAGCCATCATTTGCCTAAGATGGCTGCGATTGGCTCACAGCCGTCATGATTCACCCTCGAGGACTAAGCATGGTCAGGCCTGAATAAACATGGGGTTCCTGAGCAAGGAGGAAGAGTGTGAGTGAGCAACAAGTGGTGTCTGCAGAAACGAGTTTATCTCTGCAGCCTTCTTCCTGCTGCTGCAGGATTCCTCCCCATGACCCCCATCTCTTCAACCTCCTTCTACTTACATGCGATATTCTATTTATACTGAACTTCTTTGAGTTTCTAGAATGTTCCATGTGTGCCCAGCATCCATGCCGTGCTGTGCCTATGCCTAGGACAGACTGTCCCTTTGCCCGGTTAGAGTTTATTGATCCTTCTGTCTCAGCTCCAACACTGTTTGCTCAGTCAGTACATTGTCTGTGCCAGTCAAGTGAAGGGACCCTCCTTGTAACTAGTGATTCTCTCAGTCACGGACCCTGTTAGGCTACATCCTCTGTGTGAATATTTGTATGTAACTGGTAAGCCCGCCTTCCTCCCGCACACTTCCTTTGAACCTGTGATCCCCTTCCTGTATTGTCAATAAGTTCATTTCAAGGAAAGGATGTTACAGCAGAGAAAACTCTTTCCAATTTGAAAAGTTGAGGCCCCGAGGAAGCGAGAAGACAGGAGTTGTAGCAAGGTTTCTGGTAGCTCTCAATTCCAGTCCAGAAATGAGTCCCTGGGTTGGATGGGAGGAGAGGTGCTGGGGAAGCCAGAGAGGTGGGTGCTGACGTGTTCCTGCGAATGGAGTTACAGGCCCAGGGGGCAGAGGGGACAACGGACACTTCACAGGGGTCTGTGAGAGGAGACACCTTGTCTGTCAGACCGAGGAGACATGATAAAGCCTCAGTTTACCCACATGTAGGTGTGGTAATAGAGGAGTAGAAAGGCCGAGGGACCTGGACACCTGACATGGGAGAGGATTTGAGTGAATTCTGAGCGTCAGAGATCAGCAAAGGATGGGCCTGATGGATCCACTAAGTGGCCTTTCACCCCAGCTGAGTTGGGGACAACAGTGTGGCACTAGAACCTGAGGGGGACAGCAAAGGGGCAGTGAGCCTGACCAGGCTTAGTGGCTGCAACAAGGTCCCTTGAGTGACAGGGAGGGATGGACGAAGGATCACTTGACAGGAAAAGGACATCTAAGGTAATGCACAGGGGACAGCCCAGGCCAGAGCCACCTGTCAATCCCCAAGCACCATATGAACTCCTGAGACCACAGACATGGCCCCAGGCAAAGCAAAGAGTGTGGTAGGGAGATGCCGCTAAATTGATTACATTTCTGTTAACTAGTATAACGGAGACTTAAAAAGAAATTAAATTATGATGGAAAAAATGTATACTTCTTGCTTATTGAAATTTCTTCCTGCAATATCTGAGCACCTGCGTAAGCCGCGGGGCCCTCGGGCAGCAGCCAGTGCTGCTTGTGGTCACTGTCTTCAAGCCTGAACCTGGCGCAGCACCTGGCAGACAGATGCTTGAGACGGAATGTGTGAGTAGTGAGATAGCACAGGGGTGGAATACACTTCGTAATACTTTATAGGGATCAGGAAGGATGGGATGGAAGTAAATAAAACTGTGGATTAAAAGTCCATCTAGTTTAGAAACATATTCAGATTGTTATCACTGTAACTAACGTCGTATCAAAATACCTCACAGGAAAAAAAGGCACTTTGACATCAAAAATGTTTGTGCATTTCTATGTAATTTGTACTCCGCGCGTCAGAGTATGCACAACTTCTCAAACCCAAGTTATCTGTATTATGATGGGGGTTGCACCCAAAAGACAAGCTTTCATGCAGATATATGTCTACATGTATTTTAGAAAAATATATGTAATGTTGGAAATGATGCAATTACACTATGCACGCTCATTCTTTACTGAATTTTGGGCTAGAGACATATAATAACTTGAATAGATTAAACTCTGGCTGAAGTATCATCATGTTTCTAATAAAAATTGAGCATATTTTACAGTTTGAAAAAAGCTGAATGTTACAGAAAACCAAAACCTAATAACCCACAGCATGAAGGATTCCAATAAAATCATCGCTTGTCCTAATCATCATGTGCCTAGCTCCGTGGTTACTGCTTTTTTATCTTTACATGGGGAAAAAGGAAAATGATGACTTCCTGTTCAAAGCATTCAGAAATAAGAATAACCCAGCAGCTTTCAACAAACATGTTTCCACCCTGAAAACATTATATATTTATATTGTTCTCCACAAAATGAAGAAAGATAACTCAGAAATAGAGGAGGAAAGGCAAACAGATAAAAAAGAGGAAGTAATCACACAACATATTACAACTTCCCATGCGATGTCAGATGATGGCGGGTGAGCCAGCTGGTGAAATGACTGGCTTTCACTGTTTCTCTGCTAGTTTCAAATTTGGTGTGAGCCTCCAGGGAAATGAGTTTGAATGTCTCATCTCATTCCTAGAAGCAACAAATCTCTGGGAAAAAAAAAACCCAGTTTTCAGAAGAAATTTGCCCTCAATCTGAAGTTAAGAAGGGCTCTCGTGCGTTCAGCAGTTGACCCGCCTCTCCATCCAGGGCTCGGGGCCGAGGTCTGTGTCTGTGTGAGTCTTTCTCTAAGAGCTGTTTGGCTCCTCGGAGCTCCTGCCTCTCCACGTGGATTCCTGCAGGTTTTCCCTCCAGCTGTGCTGGCGTTTGTAGGCTGGGTGGTGTGCTTTCCTGTTTGGCAAAATAAAAGAAGACCAAGGATGCATGATAAGAAGGAATGCTGGTGAACCAGGGGCAGAGGTGGCCACCCCTGTCTCTTTAGCTACTCGGGACCTCCCCAAGTATTCAACGCACACTGGGGTAGGAAATTAAGTTGTAGGAAATTGGCAGTTCTTCCCACCATGTGTCTAGCCATATATGAATTGCTCCATACAGGTTACTTCACTTAAATCTATGCAAAGCATCCCCACGAAGTAAGATCTGACTGTCCCTCCTGCTTTGTTTTTCAGCTTAGAGAGAAGTGATTGTCCCCGTTAATGCAGAGTCAGGTAAGAACGGGTCTGCCCCCTCCTAGCCCAGCTTTCTCTCATGATTCATGCCAAAAGCTAGTGTTATTTACCTTGACTCACCAAAGAAGCCCAAAATACATAATAGCAGTTTAAAACCAACAATATATTGCCTACTTGCAATATAGTGTGGTAATGCCTTACAAGTACTAATGTTAATAAAAAGAAAGAGATTGAGAGATGGACGTTCCTGTTGGTTTGGAAGCTGTTTTCCCAGATCTGGGTTTTCCATATCAGGTTGGAATCGGGAAGTGCTGCCCAGCCGGGAACTCAGAAATACCCAAGGAAGGTTACGTTTTAAAAACAATTATAAAACAGAATAAAAAACAAAAACACTCAGAGCTGATATTTCTTTCTTCAATTAGGAAACTGAATTGTGTTTGAACATTGGTCCCAAAGCCTGGGCTGTTGTCAGTAATTTAAACCAGGAAAGATACAGAGAAACACATTTTTGTTAATACAACAAAATATTTCACCTAAATTTGTGAAGTATTAGCTGAGCTTTTGCAATACATAAAATATGTGAAACATTCCATCAAGCCAATCATATTTGAGCCTTGTCACCAAGCACAATATCCTTCTGTTGCCTATAAACTATCACTCCATCCTAATATGGAAAAGATTCTGAGTATAATATGTTTTTTCCCCCTTCTTAGTAATGAGCATATTAGTCTGATACAAAAGAAAAATCTGTTTTATATTCGTTTTCTGGCAGGGAGCTATAAACAAGTACACCAGGACACCTTAGAAAGTAAAGAACTTAGCAAAACTTTTGTGTTTTGGAATGCTCAAGATTTCTGACTCATTGCATTCCATTGAACTTTTGCAGATTCGCATAAGCAGCATATTTTAGCGCCATGGCACACATGAACAGCATAAATCTACTCAGCCAGTCGTGACCTTAAGTCACCCCCAGAGACTTTTGCTTTCTCTTTATTTCTGATAAGCACTGGCAAGAAGGTTGTGAAAGATATCAGAGGGGCCACAGTCTCTTGCAAGCTCCCCGGTACCCACTAGCCCTGATATCCTCTGAACCAAAATATTTTCCAAGTCATCACAATGACTCCTTGTTGGCCGTAGTTGGAGAGTTCCAGGGTCATTTATAGAAGGAAGCATTTGTTATAATTTGTTAAAAAATATAGAAATAACGTCCTGCCCAGGGCACAGGCATTTTCATTTCTTATTATCTTTGTTAATGACTCTTACCATTATCTCAGACTCTCCCGAGTTGTAGCTGGTGGTTAGATTGTTGGTCGGAGGATGCGCCAATGGCAGCTCCATTCTGCTGGAGGATAATGGAGGCAAAAAGGAAACAATAATGTCAACAATGAGTGACGAGATGCAAATGCTGCGATTCACTCCTGAGCACGGAGAATCCAGACACCTGCATATGACAGTCTGCCCTTAGAGGAGGTTTCCGCAATAAGGAACCTGCTTTCTGAAGAGACCACCTTGTGTTTGTTTTGAGGGTCCTCTTTCTGCCTCTTGCAGGGAAGATTTCAGATTCAGAAAGGGGGAACTTTCTTGTGGAAGTTGCTTTAGCTGAGCTAAGGGTGTGTCTTGATGAACTTGGACTTCTGTAACAAAATACCACTTGGTAGAATGAGTGGTTTAAATAACATTTATTTCTCCCAGTTCTGGAGGCTGGGAAGTCCAAGATCAAAGCTTTAGCAGTTTTGGTTCTTGGTGAAAATTTTCTTCCTGGCTTGCAAAGTACTACCGTACATCTGTGTGCTCACACAGCCTCTTTTTGTGTGGGTGGAAAAAAAAGGGGTAGGGGGAAAGAGAGAGAGAGAGAGAGGGAGAGAGGGAGCGAGGGAGCTAGCTCTCCTGTCTCTTCCTGCTCTTGTAAGGCACTAATCCTACCTTGTAGACAATACTCATAACCTCATCTAGAACTAATTAACTGTCTGCCAAAGTCCCTGTCTGCAAATACTGGCCCATTGGATATTAGGGCTTAAACATATGAACCCCCTTGTGGGGACAGGATTCAGTCCATAACAGGTGTGGTGAGCTTCCTTCCACAGAGGGGCTTTCTCTTCTACAGATTCCTCCCTTGAAGAAGAGCCCTTTCTACTTTCCGTGGACACGTTTCATTCCACTTAGCCAGGCACTAGGATTCTGAGTAGCTACCAAAAATGAGAGTTTCATAGAAGACTTCTGTTAAGCTCATGGTACCAGCCTTCTTTCTGAAGAGTTAGGATTAATTTTATGCCTATCATAGGGAGAAAATTATTCTAAATACTCCATATTCCATTTCATAGGATGAGAGGATTCTGATCGTATTGTTGGAGTCAGGCGAGCACGGCACTGAAAGGCCATTAAAATTGCACACGTGCCAGTTCGATAACTCAGCAAGGTAAGTTGTGATGATGAAAGGTTCCTTCATTCCTGAAGAGATGTGTTATCACTTTATTTGCAAATATTAGACTTGTCAACATGGCAGAATAAGTCACATTACTTGGGTTTTCATCTCATTACAATAAGTAAGAAAAAGCAAGTGTTATTATTGACTTTTAAGTCACTAGAAACAAAAGCTTTTGCACAGTGAAGGAAACCATCAACAAAATGAAAAGGCAACCCACAAAATGGGAGAAGATATTTGCAAATAATATACCCAATGGAGAATGAATATCCCAAATACATAAAGATATCATGCAGCTCAATATCAAAAAACCTAAGTAATTCAGTTAAAACATGGGCAGAGGACCTGAATAGACATTTTTCCAAAGAAGACATACAGATGGCTGACAGACACATGAAAAGATGCTCAACATCACTTATCGTTAGAGAAATGCAAATCAAAACCACAACAGGCTACCATCTCACACCTGTCAGAATGACTATCATCAAAAGTAAGTTATTTCATAACAAATAACAAGGGTTGACAAGGATGTGGAGGAAAGTGTACCCCTATGCACTGTTGGTAGATATGTAAGTTGGTGCAGCCACTGTGGAAAACAATTTGGAGACTCCTTTAAAAATTAAAAAAAGAACTACCGTATGATTCAGAAATTTCACTCTTGGGTATTTATCCAAAGAAAACAAAAATACTAATTCAAAAAAATATATGCACCATATGTTCATTGCAGCACTATTTACAATAGCCAAGTTATGAAAGCAACCTAAGAGTGTATCAATAGATGAATGGGTAAAGATGATGTAGTATATATTGAGAGAGGGTATTATGCTAAGTGACATAAAAACAGGCACAGAAAGACAAATATCATTTGATTTTACTTATATGTGGAATCTAAAAACCAAATAAATGAAAAGAACAAAACAGAAACAGACTCCTAGATACAGAGAACAAAATGGTGGGAACCACAGGAGAAGCAGAGGTAGGGGGTTAGGATAAATATGTGAAGGGGGTTAAGTGATACAAACTTCTGGTTATAAAATAAATCACAGCAAAAGGAATATCGTCAATAGTGCTGTAATAACTTCCTGTGGTGACAGATGCTCACTGGACTTATAATGGTGATCATTTTGTAATGTATTTAAAAGTCAAATCACTTCTTGTACACCTGAAACTAACACAATATTATAAGTCAACTACATTTCCAAAAAAAGCACTGTTGACTCTTGAACAACACTGGTTTGAATTGCACGGGTTCAATTCGACTTGAATTTTTTGTTTAGTAAATATGTACCATAGTACTATACTACAGGATCCAAGGTTGGTTGAATCTGAAGATTCAGATTCTTGGATATGCAGGAATAACTAAATTTATGCATGGATCTTCAACTATGAGTAGGGTTGGCATTGTGCTAGGTTCAGCCGTAAAAAGATCACTAGAAACATCATGATTAAAAACATGCGCCCAACAACTTGTCCACCCAGCCTCTAGCTTTACAACTGTCTGTGTAGTAAACTTAACTGTTATTCAATTCCTAGTCCTTCAAACTTTGTAATATATTGGAATTGGAAAGGAACAAGGTCAGCCAAGCTCAGGCCCTGGTCTTCCTCTGATATACCGACTTCCTGGCTGTTCAGATGATCCTTCACGGGAACCTACTGGGAAGAGGTGAGTTGGTGGACAGCCTCCAGCTGCTGCACTCAGATCCACGTCAATATTCATGCCAAGGTCACATCCACTCCAGCCCATTCTCAGTCACTGAGTGAGAACAATGGGGAATACGAGGTGCACCCAATTCATCCCAATGGAGGATTCCTCAGACTAGTAAACTTTGCTTGGATCTGCCCATCAGCCTAGCCAAGAAGGTCTTGGTGCTACCCTTGCAGTTTAGAACTCTTCTTACCCAATCCCTCTTCCATCTTTTTTCCTCTTCACAGGTATCAAGCCCTGCAGGGCAACAGGAGACCCTGCCTATCTGCTCCTGCTACCTCTCGGCTTGATCTTTCACAGGTTTTCCCCTCCGTGAGTCTCTTGCACGCCTAATTCTATCCCGAGGTCTGCTTCTTGGAGGACCTGAACTGATGCACTCCACCGAGGACCGCTGGCTGGACCTGTTGTAGACGCTGCCACACATCACTCTGGGCTCCCCTGTTTGTCTCTCAAGGCTCCTTGAGACCAACCACCGGTAGTGTCTTAGTCTACTCAAGCTGCCATAAAAAAATACCATAGAATGGGTGGCTTAAACAATAGAAGTTTATTTTCTCACAGTTCTGGAGGCAGAAAGTCCAAGATCGAGATCCCAGCAGAATTGGTTTCTGCTGAGACCTCTCTCCTTAGCTTGCAATAACATCTTCTCACTGTGTCCTCACATGGCATCTTCTCCGTGCATGCAAGCAGAGAGGGAGAGACCTCTGGTATCTCTTCCTCTTCATATAAGAACCCCAGTCCTGTGGGATTACAGTCCTACCCTATGGCATCCTTTAACTTTAATTTCCTCCCTAAAAGTTCTATCTCCAAATACTGTCAAATTGGAGATTAGGGCTTCAACATATGAATTCTGGGGGGACACCATTCAGTCCATAACAAGTAGGAACCACCAAGGCAGGGTTCCTGTATTAACGGGAATGAATTGAAATTGAAATTGAAACGAACCACATGACCTTGGCTAGGGCATTCCACCTCTCGCGGCCTCAGTAAACTAATAGTATTGAATTGGTTAGCAAATCTAGAGCACTGATAAGAAATACCCTTCCAGAATTCAAATTCCCAGGGGAGACATAATGTGGTTACATTATTTTCTCCTTTGAAGCAGAGCTGAGAACGAAGAAGTCAAATGAATGAGAATTTGGCAGCTTTGAAAGCCCACCCCCTTTTTGTCACAGTGGAAGAGTGTGAATTCCATTGTGAACAGAGCATTTTTGTTTCTTGAATTCTCTCCAGTGTATTGCCTTGCACAGTTGCTGTTGTGTAATGGACTGTTAAAGGCTGGGTTTGTGTGTGTGTGTTTAAATAAGAACGATTGCCTATCCAGTCTCATGAAACAAGGCTAATTGATGCTCAAAGGCGAAGAGATGTTAACAGTGCAGATGTCAGATTTACCTGGCACCAGTGCCGTGTGCTTGTTGGGACCTTGGGTAGCAAAATAAGTGTTCAGCATGAAGTGGGTACGCTGTGCATGGTTCCTCAGTGAATAAAAACTGAATGGTGAGTGAAACATAGGGAGAGCTACCACATATTCGATGAAAAACAAAAGTGATTCAGGAGCTTAGATGGAGGAGGAACTGTCACAACGTTTAATATACACACATTGATTGATCTTCAATTTTTATTGCAATTAGATGATGTCTTTATTATCAATTGAATTCCATGCCTTTGTCTAGATTTGTTAACTCCAGGAAAACTAAAAAAATATATTAAGCCATTAGAGGCAGTTCTTCTGTGGTCCAAATGATCTATTTAGTCATCTTGCCTATACACAATTCTCTGAACATAAAATCTCAATGAAGTATCCCATTAATTAATGTAACATTCAAGTAATTACATTCTTTTGGTTTCCAGCAATATATATATACTATGTGTTCAGAGAATTAGAGAATTTAATAGCTAGAAACAGTCTCTTGAAATGAATAATGAAAATAAAGTATTCTTTTTCTCAGATCTGAATCTTTTTCCTATTACTCTTACTCAGTCGCTTACATTAAGACAGAAAGCAAGACTGGATAAAAGGAAAAGTGCAGTTTTCAAGGCAGTTGAATACACTGTTGAGAGTGGGCACCCTTTCCTTTCATGTGGGAGACCCATCATGGAAAGCTGTTTAGGTCAGGAGAGACTCACAAAGCACACTTCTTCTCTTAAAACGTCACTCAAAGATAGCTGATGATTCAGAGAGGAAAATCCTTAGAAGACTGTGACAAATCACCTCAAATGCTCCCCCTTTCCATTGGAGGCACGGTGGAAAGCCTTCTCCAGCACGAGTGATGCCAAGAGAAAGAGAGTAAATGAAACTATTTCTAATGTGTTTTGGTATTGTAAACATACATGCATTATATTCAAACACTCAGGGTAACTTACTTACTGCACAAGCCAATTAGATCATCTGCAATCACATGTGGAAAGAGCTCAGGCTAATCTAATCAGTTCAGGGACGCTCCATTTATTTCTGCGTTTCTGATGCCTTTATAATATTACAAACTGATCCGTAAACAGGCTCTCCAGTGAGGAGAGCTCCTGCTCCTGGAAATAGAAATTCAGCACAATAGAGTTTGGGGGAAATAGCAGTCTTAATGTGATTCTCCAATTTGGAATTAAAAAAATCCACTTTTCTGAAGTATGATTGACATACAAAAGTCTGCATGTAATTAATGTGTACAATTTGATGAGTTTGGAGATAAGTGTACCCTTATGAAATCATCACCACAATCTGTGCTATAAATATATCCATCACCTCGAAAAATTTCACCCTACTCTCTATATTTGTTACCATTGTCATTAATTTGTGATGAGAACACATAACATAAGATCTATCTTCGTAGCTAACTTTTAAGTATACAATACAGTCTTGTTAACTACAGGCATCGTGACCTACAACGGCTCCGTAGGACTGATTCACATTGCATAAATGAAGCTTTGTACCTTTGACTGATCCCTCTCTGTTTACCTCTCCCCTTTTCCCCTAGCAGCCACCTTTCTACTCTGCTCCTGTAAGTCATTATTTTAGACTCTTCTTTCAGTAGTATGATTGTAGTATTTATCCTTCTGTGTCTGGCTTATTCACTTAGCATAAAGCCCTCCAGGTTCATCCATGCTATTGCAAACAGTGGAATTTCTTTCTTTTATAAACTGAAGAATATCCAATTTTATGCGTCTACCATGTTTTCTTCATCCATTCATCCAGTGATGAACATTTAGGTTGCTTCCATGTCTTGACTACTGTGAATAATGCTACCATGAACACAACAGTCCTTCAGAGTCCTAATCCCTTTGTATATATAACCAGTAGTGAGAATTCTGGATCACATTGTGATTCTATTTTTAATTTTTTGAGGAACATCCAAACTATTTGCCAGCGTGGATGCATGAATTTACACTCCCACCAGCAGTGTACAAGGGCTCCTTTTGCTCCACATACTTGCCAATACTTGTTATCATCTGTTTTTCTGATATTAACCATCACAACAGTGTGAGGTGATATTTCACGGTGGTTTTGATTTCTATTTCCCTGGCAACAAAAGCAAAAATTGATGAGTGGAATTACATCAAACTAAAAAGTTTCTGCAGAGCAAGGGAAACAATGAACATGATAAAAAGGCAACCTACAGAATGAGAGAAAGTATTTGCAAACCCGTATTTGATAAAGAATTAATATCCAAAATATATATAAGGACCTACAATTCAATAGCAAACAAAATTCAATTTTAAAACAAGCAAAGAAACAGAATAGATATTTCTCTAAAGTATATGTACAAATGGTCAACAGGTATACGAAAAGGTGCTTTAGATTTGTGGTCATCTGATTTTGCAATATATTGCATTTGACAGGATAATTACCTTATAATATTTGTTAATAAATTAAGAATTATAGAAGATGAAAAGAATATACTTATGGTTTTGGTAGAACTAAATTTTTGAGCTTTTGGGGGCTAGATTATAGAATTTTTAGAGACCTGTTTAAAAGCAGCTGGTTTTCTAGGCATATGCATGGACTTAGATGCCATGTGAAGGTCCTTCTGATATGCCAATGTGAGGGCAGTGAATAGAAAAAACCCATGTCTACACAATAGAGCTCATAATAACACTGAGCGCTTGCTTAAATGCATTCATTTAGGAAAGCAATACCACACTGAATTGAAATGGTACATTATTTATTAAACTCACAATCTCACTTCAGTAAAGATCTGGAATGAGAAACAAAAATTCCAAGGGTGAAAATATAATTACTTCTCTTAATTTTTAAAGATATGAACCCTTAGAAGCAAAATCAAATGTCAGGAGCAATAATAAATAAACGTGTATTGTTTCGAACAGTAAAACATTATTGTTAACATAGAGCTTATAAAATATTTGTCCCACACTATATTCAGAACAGCTCGGTAAGAAGGGGATATCATAAAGATATCACCCTACAAATGGTAGCTAATAGGTAAGCTTAGATGAAATGCGGGTACAGAGTGGAAGACACTTTGTAATTAGCAACAATAATAATACTTTGAATTAACATAGTCATCTTTACTCTTCAAAGTGATCCATCAAAGTCACAAAAAAGCAAAACCTGGTCCAGGACAAGGACACATTCTCTGATATATCTAATAAAATTGTCATAAAGTGCAATAGAAAATAAATATTTGAATGCTTTTACAAGGAGAGAGAGAGAGAGAGAGAGGAACTCAAGAGTAGTAACAACTGCCCTAGTAACAGCGGACTTAGTTCCCTTTAATCCTGTATTAATGTGCTTTCCCACACAGCACTGACCAAACTATCTCCCACACATCATCACTGAAAGATTAAATCAGGAGAGTCACAGGACACAACGGATAGAAGAACTCATTCTGTATAATATCCCACATGATACTCATGTTTCTTTCATTGCTTAAGTAGTTTATTCATTCCACCTACCTTGGGTGGATTTAAGGCGAGATGAGGCTGAAAAGGAAGGCAGGTTTGGATTATGAAGGGTTTTATATGTTATTCAAAGGGTTTTGGTATTTGTCTCCAAAAAACAGTTAGTGAAGGATTTTAAGAAAGGAAGCAAGCAGTCGTATTTGAGAACAGAAAACTCACCCTGTGACAGCGTGAAAGCTGACTCCTAGAGGGAGGTAAGAGAGGTAGAAAGTTCGGCCAAGTACTTCGACTCACTGAGGAGTCAAAGGATGAGCACCGGTGACGTGGTCCTCGGTCATCTCTGCCTTTTGGGATTCATGTCTGGGTGGGATTCCCTTTAGCCCTGAGCATGGGTTGGACCTGGTAGAGCGCTTCTAAGGGACTTGGCAAAAATGGTGGGTGTCACGCTGAGATCCGGGTACAAAAAGGCCGCAGCGTCCATCTGGAGCACCCCTTCTCACTTTCTCATTTAGTCACTCTGACGGAAGCCAACGCCGCGCAGCGCACAGCCTCCCAAAGGGCCCACGCAGCGCGGCGGCGCACGGCGACCCGCAGCCTGCCAGACCGCGAGGAGCGGACACCTGCCCGCGTCCACGCGAGGGCGTTCGGAAGCCGCGCCTTCACTCACGTCCACTCTTGAGAAGCCTGAGCCCCAGCCCGCGGCCTGAGCGCCCCCTCACGGAACACCCTGAGCCAGAGGCGCCCGACTAAGCCGTATTTCTATTCTCACTGCAGAAATGTCGGAAAATGAATATTTGCTATTTGAAGATACTATGTTTTGGGATAATTTGTTATGCAGCAGGAGATAATAAATACACCACATTAATTTATTATGTAATTTTATGTTGTAAAAAATGCACAACAAAAAAAGATGAGATAAAGAATAAATATAAAATACATTATAATATTTTAATTTTAATAGCTATTTTTGTTCTGACTAAAATATTAAGTAATGTGATTAGTGATCGATTTTTTTTTTTAATCTCAAATTAACCTTTTGCAATATCTGGTTTAAATTCAGTTTATTTTGATGTTTGAGTTTAATGGTGATCTTGGAAAAAAAAATAGCTCCAAAGTAGATAAAAATGGAAGATTATTATTGTTTTCACTTAGCAAACCATATTTATTTTCAATATCATCAGATTTTTTCCTAAAAGTTTGTTAAAATGTCTTCATTTTTTCTTGATAATAATCCTTGATGTCAAAATCTGATGAAGTTCTTTATTTTGATATTTTTTAAAAAGCTAAAAATTTCTTTCCTATTTCTTGGTGGTGTACTGATAGAATATTTATAGTTCCCACATAAACGGGAAATGGGTGTTGTGGGACTAAGTGTTTATGTGCCTCCGAAATTCATATGTTGAAGCCCCAATCCCTGATGTGATGACATTTGGAGATGAGGACTTTGGGAGATACTTAAGTTTAGATGAGGACATGATGGTGGGACTTTCATGAAAAGATTGGTTCCTTTATAAGAAGAGACACCACAGAGGAAATCTCCCTCCCTCCCTCTCTCTCTCTTTCTTTCTCTCCTCTCTCCATGCAAGAACAAAGGAGTCATGTGAGCGAACAGTAAGATGGCGACCATCTACAAGACAGGAAGAAAGCTCTCACAAGATTCCAACCATGTTGGCACTGTGATCATGGACTTCTAGCCCCCAGAACTCCAAGAAAATAAATCTCTGTTG
Organism: Camelus ferus; assembly: GCF_009834535.1. Taxonomy (NCBI): domain Eukaryota; kingdom Metazoa; phylum Chordata; class Mammalia; order Artiodactyla; family Camelidae; genus Camelus; species Camelus ferus. Next base: position 23,013,709 of record NC_045724.1, read on the forward strand.
TTCTGGCAACCTGGTATCTCATATTTTCTTATGGCAGCCAGGGCAAATGAGGAATTCATAGAATGTAATACCCGGCTCCAGGGTATTTAAAATAACTCACCATATAAACAGTATAAGAGGAATAGCTAACAACACTAGGTAGGATAGTCCACAAATACTACACAAATTCAGGACAGAGGAGTCATTTTGGCCTGGGCCAAAGACAAAAGGATTTGAAAGATAAAATTTTATTCTTAATATATTGTGCTATCATCCAGCAGACGACAAGGAGGCATAAAGCTTAAATTTATTCCACAAGTGAGGGCTTTTTCGTGTAAAATTCATAGCACTTCTCTTATTTTTTTTTATTTTCCTTTCTTTCACATTCTCATTCCTCTTCTGACCCTTTTGTTCTCTCCAACACATTTTAGCATGCCTCTGAGATGTGACCGATACTGTGATGGAAAAAAGATCCACCAAGAACAACTGCACTGACTTTTTTTTATTTTAATGATGAATCTGGAAAGCTTCCCAGATGAAACATTTATTACACTAAATGTATTCTGCTGAGGAGGAAATTGACCAGAGAAGCATCGGGCAACTACATGTATTTACAGTACGTTGACCTCTCTTTTCCCCATTTCTGTGAAACATCTGTGAGTGATCTTGCCAACATTTTTGGCCTATGACTGGTTATTTGAAATCTGACATTTGAATTTCAGATATGTGCATTTATATTTATGTAGCCGATGAGCCGTCCTCGTAAGACATTTTGAAATAAAAATGCTAGTTGCCTTGTTTAATGGAGATTGGCAGAAAGTTAGGTTTTTGTTTATTGGTGGTTGTTTTTGGTTATATATTTGAATCACACTACTTAGCAAGTGACTTAAATTTTATAAGAATAATGGTATGAGTTAATTCCTTACTTATAAGTCACGCAGAAGAGAATTTGTGCTCATTATACTGCTAGGCACTAGCAAAGAACTCTTGGGCATCACTCCTGGGGCTTTATGCTGGCAGTTGGGTAAGAAGAAAAGACCATTTCATCAGCCCTGGAAGGATCTATGGTCTGGGAAGAATGAGAGAGAAAATAATACTGGGGAGATGAGTTACTACTGAAAAAAGATATTGAGATAATTCATGAGGGAATATTATTTGCCACTAAAGAAGTTTTATATGGCTTAAATATTAGAGCCTCCTGAGTCAATCAGGAAGGCAGGCAGATTGCAACTTAATCTGCCAGACAGTGTTCCTGAGACCAGGTCCATCTTCCATTGACCTGGGTTCCAGTTTCTTTCTTAGCTGAGTAGAAGTAATCATATAACATACTAGTTAGTTGCCCAATCAAATCAGGCTTTAAAAGACCCAAAGAAATGAATGTCTAACTGCCAAGAGCCTCCTGTGACTACCAACTATAAAGCTTGGTGGTGGTGTGGTTACTCAGGAGGCAAATAATGTGCTCTGGGGATCACGGGCTTGGTGTCAGATACACCTAGAACTGAGTCCTGGGTGTCACACTTACCAACCACGCGATCTTACACAGAGAACTAACCTCTTTAAAATTCAATTTCTTTATCTAAAAAAGTAGGAGGAATAGGACTTTCCTCATCCAATTATTCTGAGCATAAAGAAATTGATGTAAACGAAGTGATTATTAAGATGTATAATATATAAAAGGTGATGTGATTCTTATTTTATATTTTTTTCATTACACTTTCACACTTGGGGTCTCACTTAATCCTGGAAATCACTCTTTATATGATACTTGCACAGTAGTTTTATAACTAGTGTTGATAAGTGGATTTTTATAGTGATGTAGCTTCCATCTCCTTTAAATCTCCATATTTCCATTCAAACAGTCCATGGAAAAATGTTCACAGGTACTTTGCAGAGCTGATCCACTTTTGAGGGGAAGCAGGGCTGTGGTACTCACCTTTTTGGGATTAGAATCCCACTCTACTCAGCTGTAATAATGGGAAAGAAGATACGGAGAGATTTTGATCCTAAAATTTTCTTAGTGTAAGCAATTGCTTACAGTAAATCATACTTGGGCACGTGGAGATGTCAGTTTTATTTGCTTATGTTCTTTGTTGCATGCATATGTGTGTCCATTGCAGTTGTGTAAAACTGTCTAAAGGATCAGCTGCATCTACAATGAACATGCAGTGATAGCAGCATGAATAACCTATCATGCTATTCTGACAAAACATTTTTTTAAATCCCAGTTTTTTTTTTAAGGCAATGCAATCTTTTGGTTGGCGATGTTCACTTTAGCAAGAGCCTCTTTTATGCAGGGCCTTAGAGCAACAGTTGGAAACTGAATTAAACAGCTCCAATAAAATACCTCATCTCCCTGAAGTGCCTGAAGTAAAGCGTAACACTTAAGATCGATGCTGCTCCTTCGTTGAAATGTAACGCTCTGGACTTACAGTATGTTAAAAACTTTTGTCGTTGAATAAATTCCACAGTAGGCAAGGTATACTGTATGTCACAGGACATTAAACTGATCATTCAACCAAAAGAAAACAATAATCTGGCTAGACCATAAATCTCAGGCACCCTCAGTGACTATTAAAAATCTGCCCAAATTCACTGTCTAATGATGTGATTTCAATCAACCCAATTCATCAACCTTATGGGCTGATTAAAACCATATTACTCCATTAAGATTAACTCCTCACTTCTGGGAATTAGAATTTTGTGAAGTAAAACACCAGATTGAGAGTCTTGGATCTATTAACTACAGATTGTTAGTAGAAATGATTCTTAAGCCTTCCACCTGATTCAAGAGTGTGAGTGTAAGGTTTTATGTTTGTATGTTCAAAATATTCTGTTGTATATTTTCTGTGGCTTAAAAAGCACATATTTCTCTTGAAACCGGTACCTTATACATTATCCATTTTCAGAAAGGATACAGTTCAGGCCAGAAATAGCACATCAAACCCCTTTCTCCATGTCCTCAGTCTTTGAGTTCCCTCAGGTATGTAATCAGGAGGTGTCTACTTACATACTGTGGGGAGGGAGGTCCGTTAATCACAAAAAAGCATTCTTTATGCAGTAAAAGGGGTTCACTCCACACTTTTCCACATAAAGACGTGACATTCAAGTAGAAATGGATGGAATTTGTTTTTATGAATAGGGTCCTTGCTGACTAATTCTTTTCCTGGGGAGGGTAATGGGCAAACGCTATCCAGATGCATTCCTCTGGAACTAGTCCCAGTTTGGGAAAGTGAAAACCACTGTACTTGCAGTATAATAAAGGGCAGTCAGAGAAACGCGATCTTTCCAGAAATAGTGTGGTACTGTTCCTCTCCTCCGCCCGGTGTCATGAAGCCAGTGCTGTTACAGAGATCTTCCATGCCACGGTGAGGGCTGAGGGCCATCCAGGATCATTTACACCTTCTTCACTCATGTGGGAGCAGCAGCAAAACTGAATCAAAATGGGATCAAAATAAGCTAAGTCTGCTCAGAGCCAAAAACAAAAAGAAAGAGCTAGTAGAGCCTTGTGTGTTTTCCCAGTTTAACTGTTAGGCAAAGGAAGAAAAATTAACCCTCTGTCCCCCAGAACTTGATTCTCTCTTATCACAAATTCTTACCCAGTTTTACCCACCCCTCTTCTTAGTCTTCTGTCTGAAACCCATCACTTAACGTCTGTATTGGATTAGATACAGTTTACGTCTCAAATCACAGTCCTCATCTCATTCTATAGCTTCTTCCCAACCATCTTTTTCATACTTAGTTTTCCAATTGAACCTTCATTTTTTCTCACCTTCTTATTGCCAAAGAGTACAGACAGCCTTGAGTTATTTATGTAAATATTTCTTATATATGGATTTAAAGATTTAAACAAACTGTAAGTTTTTAGTAGATATTCTTCATTAAGTTGATTAAGTTCTCCTCTGTGTCTATAGTTTGTTGAATGCGATTTTTTTAAATTATGAATGTGTATTGAATTTTGTCAAATGCTTTTTCTGTACCTATAGGTACAATCATGTAATTCTTCTTCTTTAGCCTGTTGATGTAATGGATTATATGAATTACTTTTCAAATGTTGAAACAGTCTTGCACACCTGAAATAAGTCCTACTTGCTTGTATGTAATTATTTTTATACATTTTAAAATTCAATTTGCTGATACTTTTTGTGGATTTTTACATCTATGTTAATGAGAGATATTGATCTATAGTTTTCCTTTTATAGATATTAGGGTGTGCTATTTTTAGGTATTAGGGTAATGCAGGCATCATAGGATAAGTTAAGAATTTTTCCTCTGTTTCTGTCTTCTGACATTGTAGAGAACTGGTATACTTTCTTTTTTAAATATTTGGTAGAACTCACCAGGGAACCCATCTGGGCCTGGTACTTTCTGTTTTGAAATGTTATTCATTATTGATTCAATTTGCCAAATAGATATAGACTTATTCAGTTTTCATATTTCTTCTTGTGTGAATTTTGATAGTTTGTGTCTTTCAAGATGTTGATTCATTTGATCTAGGTTATCAGATCTGAGGGCATGGAGCTGTAATTTTTAGCATTCCTTCATTATCCTCTTAATTTCTATTGGATAAGTAGCAATTTCCCTTTTATTGTGAATTTGTTTTATTTTGTTTTTTATTAGCTAAGCTAGACAAGTATCAGTTTTATTGATCTTTTGAAGAATTAGCTTCTGGCTTTATTGATTTTTCTCTATTGATTTTCTGTTTTGACTTTCATTGACTTCTGCTCTAATTAATTTTTCCCTCTACTTGCTTTGGATTTACTTTTATCTTTCTTCCCATGTTCCTACGCTTAGATTCTTGATTTTACACTTTTGTTCTTTGCTAGTAATTGCATTCAATGCCATATAAATTTTAGTATAGGCACTGTTTTCAATGCTTCCACAAATTTTGATAAATTGTACTTTCATTTTCATTTACTTCAAAATAGTTTAAAAGTTTTCTGTGACTTTACTTTGATCCATTTCTTATTTAGATGTGTCTTGTTTAATCTGCACATCTTTGGGGATTTTTATAGCTAAATTTCTGTTATTGGTTTCTAGTTCAATTCTGTTATAGTTTGAAACCATACCTTGTATAATTTTTATTCTTTTGAATTCGTTAAGTTGTGTATTATCACCCCAATTTGCTCTCCCTTGGTGAATGTTCCATGGGAGCTTGAGAAGAACACACACACACACACACACACACACACACACACACATATATATATATATATTCTGCTGTTGGTGAAATATTCTATAAATGCCAATGAGACCTGGTTGATTTGATGTTGCTGTTCAGTTCAACTATGTTTTTTGTGATTTTCTGCCTGCCGAATCTGTCAGTTACTGATAGAGGGGTGCTGAAATCTACGATTTTAAGAGTGGATTTGCCTACTTCTTGCAGTTCTATACGTTTTTGCCTCATGTCTTTTAATGCTCTGTTGTTAGGTACAAACACAGTAAAGATGCTATGCCTTCTTGGAGAATTGACTCCTTTATTATGATCACATGTCCTCTTTATCCCTGATAGATAATTTTCCTTGCTCTTAAGTCAGTTTTGTCTAAAATTACAGCTATTTCAGCTTTCATTTGATTAGAATTTGCATCATATATCTTTCTCTGTCTCTTTTTAAAATTTCTTCGTATTTTTAAGTGGGCTTCTTATAGACCATACATAGTTGTGTCCTGTCTTTTTATCCACTCTGAATCTCTGTCTATAATCAGTTATTTAGACCATTTAAAGATATTATTGATATAGTTAAATTAATATGTATTATACTTATTACTCTTTTCTATTATTACATCCTCTGCTCACCTGTTTTTTGTCTTCCACCCTTTTTTCTGACTTCTCTCGTTTTGGTTGAATATTTTATCTCCTTGCTGGCATATCAATTCTACTTAAAAAACCAAAACAAAACAAAACAAAAAAACAAAAAAACCTTTTTATTGTCACTGTCCTGGAGTTTGCAATATACATTTACAACTAATCCAAATTGACTTGTAAATAGCACTATACCCTTCATGGATAGGGCAAGTAATTAATAACAGAATCTTCCTAAATCCTCCCTCCAATTCATTACGACAATGCAGTCATTTTGTTCACTTATCTATAGACTATAATCGCTGAATACCTTGTTGCTATTATTATTTTCAACACACTGCAATCTATTAAATCAATTCAGAATAATAAAAACAAGAATTTTTAATTTTACTTCCACTTATTCCTTCTCTAATGTTCTTTTTTATATAGATCTGAGTTTCTGACCTATACAATTTTTCCTCTTTCTGAAGAACTTCTTTTAAAATTTCTTGCAAGACAGGTTTACTGGTGACAAATTCCTTCTATTTTTGTTTATGTGAAAAAGTCTTTAGTTATCCTTCACCTTGACAGATAATTTCACTGGATACAGAATTCTGAATTGGTGATTGTTTGATGGTTTTCTTTTAATACTTAAAAATTTTCACTCCACTTACTTCTTGCTTCCATGGTCTCTGAAGAGAAGTTCAGTATAATTCTTATCCTTGTTCTTCTATAATAAGGGTTTTGTTGTTGTTGTTCTTTTGTTGTTGTTGTTGTTTTGTCCTCTTACAAGATTTTCTGTTTGTCTTTTATTTTCTGCAGTTTGAATATAAGATGTCTAAGTGTAGATATTTTGGAATTTATCCTGTTCGGTGTTCTCTGAGCTTCCTGGATCTGTGATTTGGTGTTTCTCATTTATTTTGAAACACTCTCATTTTAGATATTTTTTCTGTTCCTTTATTCTACTTCCGGTATTCTCATTACACATATGTTACACATTTTGTAATTGTCCCACAGTTCTTGGATATTTTGATACATCTTTTTTCATTCTGTTTTCTTGTTAGATTTTAGTTTTGGAAGTTTCTATTGACAGTTCTTCAAGTTTACCTATTCTTTCCTTGGCCAATTACAGTTTGTTGGTGAGCCCATCAAAGAGAATCTTCATTTCTGTTACAGTGGTTTTGATTACTAACATTTCCTTTGATTCTTAGGGTTCCCATCTCCTGCTTACATTACTCATGTGTTCTTGCGTGTTGTCCACTTTTTCCATTAGAACCCTTTGCATATTAATCATATGTATTTTACGTTCCTGGTCTGATATTTCCTAAATTTCTGTCACATTTGAATCTGGTTTTGATGTTTACTTTGTCTCTTCAAACTATGTTTTTGTCTTCTAGTATGTCTTGTGATTTTTTTGATGGAAAATGGACATGATATACTGGGTGAAATGAACTGAGATAAATAGAACTGAGCAATTATGTTTGTCTGGCTAGGAGTCGAGGTATCAACTGTGTGTAGGTGTCTGAAATTGGCAATTCTTTCTATTTTTAATATTCTAATTATATAGAAGCTTAATTGATGTGGTGGTCAGGTATAGAAGGAAGAGAAGTATTCAATAGTCTTATGATTAGGTCCCAGTCATTTAGTGAACCTATGCCCCTGAGCTTTGACCTTCAGAAGGGATTATCAGGGTTTTTATTTTATTTTTCTCCACTGTAGGTGCAATAGGAAAACTAGATAACTTTGAAATTGGATATTTCCCTTCCCCCAGGTTGACTAGATTCTAGTAAAATATTTTCCTTTGACAGCAGGATTTTGTTTAGTTGAAAAAAATGTTCTGAACATATTTCAAAATGGTTACTTCTCCTATCCCCCTTCCAGAAGCTCAAAGGGAGTTTTATCTAATTTAAACCCTGAGAACCTGGCAGAGCTCTCAGAGTGAAAACTCTGATAGTGTAAGAGCCTTCCTGTGATTGAGCACCATGGAGTTTTTAACTTTTGTGATTTCCCACACTGAGCCTCTGGCAATTCATCAATCACCATTTATTTTCCTGTCCCAGTACTGGCTCTAGTGGCAGGCTTCTGCTCTTGGACTTCTGCTCTGGTAAGCTGTGCTTCTCTGTATTCTTCTTTCTCTCCAATTTTGTGGTCAACAGTTTGTCCAACTGGAGACCAGAAGTCCTCAGTTTGCAATTCTAAAGTTGTACTTTTAAAATCTATTTATGCTAATACATATACACTCATTGTCACTGTTGTATAATATTTCATTCTGTGAGTATATCCCAATGTATTTATAATTAATTAATTAATTAATTAATTTGTAATCATGTTAATGAACATTTTGGCAGTTTTCAATTCTTTTTCTCTTTTTCAAAGTTGTCATCAACATTCTTATGTTACTTTCCTAGTGCATAAATGTGAACTTCTCTATGGTACATTCCTATAAGTAGAATTGCTGAACAACAGTGTATGAAATTTCAATCCTGCCTAACTTCTCTTCCAATAACTAGTGGTATCGGAAAGCAACAGATTTCATCCCCAATGTTGCGTGTTCCAAGAAAGAAATACCATGACCTCTTACTGTGTTCCTTAGTGTCCCACCAGTGCCACCCATTGGCTGAATCAAACCTGAAGCTAATAGTTAAGCTTAAGGATTCAACATTTGGGACTAAAAATAGAGCAAATAATGGAGGAGAATAGATTTGGGAGGCAAGTGAAAGAGAACAACCAGAAGAATGGTTGTACCAATTTATACTTCCTTCAGCAGTGTTTGAGAATTCCCATTGTTTCACACTCCTGCCACTTTTTTTTTAAGGTGATGTCATATTTTTAAATGTTTGTGAATTTAATGATGGAATTATATCTTTTTTTTTAACATTTTCCTAAATTTTAGTGTAATTGAGCATCCTTTCATGTTTTGATTTATTTTAAAATTTGGAATATATATACATATTTAAATATTTTTCAGTGATGTTTTATATTTTTCAGTATTCAATTTTGTACTTCTTTTGTTAAATTTATTCTTAAGTATTTTATTCTTCTGGATGTGGTTGTAAATTACATTATTTTATTAATTTCAATTTCAGATTCTTCTTTTGTAGATATAGAAATGCAGCTTATTTTGTGTAGTGATCCTGTACTATCAACGTACTACAATCTAAGTGGATAATTTCTATATCAAGTACTATACATCAAAACATCAAGAATAAAAGCTTTTTGTAAGCTAAGCCAAATCTAAATGTTCATACTCAATGCTACTAATTTTAAAGTAAGGAGTGCGATTAGGTAAAGAAGACCATATAATGCTGAAAAGAGCATGTTATTCCTTATGAACATCATTTTTAAAAGCAGAATTACCAGTTCAAATCCTCTGAAAATGCCTATGAAGCAGCCAGATAGCTGTTTCTTTGCCCTGTGCCAACATATTTTTTCCCAAAATGAGGTGTCCACATGTTTAGCCAATCAAATAAACTGTCTGGCTGAACATCCTAAGGTGCTTTAAAATTCAGTAAATAGTGCTAATCACTTCCATTTCAGTATTGATATTAAAAGCCCTATTCATACCATAAAAAAGTAGAATGCAGCTGTTCTGTGCTTTCCTTCAGAATTTGTATGTGGAATTCTGCTTGCATAATGAGAAATATGCCTGTAGTCTGTTTATTTGTATTTATGAGGTTTAGAGAAGACATGGATAAAGACATACTAGTGACACAGGAACTTAAGGAATACACTTCTTTTGGCTCAGAGGGGATGGCATGGAGGAGGGGCTATAGCGTGATCAGCAATGATTTCCATTTTTATAAGAATGTTGAATGCATCTGAACATACCTTAAAAATTCAATTGATGTTGTTAAGGCTCTTTATAAAAATTTCAGAAATATTCAAATTAACCCTGTTTTAAGTATCTGATGCAGCAAAGAGTTTTTAGATATGTATAGCATATTTTAATTTAAATACTTAATTTTATATCCATATTGATCCACTATAATAGTAGTAAAAATATATCCCAGGTTGAGAGATTTCTGTTTAAAATTGTGCTTAATCTTTTAAAAATTATACTTCCATCTTTCTCCTGCACATGCATCTCCTAATTTGTACTGTTCCTTGGTTGCAGTTTACATTCATTTTAAAACTCCAGCTTTAATTACAAATTACAACTGTCATGTCATTTGATTTGTGTAAACACTGGTCCTTTTGGTGTTTCAAATAAAAGAGCATGATTTCCCATAAACATAACTATCTGTCAAAAACCAAATTTCTATTTCTTTGAATTTTGTTTATTTATAGCCAAGAATCATTCATTTAAATTTCTTTTGAAAAGCACAGGCCACATTTTAATTTGATTTTGCTAGAACAAAAACTCAATTACAATAAGAATGAATTAAAATTCTTTACTAATTATTTTTGTTTTTTATATATACTTTACCCTTTAGGGTGGCAGAGAGGAGGAGGAGTTGCTCAATTCCTCTTGACTTTTATGAACTCTTTGTGTAAGTGCCCAAGCACTTTTTTTCATCTTAGATGGAAAAAAAAAATCAATTCTATGAAAAAAAACTTCTGACAAAATTTTCCAAAGATACTTTTGATGAATTAGGGAGGAAGTAGAGCACAAATTGCAGTTCATTTTTTCTTCAACTCTCTGCACATGAATCTCAACACTGTATTTCTCTCCCAGTCTATTGTCTCCCTCCATTCACCCACTCTGCCATGCCGTCCCACCCCCTAGTCCCGCACACACACATCCCTTCCTAGCTCTGTAATGCAAGCATTTGCAAATTACATTTTTAACTCACTGGTCTTCAATCTTGTAGCATGCTGAGCCCCCCTTTTACTTGAATATCCAAACAAAATGCTCAAGCTTCCACTACATGCAACAGAGGAAGAATAGCATATTTCTAAATGTATCAGAATGCATGTATATACAAATGTATATTCAAATGTATTCAGAAATATTCAAATTAACACTGAGTCGTAAGAGTGATGTGTGTCCTGCTCTCAATTTTTACTCCTCATTTAATCATCGAGCCCTCTTTCTCTTTCGCTTCCCGCAGCCTGTATTTTGACTATCTCGCTCACATTGTCCCAAGGATGGCCACCTGCGTTTCTCTTCATTCCCCAAAGCACCACTGATACACATTTGTTTGGACAATAGATTTTTTTTTTTTTTACTACAGGTTTGAAAATAACTAAGGATTATTCTAGAATAGAAGAGCATAAAATTTCCAGTTGAATTTTTGGCATCTCTTTTCCTAACAACTCATCCCACAAGTAAACATTTATTAAACCCTTCAGACCCAATCTTTCATATGTGAGGTTTGGCTCCCTATCCTAGCACTTTTCTCACCATCCAGGATCAAGGAGATTTAAGAAGTCCTATTATTTTATTTTCTTCATCGAAGTAATTATTCATCTAACCTAACTAAGTGTTACTGAACTCAGGTATGGCTGCTCACCACTCAAAAGCCAATAATCGAGAGGCGAGTGTCCATAGATAGGAAAGATGCTTCAATCGGAAAAGCTGGCCATCTGGGAGGCTTGGGAACTCATGTCCAGGGACCAGCTCTGAAGATTCTGCCCAGTCATGACAGTTTTTAAAGGAAAAGCATGGAGGAAAGAATCTCAGTGAATCAGGAGTTTGGGTTCTGCATCATTCTCCATCGTGTGTGGACTGGCTGACTCTTTCTTCAAATGTTATCTTGCCCATGTGATCTGCCTGCAGGATTGTTTAAGGAGCTGTTGGAGGTAGAGAGCTAATCATTCTTTAACTGCTTAATTCTTCATTCTTACTGCTTTTTATTTCGGAAAAGAATCAACACATTAGACAAGGCCTGGTATACATTCAGCATAAGTCAGGAATTAGTTTCAATTGCTTAGTGATCTCATTCCTATAATTAGGTTATTTTAAGGTTAGAGGGGGACAGAAATGGGCAAACAGGAAAGGGGCAAAAGCACTGTTTGAACAAGGGCTTCACTAAAGAGTTTTAATTAAAATGTTTATCAGCTATTTCTGTATATGACATGTGTCCATTCCCAGTTCTGCACAGCACTAGTCACAGAAAACACTAGAAGCCATTTGGGATTAGGTTTTTGCTTTATACTGCCCTGGTAAAATTCTTAGATGGAGACAAAGGTCCAAATACGTGTGCTTGCTTTCATAGCAACAGTATAAGTAGATGGAGTGTAGTTTTTTAATAGTATTTTCTACTTGTCTACAGCAGCCCTCAACAGTTTGGGTTGTTTGTCTTCAGATTTCCTTTTTTTTTTCCTAATAGGAAAATGTTGCCTTAGCTAGGTCACACTAGAAACGAGTTCCTAACCTTTGAGTATAGCTCCTCTTTGACCTCAAAACTTTTGTATACATTCACATGAAAGTACCATGTGTTTCCAGTGTTCACTCTTAAAAATATATGAAACCAAGAAGATTCTGTGAATTCAGTGGCATTATACATAAAATGGACTTTGTTAACCACAGAGTATCTCCATACAAGTGCATAGGAATATTTATCATTTATTTGGTTACAGACAATGTGTGGTTCATATTTAGATATGCAGATTCCTTGTGGCAGTCTTGATGCCTCCAGGGTCTGAGATCCACAGGTGGGATAAATCAGTCCTGATTCTATGTAACCATCTGGTTTCCCTCCCTTACCTGAACAATCAGTCTGCTAATAGACCCCTGTATTCAGCAAACACAAACCAATGTGTTGGACTATGTAGGGGAGGGGGAAAAAAAAAATCTCTTCTTCTACCCATCTTGGGTTCTCCAGCTTGTGCCCTGTAAATGAGACAGACCAAGACAGAATAATAAAAGAAAAACAAAGAGAAATTTTTTGCATGTGCGTCTTGGTCACACGTGGGGGTATTCAGAGATGAGTAGCTCAAAGGGGTGGTTTAAATTTGAGTTTATACATTAACTTAGGCTGGAAAAAAAAAAAAGGGAACAGGTTTTGGATTTCTGGGTCGGAGAGTCAAGTGATGAAAGGTGACCAGGAAAAGCACGGTAAACAAAGGAGTTTAGTAAGGTTTGTCATGCAGATTTAAGGAGGTGCCTCCTGCCTGGGTCGGCTTCTCTTCTTCCTGGTAGGAGATATCTCTGCAAATGGAAACTTTCTTTATATAAATGTTCACCAAGTGAAGACTTTGCCTTGTTTTTAGAACTTTTCACCTCTCAATGGTCTTCAGCTTAAAAATGATCCACATGCCATAGAGGCATCTTTTGGGGTGTCATGTACTGGTACCCTCCTTAAGCCTTTTCTCCCTTTATTTGTACACACAGAGGTGTGATCATTTTAACATTGGCCTTTGGATTTAATGTCTTAACTCAAAATTAAATTTTCAGGGACTGGGATATTTTCAGGACCTGACGGTGCTGCCCAATCATGACGAATGGGAGGATCTCCGCACTGTTACCTCTCAGGATTGTTTACACCGACCTCGCCGTATATAGACTGTTAGCTTCCTGGAGGGGAGTCGTCAATGCCTTTTCAATCTCCTTTTGTCACACATAGCAGAATCCCTGTGGACAAGGATACTAAAGGAAGCTTTAAATAATGTATTTTTACCAATTGGAAGTCTCTTGTTTTAAAATTCAGACACCTTATTTTTAGAGTGAACTGGTTAAGTAATAATAATTGTGCCATTCACCAACATGTGGCAAAATAAATATGGTTTATTATGTATGTTCTAAGGGATATGTAATTTCAGACCAGTATGTATAAATATAGAAATTTTCCTCTAGCATGATTAAATACATAGAGAAAGAATTTTTAAACACACCGAAAAATTAAAGTAATACATCATCTTTGTTGATTTTTTTTTGTGAGAGAGATTTTTTTTTTCATTCTGTAAAGACTTCCTAAACATAATACGTGGTAGATCTGAGGCTACAGCAATCTGGCATGTATTATTTTCTGCATATTGCAATAATAATTTGAGGTTCGTCTTTGTTCTGTTGTTAGAAATATTTAACTGGACAAGTCTAACAGGGTTAATCTCATTACTAAGTTAGCATGAATCTGGATCAGTGATTATATCCTGTATAGAAAGAAGTTGCCCCATTTGCAGAAATATGAAAGAATTGCTCTTTGACTCTTCACAAGCAACTGAGTGATGCTTTCAGGAATACATCTCAGTCATACAAAATTTTTATAGACGTTGTCATTAAAATCTCTAGTTCAGAAATTAAAACCGTTTGCTTCATGGAAATGGACTTCACTTTGTATGTTTTGTGCTATTCTGAATATCTTAAAACTTTCTGAACGCCAATCTTTTGACCTATAAAAATGATAGAGATTTTAAAATACAGCAGAGAAAAAGGAGAGCATTTTAGAAGAACTGTAATCTTCCAAATGTCTCTTTTTGTTAAAGCGACTATAAATGTTTTAGAAAGCAAAATGTTTTAGAGATCCTTTGTAAGGGTTGCTGGGGATCTATATGCTCTCTGTCTTCACTCTAAAAGAAAATAAAAATCAATGATACATAAAAATAACTTTAAAAGATTCACGAGAAAATTGACTTAAATTTAGCATCTTCCAACTTCTCCTAAAGAAAGACAATCAAGTCTGCATAATTTTGTACAAGAATAAATGGGACAGAAATATCAATTCAACTGATGCATTTTGATCATAGTCTTGACCAAAAAAGAATAAGTTTTACATGTATGTACATCCTAACATATAGAATTCTATCAATTTCACCCCACTGTAAGAGAATCAGAGGATTTATCTAAAGGGCTTTATATATCTGATTCTTTTGGGGATACAGAATTAGCTTTCCAAAGCAACCAAAAGAAAGATCTAAATGTTTAGATGAACATTCGGAAATCATGAAATATTACTGTTTCTTTAAAATTAATAATCGAATTTCAGAGACTCAGCATTGAACAGGACTTGTAGTGCACGGTGTGTAACTTACTCAAAGTTACCAGAAGGACATGATTTATTGTATCTCCTGACAAGGAACATCCATCATTGAGGACTGAGGATCTTTGTGTGTGGTAGTAAATTTTTTAAAGTGACATAACTCGGCAGATATAAAGCAGACGTATTATGAACTATTTCTTCTATAGAGTCATACGAAATTGAAAAGTTAAAAAAAATCATATAAAAGATAGATCTATTTTTATTAACAGTGGCCTCATAGGACAGTGAAGACATAAATAGACCTGAAGCAGAAAAAAAGGAGAGGCAGGAGCGGGGAAGGGGGAGAGAGAAAGGGGAAAGGAGGTTGGTATCTCGTCTGTGGACAGTTACTGAGTGCCTGTGTCAGGCTATGTCATGCTGGGCGCTGACACAAGCCATAAATAAAGCCTGCTTCCTGCCCTCAAGGTGCATATAGACCAGCAATAAAGGCCAACATGTAAATGCATAATTACAGTGTAATGAAAATTAATGCTGTATTAAGATTATGCATAGAATATTCTAGACTCACAGGGAAGAAAGCAACCAGGCATTATCATCCAGGTCAGCATAAAGTCACAGGAGAGGATTCTAGCAAAGACATATGAGTTCCTTTCTATTTTGGGTTCTCTACATTTTTCTTTTTAAACTATTTCTGCAGCAAGGAAAGAAAAGGAACAGGAGAGATGAATTTACCCACATCAGGAAGTAGGCTAATTCTTCCAACACATTAACAAATTCTCTTTCTGAGATGACTTCTGAGAAGAAGTATTTTCATTTACATAGTTCATCCTGGAGTGATTCTGCAAGGAAGCAGGATAGTCCTTTAACAATGAGACAAAATATTGGCAATAAGAAATAGCGACCCTCATCAGAGGCAAGACATTGTTCTTCATCCTTTTCTCTGTGGCTGATGGTAGCCTAGGCGACTTGTATTTGGAAATGTAAGTGCTGTCGGAGTTTAGATGCCGGATGAAGTGATGTCTTAGGGTGGCCAAGCATTGACCTATTCACTAAGAATGCTCAAGCGTCATATCCTTGAGGAATTCTTCTGTTATCCTCAATCCACACAAGTTCCAACTCTTAGATCACTCTTTCTCCTTTTGAACTGTTTTCCCTTTGGAGACAATTTGGGTACAATCCTCGTGGCAAGGTTGTTTGCCAGTTCCTTACTTCATCATCCTTCCTACTCTTCTTTGTTCACCTTGGGACACTTGGAGCCAAATGCTGTGTAAAAAATACTGCATGGGCAATGATGTGTACTTCCCATTGCAGACTCCATGTTAGTTTGTCCCATTACTGGTAAGGTTACATTTGATCGCTTGTTTAAGATGATGGATGCCAGATCTTTCTACTGTATTGATACCTTTTTCTATTTGTAACAAATACATACTCTATGGAAGGTCATGTTCCAATGGTTTGACTAGCTTCTTCCCAAAAAACCTTTCACCCTATGGTTTTAGCGATTGTCAATAACCTTTTCCCAAACCATTCATACTGCATGTTGCAAACCGGTGCTCTTTAATGCTACCATTCCTTCTGTATTTATTATCCAACCGTCTACAGTATAGAAAAGATTTATTTTCTCCCTCATCACTCAGATACACATCCTATGAATATCACTGTGAACTCATGGATTCATTTTTATTCACTGTATTCCAACACATCACTATCATTATTTTGTTTTGCATTTGTTCCAAATTTGACTGGTGAGAGTTCCGACAAGCCATCTTCCCTATCCTTTTGACATCCAATAATCTCTGACTACTTTCCATTCTATCTCACTTTGCATTTCCTCTGCCCTAGCCCTGGTATTAGCCATTTCTCTAAGAAAAATTAAACCCTATAATATGGGGATTTTTGTTATTAATTTTCTAATATTAAACCATCTTTGCACTCCTGGAATAAATTTCACATGGCTATTTTTCAATCTTCTTTTTGTTAATATTTTATATAGGGTTTTTATTTCAATATTCATGAGTAAATTTGGTGTCTGGTTATCCCTTGTATGTTATATTTATCAAGTTTTAAAATCAATGTTCAACTTTGGCATATAAAGAATTTGAAAGCTTTCCTTCTTTCTCCCATGATCTGGGACTATTTAAATAACGTTAGGCTTATCTGTTCTATGAAAGATTATTCTCCTATAAAAAGACCTGAGCCGAGTTTCCTTTTTTCCTTATTTCTTTTGGTGGAGGGTGTTAGATATTTCTTTGATAATTTTCATTATTTATTCTATGAACATTGGTCTGTTTAACTGTTCTAATTTTATTGAGGCCAATTTTAGTAAACTTTATTTTTCTGGAAAATTATCTGTTTCTTCCAGTTCTAAAATTTATTTGCATAGTATTGTCTAAAGCAAACTTCTGTGAAATTTTAATATCTCTGTTTCAATGATTATTTCTCATTTGTGTGTACTTTATTGATTACCATAGCTACTGGTTTGGTTACTTTGTGATATTTTAAAATAAATAACATTTTAATTTACATATTGATAAAAGTGGTAGTTAGCACCCTCTGAAATGATTTTATTTACCTAATGTGTTACAGTCTGAAGTTTGAAAAGCATTGCTCCAAGATCTATGGGTTAATCTTAAAAGTTGGAAACTTAACATATGCCTGCAGTATTTAAAAAACCTAAGACTTTTGGAGAATGTCCTCATGAGGTGCAAAAATTCTGTCTGGTTTTTTTTTTTTTTTTTTTTTGGTCTGTCTCAAGCTAGTTTTTGGGGGGAGTCCAAGGATGGGATCTAACGCCCAGTGTGTGTGTATGTGTGTGTGTATATGTCCTTAACACAGTTTAATTTGGGGCTCAGAATATGCCTTAAAGTGGGGGGATCATAATTGAATAATCTATACCTTTGCCTTATAATTTAACCTCTTCCAAAACAATGAGACTTTATCTGATTTTCAAATGTCTTCAAAGGAAAGAGAGTTTGCTTTATCATCATTGAAAAAGCACAAGTGATTCACTGATAATTGGTCTTGCACCCTTCCTCTGTTTAGTTACAGATACATGTCCAGCTCTTCTTGCTCCTGTTAAATCTTTGACAGCTATAACCTGGGAGATTTGGGGGAGAAAAGGAATGTGGATCTACTTCTGTGTGCAGTAACCGTGGTTTTCACCTACAACAGTCACTTTGCCATTGTTTGCTGAATCCAAAGACCATCTTCAAAATGAGTCTCAACTGTTTGGATTTAACAGAGCGAAATGTCTAAAAGGTCATTTTTAATAATGATAAAAATGAAGTTAAATATACTTTAGAGCTTTTATAATCTTGGCGGTCAAGGAAAACTACAGGGGACGTGTAGTCAGTTGACACTTGTACACCCAAAATCCAGTAATATACCAGGGTATTTAATGAGTCTCGGTGGTAGTCTCAATAAAGTGCAAGGCGAAGTTCTAGAGAAAGCCAGAAAAAGAGAAGAAGCAGCTAAGGATGAGCAACATTGCTTGTCTATTGACAATCTTTTAGCTATCCAGAGGCATGGCAACCTGGGCTTGGCTCCAGAATTAAGCATGTTTTCATAGATTCTCACTGACTCTTAGGCTTAATCTATAAAGCCAGTCTTTTGCTACAAGAACATATCTCTCAATTTTTAAATTTCTATTTCTCTTCTTTGTTTTTTAACTTCTTACCTATCTTGCAAATTATAGAAATTATGCTCATGAATGGGAAATTAAATACATGACTAAATGTCAAATTTCTTTGCCTGAAGGTCTTGCTTTTTCTCATGGACATAGAAGGAAGATCATCTTCTGAAAGTGGGGAATAGAATAAAAGATAGTTTTGAGAAAAGAAGCATAGGCTTGGAAAACCATGGAAGAAGAGAAGAGGTAGCTGATAAAGAACTTTTAAAAAGATTTCCTTGCAGGATGGAGTCCAGAGTCAGACTCCTGTCTACATTGTCATGCGGTACATCTCCATCAATCCAGATACAGGAGTGACGGAGTGAAAGTGTTTGGATTGATCCAATTATCCAATGTGGATAGGAAGAGGAGAAAATAAACACTGATGGTATCTTGTCAAACTGTTTCCTAAGTCACTGTCTATTCAATTATCACAACTGCCGTTAGTTTAACCTATAGTCACTGTAGGGTCAAATTATCATGATCCTTGCAGACACAGAGACTTGGGCAAGAAAAGTCACTTGAGGCAGATTCGCAAAGATCTCAAAGGAAACTGTTATTGACAGCAGACTATAAACTCTCTTCAAATGACTTTCTTGCTTTCTCTTATCCCTTATTTAGAATTAAATTATGAGAGATTCATTCATTATTTATTTATTCAACGTGGATTTAGATTGACTTCTGAGATATACAAAAGTGGTTTGAAGTCGTCCTTATATTTAAGGAAAAGTGTATTTATGTTAGGAAATGAAAATAAGAATTTGGATCCATTTCAGAATAAAGTAAGAGTTTATGTAGTATACTTACACACATAGGACCAAACACATAGTAAAATAATTTAATGGTCAGTAACTTTTTGCTGAATTACTGAGAATGTGTTTTTGGAGGCAGAAAACTAGATAACATAATGTTTTATTATTTTCCTTTTTCATCAAATATATACTGTATATTTGTTTTACTAATGAATCTCTTGCTGTTATAACTCTTCACAGAGGCCTTAATGATATTTAATTTTTCTATTATGTTTTGCAGTAATGGCTTATCTAGCAGTCACAAAAAGACTGCAAGAAATGACTGAAAAGCACGTACTGTCGTATTAGATTCTTATTTAGTAAAGTGGATCAGGGCCTACACTTGAGGGATTTTTTGTTTTGTGCAGAGCGATCTGGGTGCTAGTGACCCTTTGGCTGATTACTGCAGGTTTGTTCGAGCTGTTTTAAAGCCAAGAATCTATTGTGTCTGCAATACAGCTTTCTATATTTTCTTACTCTTTTTTTTCCCACATAGAATGGGAGCAGGATTTTGTCTGAAAAAAAAAAAACAAAAAAAAAAACCTAACAAATTTCAACTGTCTGAGTCTGGAACCAAGTTAAAACCTTGAAAAACAAAACTATACAACTGATCAAAGAGTAACCTTGCCTTTTCAAATATACCACTTCAAACTGTTTAAATGAATAATTTTAAAATAAGCTTTTTTGCGTACTTGGTTTTCCCCACCCCACTTTCTATGCTCTCTCAGTAAACATGCCTCACTTTCTTTCTTTGTCCCTACTCTCATTTCAGAAAACAGCAGCCCCTTTAGTGTAACCTATAGCCATCGTGTTGATACGCCTAAGTAAATTATGGTTAATAGAACAAACCTGTATTATTGTAGGCATTAATAAAACCTAAAAATTTATTAATGTTACTAATGAACACAGTTCCACTGGTCATCACATTATCAGTACTTACACTGAATTTAGAATTGTTATTTTCCATTTATATTTTCAGCCAGGTAATCAAATGAAGGCATTTTTAATAATCTGTTTTTCAGAGCAGGCTGATTGATTAGAGCAGATGTAATTTCCCATCCTACTTGAAGATCCATTTTCATATTACACAAAGCATTTGAACGCGGAGTTAGCGCAAGATAGGAAGAGCGTGAAGATGATGTTTTTTCCATAGGAGAAGAGAATGCAAGCCTTTCTGTGCTGCTCTGTGGAGGTCATGGATGCGTCTTTATATTATCAACCTTCCCCAACAATACCACAATGCCATTACAAACTACCTTCCGTCTAGCTTTTCTTTTTAATGGGCAGAGAAAATTGGAAAAGTGTGTTAGTTTGCAAGGACCACTGCAACAAAGTACCACAAACTGGGTGGTTTAAACAACAGACATTTATTATATCCTAGCTCTGGGGGCTAGAGGTCTCAGATCAAGGTGTTGAAATGTGGGTCTCTGCTGAGGGCTGGGGTGGGCAAGCCTGCTCCAGGCTTCTTTCTGTGGCTCAGACATGGCCGTATTCCCTCTGGGGCTTCACTTTATCTTCCCTCTGTACTTGTCTGAGTCCAATTTTTTCCCTTCTGACAAAGACACGTACAATCATATCGGACAAGAGCCCACCCTAATGACTTTATTTTACCTTGGTTACCTCTGTAAAGACCCTATCTCCAAATAAGGTCACAATCTGAGATACTCCTGGTTAGGACATCGACATATGAGTTTGGGGCGAGAGGAGCACAATTCAACCCTTAATCTTGGCTTTTTCTCCATTTCATCCCGTCTCCTTGTAAACAGAGGGTAGCCCTCATGTGACAGAACTGCCCAAGGGATCAGCAAGTCCAATGTTTACTGAGCGTTTACTCCGGAATAGAGATATGCTAGTTTCTAGAATCAAGTGGTTATTCAGTAATAAATTAAAAAAAAAAAGTTATCTGCACATCTCAAATGTGGTGGCAGAGATGAACAAAAACTTGTTAAAATATAAAGGAACAAGTACTCTGTTAAAGTCATCTACAGACAGTCTAGTCAAAAAGAGGAGAGAGTGTGGGATTCATTTTGGAGATGCTCACGGTGTCAGGAAGAGCCTCACGATGGAGACAATGTCCAAAATGAAGTGGAGAGAAGATAAGTTTGGGGGAGAGATTCCTTAGGTTGTGTTCCACGATGCCGACCAATTTTAAGTTTTCTACATCTATTCTTAAAACATTTGGTTTATGCTGCTCCAGGGAGTGGTCTAGGAAAATGTTGCTAGCTAGAAAACATTTGTGGAGTTCCTTATGTGTGAAAAGGCTTATGTTAGACACTGTGGAGGTGCAAAGATGAACATAATGCTGTTCTTGCCCTGCAGAAACTGGGGTTTGTCCACTCCGATCATTCTCTGAGATATGTCACACCTCTACAGAGTGCTGAGTCTCTTATCGGCACTAACCCCACTGCCCCTGGAAGGGTACAAATGAGCTTTTATTTTTTTCTCTAAAAAATAAATTGCCAACTTTCCCCTCCTCTCCTGCACAGGTATTAATCATTCAAGCTTCAGTGTTAAAAGGAAAGCATTTATTTACTGGGTCAGTAAGCACTGAATCCAATGATTGATATTATTAGAGTTTGATATCCATTGTCAAGTTTGCTGGAGGCATAATTTGCTCTCAAATGCTAACATTTGTGAGATCATGGGCTTTTAAAAAATCACTAGAATTTCTCTGCCAAACTGTGTTAGACTGTAGAAAGATCTTTTAGAACACGAGAAAAGGCTAGTAGTTCAGCTGCATGATAAAATGGCTTTTATTTTTTGTCAAACATCATTGGTTTCATTTATGACTCAATATGAAAAGACAGGTTCCTAAAGAAAGTTTCCACATTTTCATACTGCTCATAAATATTTTAACTTGATTTTACTTAGTGCCCCAATGAATAACCCATGAAATGATTTGATTTTTCAACCATTAATTGTCACAGATTTTAAACCCTCTGTAAGAGTCAACGAATGTAGCATTATTAGGACTCATAAGGGATCTTAGCAAGATGGACTCCCATTGTCATCCAACTGGTTACGGCCAGTGAGGCGGGACTAAATTGTTGTGACATTTTCCCAGCCCCACTATTACCTGTCAAATTGGAAAAAAATCAAGGCATCAGGACAAGTGCATGTACTGATGTGCTCATTCTTGTTATTAATTGAAGTAAATGGATAAGCTTGTCCATCAACAGGAACAAACACATCTGCTCATTGTAAAAAAAAAAAAAAATCGCCTTAACCTTCTGTTTCTTACAGGTCCCTGCGATTTCAAAAACGCTTCGTTCTCTATTCAAGAACCATGATGACTATTGTCTTTGTTCTACACTTTTTAAAAAAAATTTGCTGACAAGGTGAAATATGGAATACCGTATTCGCTTATTTCATGTTTGGCTCACAATGGATTGAGTTATAGAAAGTAGGACATGGACAAATTACAAAAACCAGAACAAGCAGGGTCCCTAAGAGTCTTATATAACTGCAAACACTCTACATCTGCTTTAATCCATCATCTCCTTTGCTCCTCCTATACAGTCATGTGTGTGTTTCTCGCTCTGATTTTTAAGTACAGAGAGAAAGTTTTCCATACTGTAAAACCGAAGAACTTTTGATGAGAAAGTAACTGAAAAAAAAAAAAATGCAAAGGGGGAAATGTCTTTGGTTATTTCATCGGTGTGAGTCAATTAACTCCAAAAGTACGTTGCAAACTGTGATAAACCAAAGCTATTTTAAATCTTCTTCTGCCTGAACAAGGGGTTTGGGACAATATTTCACTGACATGAAAATAAAGATTCATCCCCAATGCACTGAGATGTACAAGAAATTTTTCCTAAGTTGGTAATGGAGAGACTAACTGCAAGCCAGTCATTTTGCTACATTTTTCTTTTGATTTTTTGATTTGAAAATCAAAAAGAGGCATCAAAAATCACTTCATTATGTGCATCTTAGATATTTTAGCCTTAATAAGAATATGATGGTTCTTAGGGCTGGAATAAAGAATGCACCAAGCCTCATAGCGTTTTTTTTTCTTTGTTGGAGTGGTATTAATGCCTGTGACCGTTTTTCTCCTACTTTCTGACAACATTTAGAATTTCTCTTGAAGGGTAGGAATTAATTCTGAAGCGTCTCAATGTTTGCAAAATATTTGCTACTAAGCATTCTAAAGCCCCAGAAAGTGAAAATGCAATTAAGATTCACTAATGCAGCATGTCTTTTTTCACACAAGAATATAAGACAGTTGAAAGCAAAGTAGTCACCCACTGAGTGGATGGGGGAAATTTTACATATAAAAATGAAAGCAGCCCTGGTTTG
Source organism: Camelus ferus (assembly GCF_009834535.1). Lineage (NCBI taxonomy): Eukaryota > Metazoa > Chordata > Mammalia > Artiodactyla > Camelidae > Camelus > Camelus ferus. The sequence continues at coordinate 23,037,082 of NC_045724.1, forward strand.
ACAGTTTCTCCATATGTTTTTATGCACTATGTTATTGAAGAGTTCTTCCAAGTTTGACTAAACTCAAAGTCCTATTAATGCTTGAGCAGACATGAATATTGATGAAGAGGGCAGAGATAACAGATTAAACCTTGTCTCTCTTCATCCCACGTTCCCTTTTGTGTAATCTCTATTGGCATTTTTCCTGTTCCAGAAGGGTCTCCCGAGCTCCCTAAGGCTCTGCCTGGAACTCCAGATTGTGGCCTTTGTAAATAACGTACATAAAGAAAGGCTGTTAAACTCGTGTTGAGTTATTTTTGTTTTGCACTATGCACCTTCAGTGCATATGAGAACTACTCCCACACCATTTCCTGACAAACCAAATCTTGCTGTGAAGGCTGAAAACGTTAGTCAGTTGCACCCTATTTTTAGGACTTGTAATGAAGAGAAAATGTAGTGTTATAACACCCATCCAAATGCTGGCGCCCCAGTAGGCGACTGCAGAGTTTTAAGAGCTAATGTAGACAATGTATACAAAAAAGACCAAATTGTGACCAATTCTGCAAATAAACAGATAACAGATCACTAGGAGTTGTGACAGGATCTAGCCATGGATTGGAACACCAAACTTGGTGCTGGAGACGATCACAGATGGCTTAGAATAGCAGCAGCAGTTACCCAGGAACTGGACGTGGAAGGATGCTAATTTTAGTATTAAAAGAGGGGAGTGGAAATAAGTCCAAAAAACTCTCTGCTATGGCTTTGGAAATCACATTGTAAAATGCCTGTTACTTTCCAAATAATGACAGCTAACTTTTACTGAGTGGTCCCTGTGTGCCAGGCCCTCTTCTGCGTGCCTCCCATACATTAACTCACTTAGTCCCACGACATCCACACAAGAGAGGGACCATGATCGTTTCTATTTTACAACTGAGTAAGTTCAGCTCAAGAGGGATTGGTGGCAAGGCCGCCTTCTCACAGCTGGTGAAGAGCAGAGATCTAGAGCCAGGCGGTCCTCTCCACCGCTTGCCTGCCTTCTGACCTTCTTGTTGCCGTGGCGACCACTTTCAAAAGCTACCTTTCACTTTCATGGTAACTTCGTGCTCCTTCCTTTCACTTCCTTGTACACCTCCCAAGGAGAAAACAGACAGGTGTGAAAGGCAAGGGGGAACGCAGAACGTGTCCCAGGTGCTAATGTCAAAGGCTGGCGGAATTTCTACAAATCCAGGCTTGTGGGACTTGGTGACGCCACGTGGGCTACTGGGGCTAAAGACATGGCCTCTACCTTGTTGAATCTAGGCTGATTCATTGCTAACCCTTAGTGTTATTGGCTCACCCATCAGAAATCCTTGGGGTTCTAAATCCGATCAGATTCTGACGTCCTTTTTCTTTTTCCCCGTGGATTAACTGTCAGTATAAACAAATTCAAGCCTCAAGATCCCTCAGTAGCATGAATCCTTTTAAGCCTATGGGAAGGGGTCTAGTAATGGGTTCACATGAGACCTGTTTTTGTAAAATCAACAAAAATAAACTATTTTACTTGCAGTTAGTTAAGACTACTCTCTCTTCCATTTAGGCTTCCCCAGTCCAGGTATTTGGGGGGGTCCTGCTAAGGAAAAGCTGAGCTGGGATATAATTAATTTGGAGAGAGTGGATTATATTTAGTGACTTGCCATCACTTCTGTGGTGTTCTTGTTAGGCATCTAAGTAGAACTATCTTCTAGTGATTTTCTGATCTCCACCTGCGTGGACTCACAGCCCTTCAGCATGAATGTGCAGGACCAGAGGTGGTAGCCCCATGTGAACGTGCGCTATGGCGCCCGGCACGGGTGTGGAGTTAGCGGAGAAGAGCAAGTTTCCACGCGTACAGAGGCAGAAGCTAGACGCTTCATTTCCTGGATGTGGTGATGCTTGTGGGACTTGTAAGCTTTTTCCAATTTATAATTTGTATGATTTATTTTCTAGATAAATACTCACCTTCCTACTAAAGATTTCATTCAAAATTTTATATTCCTTTCCTTGAAGAATCTTCCCCAACAAACTGTGTAAATCAAGACCAAATAAGATTTAGATTGGCCTTGGCTCACAGAAGACTAGTGTATAAATGCAGAAAAACAAACGATCAATTTACAATGCTAAACTTGAATGTTGAGAGAAGACTTACATTGACCTGTTTAGCAGATTTTTTTTTTTTTTCTATCTAGGCAAGGTATATGCTTCGGTTTCATGGAGAACAAGGAATAAACAAGTTGAGAGATGTTCATTTTGTTGAAGTGTTTACTGGCAGCTGTTTCTGCTGGTTTCATGCAATGGTTTTTCAAGTGTGGTTCCAGGACCAAGAGCATCAATGTCACCTGGGAAATGGTTGAAAACATAAATTCTCCAGCCTCACTCCAGACCTGCTGCATCAGGAACTTTAGTGTTGGGGTCCGGCAACCCTTCCATATGATTCTGATGAATGCTAAATTTTGAAAACCATTGGTCGAATGTGTCTGTTTTTACAATAGTGAAAACATCCATGCTGGCCTGCTACTCTCCCAGGAGGCGTTGTTGAGGCGTTGTCCATATTTGCTCATCGATCCTTGATTCTCTGTGTTTTCATTGAAGACCCCCTTCCCTCCTTGTCATCAAACCTTAGATGCTGGGGTTGACTGCTCATGCCTGTGACAGTCTATCAGGCGAGGAGCCATCTCCCTCTCAGAAAGCAGCCTGGTTCCCTCATCTCCAGGTTTTTGAGAGGCACCTCCCTGTTGTCTCCAGATAGAGCAGATCTCTGACATTTGTAAGGAAGATGATCACAGACATTTGCAAGTCTTCAAATAACACTCTAACACAAAATCCTCGTGCAACTGGTACATAAACTAGTACTGTGACTAAAACTTTTCAACTAAACTACTCTTTAGTGACCTGAAATTTGTAGGACTGGAGTATAAGCCTGACTTAATTGGCCAGCTTCATACTTTGTTACAAATCAGAAGACTTGGTCCATCCCTCTCAATTCTCCTTAGAGATGCGTGACTGTGAAAGCATTTTCTTCTCATAGAGGCAGATCTCGTCTGTGTCAAAAGCCTTTTCTCACCTAAAACATTTGTCTATAAACTGTTCTAGCTATTGAAAATTCACATTGTGAAAATAAAAATGCTTCTTACAAACCTCAAAACAAAAGCTGGCTCAGAGGTCATACTGGGTGTCTGCTGCTTTATATAAACTTTGAAGTGGTAACTAACATTTGATGAAATTACATTTTCTGCCAGAGGTCACTTTTTTTTTTTCATATACTTTCACAACATAAGTTAACTCATTTCTTCAATTTTCAAAAAAATGTTTCTAGGTTACTCCATAATCAGTTTTCACACTAATTGAATCACAGCCTTTTCCAGGAATACACTGAGGTTAAGGCAACTGAATGCACATTTACAATGTCACTCAAAGCTAGAAAGCAGAGGACCCTCTACTACCATTGTAAGGACCAGGAGAAATGTAGTAGCCAGATTTTCTACTTCTTCATGATTCAGTCTTGGTAGGTTGTTGAGTTTCTAAGAATTTGTCTATTTCTTCCAGATAAATGTATCTATTTCTGTTACCCAATTTCGTGGCATGTAATTGTTCATAGCAGTCTTTGATAATCCTTTTGATTCCTGTAGCATCGGTTATAATGTCTCCTTTCCTTTCCATTCGGGATCTGATCTTTCAGCCTCACCCCTACGCAGCAGCAGGAACAGGAATGACTGAGGACTGAAAACTGACTTGAAGAAAAAGTCCCACAGACAGTCTGGGAGGGGAGAATCGGAAGACATGAGAGAAAGGTTTTTTGGGGGAGTGGGATGGGGGAAGGGATACTTTCATCACCTTAAAGTGGTGGTGACAGTCATTAACCGAGACTTGTGCCAATGGAAAGGGTAAGGGGAAACGTTGAGAAAGCCAGGACGATAATGACAGGGGTCCATCAGGATGGGCATTCTGTCAAACTGCAGTACAAGTCTGGGTGTGAAGTAAAGACCGCGTCTCCTGTCTTTCCCAAGAAGGGGCACACTGACTCACTCCTGCACAAATGTAGATTTTCCAATCCATACCTCAGCCTCATTACCACTTTCCATAAGGCGCTCCATGATAGCACTGAAAGAAAGATAGGCTAACAATATGTTTCATAAAGAAGATGATATATATAGTAAATCTTTGAAATTTAAAACTTTAGAAATTATAATTTTGCCTTTCTTGACTTCTGAGGGCTTTGGATGTTTTCCTTTCAAGAACAATGCCTCTCTTTATCCAGGACCAGAACCTAGGATGGTACGGCCCAGCTGCCTTCTGGATTAAAAATGGTTTTTTGTAAGCAAGCCTTAAAACTAAACCACCAGTGATAATATTATTTCTTCATAAAAATATGTTCTACATTTTAAACAACTGACTGAGAAACTAAATTTTGGACCAGATATCTTCATTATTTGCTATATATATGGAAATGGTTTTTGTGAAGTGATAAGATGTATATAATTTTAAAATCCATCTCCACAAAACATGCTTGGCCAAAAGAGCCCATGGCTTATAACTTAGATTATCCAGAGGTTAAGGGATAAATAAAACACAGAGAAAATTGTCATTTAAAAAAAAAATTTCATTACATTCGCTGCTTGCTTTATAAAAGCATTCTAAGAATAGTTATTGGGTATGAATATTGATGTATTTGAAGATTTTAAATTAGTTTTCTTTTATTCTCCTTAACTTGGGAAAATTTTGTTAAGAAAAAGAATGCCTAAAAAGTGAGGAGGAGAGAACACTGGAAGATTGTCCTTACTTTTACGGATCCTATACCTGCAATTCATAATAGAAATTACATTGAGGTGTTCTGAAGACAGTACCCAATTAAGAGGTAGGAAAAGTGTGCAATGACTCCAGCCTAGTCACTCGATAGCCTAGAAAACCCTCAAGCTGCTTCCCTCAGTGGTTTCCAGAAGTTTGATTTCATGAACTATTAAATGTTTTTAAAAAGGAATAAGGTGACACACAAGTAATTATTTTATGTGTTGCTTACTAAGGATAGCACACACACACACACACAAAACCTAACATTTACTTCACTACTATTTTATTGACTGCGAACACTTTGACATAAAATTATAATATGGGAACTTTAAATAAATAAATTTAACTTCATTAAAAAAAAAGCTCACCATTAAAGCATTTCTTACTTTGCCACGAACCAGTGAAACTCTGTCAAAGGTTATCACTGTTCTTCAGAATGGCATTTAGACAGCACTGTCTTCATCTATATGCTCCTCAAGTTCTTCATTGGAAAATGAGGGAGCCAGACTGAATAACTCTGAAGATGAATTATGATTCCAAAATTTGATTTCATGGCTACTTCATGAAAAAACTGCCTCACTCTCTCATTTATTACTTAACTGAATAAAATGCACAGTTCTTACTGTGTCCTTTCTCTCTTCAAGCCCTGATCAGTATATAATCAAAGTTCACCCTATTAACGGTATCGTTGAAGTTTCAATCCATAGAGTCTTTGGATACATTATACAATCAGCCACTTATTATATGGAATCAACCATAGCGAAACTAATCCCTAAATTAAATATTTTTCTCTGAAGTTTAATGTTGGGGAAAACGTCTTCTGTTCTCTTTTGACTTCAAGGAATAATCGGTGCTTAGGAAAAAAACGATGGCTCAAATCATATCATCACCTTCCATAAAAATCTCTCAATAGATTCCTGTTTTGTTGTGGATTTACTATGAACCAGGTCGTATGCAAACACCATTCTATCTAATCCTCACAACTCTATAAAACGGCATGACATCTAATTTATAAATGAAACCTTGACGTATAAACAAGTCCGAAGTCTTAAGTTCACAGTAAAGATGAGATTCAAATCTTTCTCTATTGTCAAATCTGTTTCTGCTCCATATAGGTGTTTCCAGAATTCATGCCATTGAGTTGCCTCTGTCGTGCCTCTCTTCACGCTGGGTTCTCTCCCTAGAATGGCTTGCCTTTTACTACTTTTCCTATTGGAGGTTTATCTATCTCATGTCAAATGCCAAATCCTTCATCCTCTTGAAGGACTTGCTCTCTTCAGCATCCCCAGAGAACTTTATTTGTGTTACTCCTTTGGCATCAGCCTTATACTCTAGTCTCCTCTATTATTTTTCTACCTCTCCCTGATTGATGATAAGTTATCATGATGAAGAGTGTGGCGGAAGTGTTATCAGAATAAAGCGTATGCATCAGTTACAATGTGATCATCTCATATCCCTAGGAACCATGTGAATGTACACTTTTTTAAAAAAGAGAAAAACAGAAAAATCTCCAAGAATCAAAGGGACTGAAATTTCTGTACAACCAATGTTCTAACTGCATCAGTTTCTTTACTATTAGTATTTTACTGTTCTAATCTTCCAGTTCAAGTTTACAGATTTCCAGTGTTCACGTGGGAAGACAGCTAGGCAGCCCCCATGCACAAGAGGACACTGTTCAACCTCCCACATTCCTGAAAGCTGTTACAAGAGTCTACCATCCCCAGCATCCCCGGTACAAAGAGAATCATCAACGATGAGGAGGTAGTCGTATGTTTGGATGGTAGATGAGCTGTATTTACTTTCAGAAATTCATCAAACTGAATAGGTCATGCTCCTGTGAGAAACCGTTCCAAGGGCTCATGAAGGAGCACCAGGGGTTTTTGGAACGTGTGAGAGTCAGAGATAGCTGGTTTAAGGAAAGTCACAAAACATTAAAGTTTAAGCCAAGGAAGCAAAAAACACAGAGAATGATCTAGAACTACAAACTCGAAATAGGAACATTTGAAAGAAGATACGTGAATGGATGCTACCACGGTGTACCTCCAAACAATTCACAGGGTTTAATATAGGAGCCAAACTTTGTTATAGTTCTCTAGTCTCTGTTTTGTTTTGTTTTTATAAAGCTATTCAAAGGCTCTAGGAAACAGTGTGTGGAAGATGAATGAATGCTTGATTTGAAGTACTTTAATGCTCAGGTAGCCACATACATAGTGCCTGGAAGTTACAAATGAATTCTATTAGAGTTTCAAAAGGAAGCACATTTCAACTACGTTCTCTAATTCTGTTCAGTCCAGCTCTTTCACGGTAAGTGGCTAAATGCATGAGATTATTAATAAAATGTAAACATCCGTTAAAACTATAACCTCCCATTTATTATCTAAATCATTCCACAGATTCTATTCAACAATATCATCAACATGACCTATAAAATTAGGGAAAATACTATAGTGGTTTTAAGTCCAACAAAGTGTTTTGTAGAGAGCTTAACTGCACACATTTTGAATACCACGTTGACATCTGTGAGCAGAAAGGCTGAGTGGCAATGGCCTTCTTACTTCTTAATCATAAAAAGTGTTGTAGAAGTGTTTTTTCTCTGCCTCAGTCATTAAAACTAACAGTGTCGAGTACAAAATCCAGGAGCTGTAGGTGGAAGCTGAGGGGGTGAGATTTGTCTCTGGGCATCAGCGGACGTATACCCACAGGACGCAGCTCTGAAATAAAGCAGGGAAAAGAGACTTTGTTGAACTCATGCAAGCTGAGTCTGGCCAATGGAAAATTAAACTAAGAAAAGGCTGGAATTTGGGCACAAGAGTTGAAGTTTCCAATCTTCCTTGGACTCAGAAGAATCTGTAAGAGAGGAAACCAGAGCTCTAAGGTCTGTTTTATGCTCAACTTCCTGAAAACTTTGCCTCACTTAGTCTTAACTGAGATCATTAAAATTATCATGTGACTATTCACCATCAAGGAAACCCCATCTAAAGGTGAAGTTTGTGAGTCTTTTAAAATTAGAGAAAAAGCCAATAATTAAAAAGAAGAAACAAGCATTAAAAGAGAATATTCACTACTAAGAAATAGAAATGAAATCGACATCATTTTCACATGTTTTTAACTTAATTTGCTTGAAGGATATATTTCTAAGTTGCCAAGAAAAACACAAAAATGCTAAAAAATATTTTAATAAATATGATACACATTGAAACGTACTTACATTTCTTATATGCTTCCCACAAAACTTTACCCCCAGGGATGAATACCAGCCTGAAATAACACACTCCTTGGCTCAGATTTTTATGGGCATTAGGCATTTATTGAGTAGCCTTCATTTATTTTGAAAGCTGGAAGCCTGGTATTGCTTTTAGGTGAGTTGAAACGTGATTTGATAAAGAAGGAAGTGCTCAACTTAACTGCTGTCTATCTGGAATTTAATGGCTTATTTTATTAATAACTTCCTGGTATAGGCAAGCTGAATGGTTTAAAAAGTAGCACAAGTTCCTAATTGGACAGTTAATCCTATTTTTTGCATGGCTAGTCAGTTTAGTACAGTAGGAATCAGCGCAAGTGCTCGCGGAGTGAATTAGTTGAGGTATTTGCCTTCTGCCTTCTCTGCGCCCATCAAGTCTGGCTGAGAGAGCCCAGCATGGCCATTGTCAGGCCGGCCTTACAGTTCAGAATAACGGACAGTGATTTTTAGGGACGCATGGAAAGTTGATCTCCCCAAAAGCATAACGATGGTGCGCACAGCAGTCCCTTCATTAGAGGCACATTTACCCACTCGTTTAGGTGGCTTTTGAAAAAGCAAGTCATTTTATAAATTCTATAAATTGTGATTTATACCTACGCGTGAGTTAGATTTTTGGATGCCATCGTGAGAAAGTAGTTCTTGCCAGCGGGGTTGCTAAAGCGTCGTGCAAGTTACATGAAGGAGACCTGGAAAGCACAGTGGAATTCACTGCTGGCTTCAGACCTGAGCGCGACTCAGCCTCTGGGAGGCAGAACTCTTCAATGGAGATCTTCTAGAAGCTTCTTACACAGATTAAAGACAAGCAATTGGCTATGCTCTCAAAGAGTATATACTCCGACATTAAGAAATTTAGAATCATATGGACCATTTGATTTTCATTCACCTCCCTTACAAAGTCTCCTGTTGCAGTAAAACTTCAAAAGTGGCACTCAAGCTACTGTAAAGAATGGTGACTGTCAGACTGCCAGTCTCCTGTCTGTCATCTTGAAGAGGTAGCTTTTAACTGGAGTTGAGTTTGAGGCTGCAGATTATATGGTAGTGGCTTCAAGTAAGCATCAAGTGATTGATTATTTATTTTTAATGGAGGTGCTAGGGATTGAACCCAGGACCTCATGCATGCTAAACACGTGCTCTACCACTGAGCTCTACCCATTATCTATCAGTTTTTGTTTACATTTGAGTTGGAAACACCAAAATCTCAGAGAGATACCTGACTCTCTCCTCTCCTTTATTATAAAATCCATTGATTCCAGCTCTCCGTCCCCACTATAATTAATTATCCAAGGGCAGATTTTATTACTCCTCTTCCGCTCCTTCATGGTGTTCCCACCACCTCCCAGTGCCTGGCGCTTGTGAAACATAACAGATACTGTTATCATAGCCCTTCAGCTCTTTCTATACAAACCACATGTCATCTACTATGCTGGTGTCTAGACTGTGTCTTCCGTACATGAGGCACTCCACGTATATTTGGTGAATTCTCAGACAAGTCTTTTTTATTAAAAAGTTCTTAAAATAAGTTGCAAGCTAGAGATATAAGTTAGTGGGTATTATTGTTATGGGTTAAAATACTTTTACTTTCACTCCACCACAAAGAACACTGACTCAAGTAAACATAAAAGAATGACCCCGAAAAGGAAATGCTACAAACTGAACTTGGTTCTCAGGTTCAAAAATCAATGCCTGACTCCCTTTTCTGTTGACTCCATCAGTTTTAGAGATTTTTGTATCGAGATGTCTCTTAGATGTCTGGCAGCTTAAGGATGAGTTGGGGAATACCTGGCTAGGAGCAACTCAAATATTGTCCAGAAAAAACAAATACACAGATCATTGATATCCACCCAATAAACAGCTGGGGGGAAAAAACCCAGGAAAAGAATCATTCAAGAGATGGCTACGCAGAATGGATACACTGTGGTCAGTGACAGACAGATTACACAGGTTAATGGTATAGATAAAACCAACCACAGGTTTTTAGACTGATCCCCTCAGTGGGCTTCCGCATCTCCTAACTCGGACCTTCTGAATAAGATGCTGGACAAAAATCTCCTTGCCTGAACCTGATATTTGCATGCCTTTCTGGCCTGGCAGCAGGTGTCCAAAGTGATGTACATGTCAGTGGGCCTTCAGGAGGCTTCTAGCAGGCTTCCTGGGAGATACTGAAGTCCTTTGCTCCTTTGATCAGAGTGTAACTTAAAAATTAAGTAGACACTTAGAGCGAATAAACTGGATCAGCCCCTGGAAAAAATACTATTTTTGCTTGATCATTAGAATAATTGGAGAGAAAAGAAAGGAGGGAAGGGAGGGAGGAGAGACAGAGGAGGACATGAGGAAGAGAATGAGAGACAGAGACCTAGAATCCATTTAAACCAATATTTTGGTTTAGATGTAGGAGTTCAAAAAGATCACTTTCTCATGTGATAGATGGCTAAAGAAATTCCACCCAAGCCATGTCTGTCCGAAGACTATCTGTATGCACCAAGCAGCGTCTGGTGAGATGAGTCTAATGGTGAATAAGACAGTGAGAAGGGGCTGACCCTTGAAAAGGTCTCTGACAGCCCTGGCTGATTGCTGATAGTGTTAGGATAGACTTATTATCAGCTTCTGTGCACCTTATCAGAACCAACATGCCTCTCTGAGAATTAAAGTATATGAAAAAAGACATCTTGTATTTCGTTTTTGATAGTTTTCCCTAAAAGGCACATTTAAAAGATATAGGAAGAAACGCCTTATCATTTAACGTACTTTTTCTACTTGATTGATTAAGTTCTCTTTGCCCCTTTACGCAAGGCCGTGGAGGGGGCTGGGTAGGAAAACCCAAGACATATCCGGGGGGAGACTAAAAGCACGTTGTTGGTGTTATTCAGTCCTAGCGGAGGGACGTTGGACTGGAGAATTTTAGATTTGAAACAAGGAGTTTCATAAACCAAAGAAAAACACAAACAGCAGGGATTTTTGAAGCTGTCTTTGTTTGTTCCTTTGTTAATATCTTGCTCTGCTAGGTTTACAAATCCTAAATAAATAGAAATTAGTGCTCCTTCCTTTGCAGTCCATTTGCTTTAGATGTTTGCCTTGAGGGACATTTGTGTATTCTGCTAATGGCTGCAGCAGAGGCTGTCTCATTTTCATTCTGGCAAAAAAAGGGCCGTCACCATGGTTACAGTTTCATTTGCCAGAGAGAAACTGATGGCTGTTAGTGCTCCCATCATAAGCAACTTCTGTCAGATTTCTTATCAAGTAGACATATTTTGACAAAGTGAAAGATAACACCGTAATAAGAGAACTGAGTTGCTACTCTATGTAATGAACCATTTAGCATTAAATGAAATGTGAAACCACATTTTAAAAACTGAAGGTGGGGAGAAAAAGTAATATTTATAATTTACACGCACACACACACACACGCACAAAAGGAATAGTCCGTCATGGAGTAATGATAGCTTGTTCCTTTCTGTTGTCACTGTAACTCTAGCAGGATAGCATTGAGTTATACCTGGGGTCTCAGCCCACCATCCCACCGCCACCCAGAGCTCACACAGGAGTAGATTAAGGTTTCCTTTGACCATTTACCTCCGAGGAGCTCAAGGCTATGCCTCAAGCTAGATGCCAGACAGTAGGTCAAAATATTCTGATAAAAGAACTAGCAAAACATCTTGCCCATAACAGACAATAAATGCGTCTCCCCATGTGGAAGGGCTACTCTAATCCCAAAGTGAATCACTGGGAGCAGTTAAGGCGCCCTCCTTGTCCGTGGTTATGAGCCCTGTGACATTTCCAAAGGGTGGCCGAGGTGACACTTGCCGATAGGACCACAGAGGAAAAAAATTTAGCCTGAAGAGTCCCTTCCGGGCTTTAGCGGCAGCATCCAGAATCAGTCCGCACAGAAAGGGTGAGCGTAGTGCGCCAAGGTTAGAGAAACACGAATTTAAGGCCGTGAGGCAAACTTACTGGCAGTGTGATCTGTGGCACTATGAACTAGGTACCTGATGGGCATAACTGATGCTATTTTAATTTTAGGACAAATGAAGATAGAGACTACCTCAACAGGAAAGTCCCCTAAAGGAAAGTCCTAAGTGTCTTTTCTTTTTCTGGCCTGTACAGTTTGACTGTCTTGGCTTCAAACGCATATAATGATGAACAGAATAGATATTTCATTTCGAGGGGGGGGATGAATGAAGGCTGTCTTACAGGAGCGAGAAAGAAACGGAGGTTCCTTATGATTTCCAGCCTTACTGGTGCGGCGGTGTGGGGCTGTTCATTAAAATGCTTAGTTGAAAGAACTCTTAGAGACTTTGGGTGTAGGGAAGATAAGATGCTGACGTACTTCTATTACTTTTCTGCTTGTTGTGTATGCAAGGTTTCTCACTAAAAATGAATGAAAACACAGGGAGCAAAAGGCAACTTTGAAATATATTCTGTTCCTTTTTTAGTTTTAAAGGATTGCATTCTTCTATTTTATTTTATTTCATTTCTGTTTTATTTTATATTTTACTTTACCTAATCAGTGAGGGCAGTAAGGTACTGAAGGAGAGCAAGCTCTGTGTGGATGTCATCTGGATGGAATCGCTTTCTCCCTGAGCATGTGGTTTCCAATTTTGAATGTCTCTGCCTGTGATATCAACATAGGTGTGTATGTGAAATGTGAAGAAAAATATGAACGCCACCAATTGTTAATGTTTCAAGGAGAATCACCAAATTAACAGCCAAAAGAAGTCTACTCTGGCTAAAGCCATCTGCTATCAACCAGTTCCTTTAGAAATCAACGCTTTTTTTGATCATTTTGAAATGATCAGTCATTACCTTCGTCTCTGAAATACAGTATCAGAAGAAGTTTAACAAGCCACACATTATTTGCGCCTTTTAAAATCCGTTTCCAAAGTCAGATAGTTAACATTGCGGAGTGACCAGTGTTTTCCATGAACATAAACGTAAGTCCACATTTGTTTTGCTCAGGAAACCCTAAAATGCATGCCTGTGCTTGAAGTTTGAAGGAATGTTTTTCTTAATCATTCTAATTTAAAAGAGATGTCTTATTCACTCAGCAGCCAATGAAGAATAAGGGATCCTGGTTTCAAAGTTTGTGTTGTATCAGGTGGTCTTTTAACCAGAATAATGCTCGATTTTATTTTAACTCAAAATGTATAATACCTAATATTAACAGAGCGCAAAGGGTGCAAATCACTTCATGAACGTCATCAGACCAACTGCTCATGTCTATTTACCCAACAAAATGTGAACAAATCCAGGATACACAACTTGCAATACAGTTCTCTCTCAATTACAAAATAGAGTTGTCCCTGAAAAGCTGAACACAAATCCCAATTTTCCTGGTCGTGTACAGTAAATTGGGGATTGCTTGCAAAAGTAAAATCGTGTTCAGTAGAAGGAACAAGATGGTACATGACCCCTGGGTGAGCCTTGCCCCAAGGGCATCTGCTCTGGCATCGTTTCCAGGGTGGGAGGAAAATTCCTTGAATCAAAAATGCTCAATTTAATATTTCTTTCAAATAAAGCTAGATCTCACATGGCCTCTGTGCCAGCTCCCAAAACAAGACCAGCGAGTCGGAGAAATGCTCAACCTGGAATAGAAACAACCATGACATGGTGACATTTAACAATCATGACGAGATGTTGACATTTAAAACATTTATAAACTTCATTCCAAAAAAAGTCCCTGGTTATGCTTATTCTGAATTATACAACAACATCTTTAGCATATATTTTTACTAATAAAGAGGAAAACAAACCTTTTAAAGAGAAAACACTTAAAGAGAAAATTTTCCTGGTAAATGTACAGTATTCTATTTATCACTAATATTACTTCAGAAGGAAAATACATTTTTGCATATTGTAAACAACTGCTGTACCAATGATCTATGGGATATCATCTAAGTTTAAATTAGGTAAGTTTGAATTTCAGAAGTTCTATAATTGCTAGATAACATAGAACTGTCTGCTGCATCATATTGAAAATGATCAGTCAAAGTAGCTTTTTGAAATTAGCATTTTTAAGGAAGTAAAGACTTTATGAGAAACCAATATTTTAAATAAAAAAATGCAACTACAATTTTTCCTGAAATTTTCTCATCTCTGTTTAAATTTGATCAGCCCAATGCTTTTTGTCCACATGTAAATACATGATAATACAATGTACATATAATTTTGAATAATTTAAGCATTTCACTGAATTCATAATAATTTGCTGAGATTAGATGCCACAGTTGAACACTAAGATCTTGTTAGTTGGGTAATTTTCTTACTGCCGCTATTGTAAATTTCTCTGCAATGGACATCCTTGTGGGATTTTACTTCAGTTTGATGATTTCCAAGGAATCCCCAAAAGTGGAATTTTTAGGAAAAAGTGAATGAGTTTTCTTTTGTCCTCTGAATTCTATTTTATTTAGAATTTTACATTTTTTGATGTTTATTTTGAATTTTTAAATCAACATTTTGAATTTTCTTTGGTATTGCATTTCCTTTTGACCTTTGAATGTCACACTTAGATTGCATTTTGTTTAAGCAGTTAATTGAAAAACTATTTTTTCTTCCCTAGCTAATTGGTTTTAGCCAATACTTAATAATGCTGGGGATTTCAACATTTGCAATGAATATGTCCAATGTATAAGTATTTCCTACTTTACAGATTTCACAAGAACTGATTTTTGTATTTTTAGTTTACTTGCAATAAAGTCTATGTGTACTTTTAAAAAGTATCCTTAAAATACTGTATAATGATGTCAACTGTCCCTTTATGGGTCACTCAGAAAAGAATCACAAATCAATACGTATCAAATTTTAACAATAGTAGATTCATACCCATTTGTTGTAATGGAATGATGCTGAAAACCTCAGCTACTTTCTTACATATGAAAGAAAAATGGGTTTCTTTAAAATGCTGTTTGAAATTTTCAACCCAAGATGCAGGAAGCATCATTGTCCAGAATCCTCACCAACGGAAAATCGGGATTTAGAATTCAAATTGAACTTAAGTGTTTGGAAGAATGAAAATTAATGGCATTATTAGAATCTAGAGGTGATTGGCTCTTGGTCACATATCACTCTATTTCTTCATAAGTGCCCTGTCCAAAATAATAATAATAATAATTTCAATGTACAATAAAGTTCAAGAAAGTTTATTAATAATTACATGTTGTCATTTTATCAAATATCTTACTGAAACAAGTCTCTCATAACGCATGATGTCCCCCTGCATAATGCACTATCTTAGAAATATGTGTTCAAGAAGACAGTTCAATTCCTTCAAGAAATCATCAAATATTATTTTTGTTAAGTCACAAGATTTCATCTGTTTATTATAATTATGATGGTTGGTTGGCTAAAGAAAAACGTTATTCCCATTTCCAAAGTATCTTGGGCAATAGAAGATCAATGTAGAAAAGAAAATTTAGGGTTTGGCGAATTATTTTTCGTTTTCAAGCAGAAAAGAAATAACTGCAATTCATTTACCCAAATATAACCATCTTCATTATTACTCTACAAGGGCCAGAATCTCTTCCCAATAAACCAGTTCCTTAAACCTCAGTTCTGCAGCCAACATTAAGAAGAGTAGTCAGACCCCTTGAATTTTGCTTCTTTAAACCAAAGTTTTGAATTTTGGCCTCTCATCAAGGAGAGTGAAATTGGATGTTCAAACCAAAAATTAGCCAGAAGCGTCTGTGGTTTGCCCACTCTGACTTCTGCTTGAAATTGAGAAATGATTTGATGGACCCCAGTTATGCTACTTAATCCACACATCATGATGAAAAATGATTTCAATTTTATATAATATTAAGCAATCGCAGAAGCATGTTTGAAAACTTATCCTAATCAGCAAAGGTAAAATTGAGATAATCTGAAAGGATGTGCATCCACGTATTTACTAAAAGCTTGCTCACAAATAAAGGAAAACTAATTACCTCCCCCCAAAATAAAAAAAAAAGAAAGAAAGAAAAACAGATACAAAGAAAGATTATCTAAAGCACAAACCCAAACACTAGCTGGACCAAAAAACTCAAGAATGAAGCAAAAAAAAAAAAAAAAATTATTTGAATGATGTCCACAAACAGTCTAAAAGCAACAGAACTTTGGGAAGCTGTGGAAACTAATTGCCAGATAATAAGGCAGCATTTTCTTTCAAGGTTCAACTTTCTGTAAAGTAAGATACGTGCAGATTTTGCTGTATTTTTTTTCTTCTAGTAATATTGGTTGTATAGAATTGCATAAAAATTCTCTCTGTACTTTAACTTTATCTCTGAAGTAACTGGATGAAAGAGATCTTTATGCATCTTTCTATGCATTATGTTCAACATTTTACATTCTGTTCTGTGTGCCCATCACAGATAAAAAAGGGATTTTTATCCAGCTTGCAATTCGTGCAAAGAATTTTCACTGAAGCCAGAGAGCAGTGGCTGGCTGTAACTTCTAATTCCTGATCCTATCTCTTAAGATTGTAGAGCAAAATCCAATTTCATAGTCTTAGTGTTTGCCGAAATCACATTGAAATCACAATGACTTTAAATCAGGCCACCTTTTCATCCTGGCTAAAAGGTGATCACTTTTTTTTGTCTGAAGTTGCGCTTGCTACAGTCACAATGGAAAATTGTAGAATACCAAAATAGAAACTGAGTGGTATTAACAGATGTGATCTCATTAGGGTTCCATTTGTTAAAGAAAACATCGAATATTAATTAAAAGTTAATTAGAACTAATTGCCAATTAGAAAGAAAAAGTAATTTGAAGCTACTCACAGCCTTTCTATTATTATTATTATTATTACTTTTGAGACTCCTACACACCCAAGGGCTGCCAAAACACACTACCTTTCCCTCCTCTGGTACCACTATTGCGCCCCATCCTCTTACAGTGAATTTGCTGCATTAAACCACAGCTTATGGTACCCAAACACACTATTGCTTCACTCACTCAATATAATAGTGAAGCAAGAGTTAGTATTTTGTTGAGAGGGAATCCCATGTGTTGCGGAAAACAAGAAAAAGTAGGAAAGAGAATGTGCTAATTTTGAAGTGATATGGAAGATGGTTCATTGACAACATAGAGGCTTTGTGTTGACTGCCTCTCCACGTCTATGCCCCCCATCTTCCAGCCACATACCCTGATTTCCATTTGGACAGCCATGCCTCCTATGCTCTTGAGGCTCACATCTAGGGTGAGGTTGTACCACCCTGAATTCAGAGGTCGAGTTTATAATCCAGGTCTAAATTAGAGTGCAATGTACTCTTCTCGCCCCAGTGATGGAGGCACTTTAAGTCAGATAAGCAGATGGAAACTCGGAGCTTTTTCCCAGAGTTTCCATTAAAGGGGCTCACTCTGTCCTTCTGGAGTTGAAACTAAAAGGAAAAGAGGCTCAAGCTGGCACCTTCTTGCCCCCAGGCAGAGCTGACACGCAAAGCAGATGAGAAAAGCCCAGCGTACAGCCAGCCTTGAGCCCTGAGGCCAGCTGTGCTTGGAACCTGCCAACGAGTTCCTGTTTCCACTGGAGCTCCTTAGGGTTGTGTTGCTTGTCATGTAAAACTGAACCATTTTACTGAACTTTCAAGATATTTATAAAACAGTTGCAGAAGAGAAGGTAATGCAAGATTTCCCTTAGAGTTTAGGAATATATAATCTTCCAGGAGAACCATGGCTTCCACATCTCTTCCCTGGTTTTCCTCTGAAGATTCCAGGGTGACTGTTCAGGACTCTGAGTTTCAAAACTCTGACTTTCTGTTTCCTAACAGTCTAAACGGAAGGCCTAATCCAAGAGGATATTTCCCATGCTAGCAATACACAATAAATTGTCGTGCAGTCATAATCTGGGCAGAATTTAAATCATTGATTGAATAGAAGTTTTTTAAAAAAGATTTCATGGATGAGAGATATGAGATTTTGTCTGGTTTTCAAGAAAACATTTTACATTGTCCTTCGCTGTCTTCTCCATTCATGCCCTAGTTTTGAGATTCTTGTAATTGAAGTGTAATGGATAAAAATGTTACATTATTTTCTGGTGTACAACATAGTGATTTGACATTCATATACATTGTGAAATGATCAGCATGATAAGGTGTTACCATCCGTCACAATTTAAAGTTATTACAATATTATTATTATATAACAATAACGTATAATATTGCTGACTATATTCCCTATTCTGTATATTACATCCCCATGACTTACTGGTTTTATAACTGGAAGTTTATGCCTCTTAATCTTCTTTATCTATTTCTCCCATCCCTTCACCCTCCTTCTTCTTGGCAATCACCAGCTTATTCTCTATACCTATGAATCTGTTTCTATTTTGTTTGTTTGTTTGTTTTGTATTTTAGGTTACATATATAAGTGAAATCATACAATATCTGTCTCTCTGTCTGACTTACTTCATTCACTAAGCATTATATCTTCTAGGTTCATCCATGTTGTCACAAATGGCAAGATTCTATTCTTTTTAATGGCTGAGTAGTATTCCATTGTATATATACACTTCATCTTCTTTATCCATTTATCTGTTGATGAACACAGATTGCTTCCATATCTTGGCTATTGTAAGTAATGCTGCAATGAACGTAGGGGTACAGATATCTTTTCTAATTAGTGTTCTCTTCACTAGTACCCAGATGTAGAATTGCTGGATCATATGGTAGTTCTATTTTTAATTTTTTGAGGAATCTCCATACTGTTCTCCACAGTGGCCTCACCAATTTACATTCCCACCAACAGTGAATGGGGGACTCTTTTTCTTCACCTCCTCTCCAATACTTGTTATTTTTTTGTCTTTTTGATATTAGCCATTCTGGCAGGTGTGAGATAATATCTCATTGTGGTTTTGATTTGCATGTTTTTGATGATTGGTGATGTTGATCATTTTTCTTCCTGTGCCTGTTGGCCATCTGCGTGTCTTTTTTCTAATACTAGGTTTGAGATTCTAACTTTGACTTTCCATTTAGCAAGTAGCTACTGAGAATAAGAAATCCACTTATATTTTAATATTCTTATAAATAAAATGCAATAGAAGATGGCTAACATGGCTTTGCTTGTCTTTGTTTTTAGCTTTTATTTTAAAGTTCTTCTCTGATTCATTATGAGCATTCCTATAACACCTTCATGTATGTTGTTAGGAGGTGAACCACGGTGTCAGAAAAATTAATCCTCTCTTTTACCCAATGCTGTTACTGAAAAAAAGCCATGATGTTTGCGTCTCGCTGGTGTAACTCAAATGACCTGACAATTTTAGCTCCATTTAGTGGCAAAAACATGGAAGTTGGTTAGAAATGATGCTAAATGTGCTAATGCTGACTTGGCTTGCATATTTATGTTGTGACTTAAAAATTTTTACATAGAAAAGAGTACAGAAACTTTTAAAATACATATTTTTCAAGTTACAGATAAGTGTTTTAGTTCTTATTTTGAGATTCCAATATCTAAATATAGTAGAAAATGTATGAAAAAAAAAAAAAGACAGATTGCTTTTTCAAACATTCTTAGCTCAAATGCTGACCTGAGTCCATGTATTTAAAAAGCTTGTCATTTATTAGAAGTATTATCAGTCTAAGCCTGCAGGCATTTCTAAGAAGGTGATACAATGAAACAAAATTCACATTACCGAGTCTGGAAGTTTCATTCTGACCTAAGAGCTCCATCAAACGAAGTTAAAATGTGGTGCAGAAAGGTTGCTCAGATTTTCAATACCATAATAGTATTTTTGCCTTGGAGGCTATAAGAAATATTTAATATCTAACTTGTGATTCACAAAGGCAAAATGCTTTTTTTTTTCAAGTTTCATTATCTTTAGCTTTTTGAGAAGATTCCATAAGAATGTGAATGCTCTGATTTCCAGATCTAAAACACTTTCCAATGTGGTACTCTTTAATTCTGACTGATTTAATAGTCTGTTTTATGGGAAAATAATAAGCAATAAAAACATTGACCAATCAGAATTCTAAAAGAAGTCCTCTGGAGTTTATAAAGAGAAAATTTCATCTTTAGGACTTTTCTCTGGGTATCAGAGGCTTCTAGTTAATAAAAGATACCTGAAATGTCTCATTGCACAAAAGTTGTTAAAATACGTACACGCATATACACACACACACACAGGCTGAGCAACAGGAGTTAAATTTTTTAGGTCCTAAATATTCTGTCCTACACGATGTTGCTGCTTTTGTATATTTTAAGGGAACATTTGGAAACACTCCAGGGCTGAGATACAGCTGAAATTTAAGCTACATCTGTATCTTCAGATTTTCAGAAGACAATTTATTCAGTCAAATATGTCTGTTTAACACAAAACTAAAAACCTTATTTAACTTGTATTTCTAAATCAAATTTATGCAGAGACGTCTTTGGACTTAGCTTCTAATACTCCTAATTTCCTATTGTGACTTTTGTGTGCATGGGAAGAACTGTCATCAGTTTCAAATCATCCATGCCAAAGAATGGGGACAGTGACACGGATCATGTAAAAATGGCAGATAACACAAGCATCACTTATAGTTATGTCTGGAATGCATTTTCTGCTGCCCTCTCTTCCCCTGAACATTTACCTTCCTAATTATGTTTTACTCAGTCTAATCCTTAAATTAATTTGAATTCCCTGAGCTAGCAACTGACAGTGAGAAGAATGGAGGAGAAAATTTCCTGAAGGGGAGGAGAAATTAGATTATGTAATAATGATCACTTGTGTTCCTATACCACTTCAGAGTTTACAATGTAATCTGCTTGTGCAAACTGAGTTGGTCCCCACCATTAGTACGTGGGTAGGGAAGTTGACGTGTTATGTGAAAAATGGTGTCTGCCACGCGACAGCTCCTTCAAAGGAAAATGACTCCATAAAAGCGGGGGTTGAAGGGCTTTGGAGGGGCCAACAAAACCCCAAGTGCCTCCACCAGTGACTGGCACCACATCTGGGCACAGTGGGTGTTTGATAAAGAGATGAAAGTTTGATTCCCTGCTGAGGGTCCAGCCAGGCGCCATCCGGCTCTGGCCCAGGTGATGCCACGTGTACTTGTCTACAGCTGAGTGGACAAGAAGAGCAGTGACCTGGGGACAGAGCTGCTGAGTGGCCACAGTCCTCTCCAAGTCAAGCCAGCAGCCATTGAAGGGTCGAAGTGGGAATCCGGCCCAAACAAGGATGAGACAAACCAGTCTGTTTCTCATGGGGATTTTAATTAGAAACTAGAAAATTGATCAGTTATTGGGGCAGGTTCAAGCTGAAAGAAAGCCTTAAGTTAACATAGAGCTGTGAACTTTTTTCACATATATATATATGTATTTCTTACAATCTTTAAGTCTAGTATTAATCATATCCTGGGAGTGGGGGGGGTATGAAGGAGGGGACAGGAGATATGGCCACAACTGTGGCTGCCACCTTAGTGACACCATACATCCCCCCATAGACACAGCCCTCAGGAAGCTAGAGTTTAAGGTGATGGTTTTGGGGAAGTGATTACAGTATTAGAACTATATCAATCGTAGGATTCTCACACAAAGATGTCCTTCCGAGTTATTTTGCGGTTTCAGTGTCTCTGGGCTGAAGATATTTATTCAGATTATACTTCTATTAATTTCTAATTCTAAACAACTTCAAGAGTTTCGATGATACATTATCTGACGTCCTTAAAAGTTGCCATTGCCCACTGCTTATTTTTTACCTGGCGAATACACCTTAATAGTCACTGGCTGCATTGCTTTTTAACTAGTAGCAGGTTTGACTAATAGGTTGAGTCTTTTCTTAAAGTGGGCTATTCTGCTTTTTTCTTTAAAAGATTTTACTTTTAATTAAAGTTATTATTAATAAGCCTTTTTGCATTTCAGTGTTTCATATTCATTTTATTTGGGTAATATTTTGCTTTCATGTAGAAGCAATGAATACATTTTAAATCAATTTTATGATTAAATCCATTAAAGATGAAGCAAACCGTCACAATCAAATTACTATCATCATTATAAATACATCGGTGCCCAAGCTCTGAGAAAACATACTTGCGTTTCATTTCTCTTCCCCTCCCCCAGTGTTGATAAAATCTGGGCTTTACAATAGCAAAGACATCTGCTTTGGGCAGAAATGGATTAATCATATTTCAGCTACCTAGTACCTGTTTGTCCTGTAAAAGTAATGACATACTAACAAAAAGGAGAAATGTAGGTATATAGAGGGAAGAATTATGATTAGCTGTGTTTGCAATGGAAGTATGTAATTTTCTGTTTGCAATAGAATTGTCTCCATGAATCGAAAACCTAGAGGATATAACGTTTAGCTCATCCTGTGTTTCCAAATGTAAAGCACGCACACATACAGACACAAAGATAAGTCTACTATTCATACATTCTTGAAAAAGCATCAAATAATATTTTGCTGCTCTCATTTATAGCCTCATTACATCAGAAATTAAACAGGAGAAATATGAGCTGAGCTATAAAAATTCCGCTATTATCAAAAGAAAAGATTTCTTAGACTCAATTTACTCTCCTCACTCAAGCAAAATTTCCATCGTTCTGAGAAGATAGAATACGTCATTATAAAAAATGTGTATTATAGTTTCCATGTCACTATTGAAATCTTACAGTTTATTTATGGATTCCCACTCAGGAGGGTACATTTGGCATTTATAGCACAACTTTATATATTAATTCTTCCATTCTTTTCTAATAGAACATGCATATTACTCAGATACATAGGCAGATATGGTCAAAAAAATCTTGTTCTTTTGAAAACATTACATAAAACACGTTAGTATAAGGAATAGCTGACAGACTTGTATTGTTACCGACTGCTCTAGTTCGAAGGGGATTCTTTTTATATCTTATTAATTTATTTTTTATTTTTTTGTATTTGCAGAAAGGAGTCTTCCTTTGTGCTTTAATTACGCACCGTGCAAAGAAAACATTCTAAAGTATATTCATCAGAAGACACTGACTCATAAAATATACGTGGGGCACACCAAAATGAATATAACATCTGATTCAAATAATTGACTGAAGATATTAGGACGACTGAAAGTATTCACGTGTGTCTTTGATTTTAAGTGCTATATTAAAGTCACTGGGTTTGTAATTTTGCCACACTGGAGAAGTCACTCTACAATTAATGCTGCTTACTTATTATAATGAGTCATTGTTTACCATCTCAGGCTATTAGTCTGGCTTAGGGTCTTGAGCCTAAAAGCAGTGTTTTCTGCAGAACACTTAAGGCAATCATAAGTCCATAGAAGCCTGCTGTATAACCTATTTTACTGACAAACAATTACATTTTAGATTGAAGAGGTGAAATGATTAAGAATATTTGACTTAGTTGCCATGACAGCATACATTTTTCATCAGGCACAGTGTAATTACTACAATTTCAATGATGTAAAATCAAGAAAGATGATAACAAACAGCAGAACCGTGGAGATATTGCCATTGCAACCAGGTTGCCATAGCAACAGTGATAATAATCCCGGTGATAGATGTTTTCTCTTGCTCTTTCCATTTTGTACGGTTACAA
Source organism: Camelus ferus (assembly GCF_009834535.1). Classification (NCBI taxonomy): domain Eukaryota; kingdom Metazoa; phylum Chordata; class Mammalia; order Artiodactyla; family Camelidae; genus Camelus; species Camelus ferus. Next base: position 23,060,580 of record NC_045724.1, read on the forward strand.
CATTCAGAGCCAGTTTTTACCACAGCTTTTTATAGTTTATTAGACTGTCAAAATAGTTTATGAGATGTTGTTGCAAAGGAAATGACTGAGTTCCGCAGCCTAATAAAAATGCCAAATACTCTGTTTACATACTGCTTCAGCACTTAACAAACATTAAAAAATTGTATGAAAAATGATTTGATATTGTATCTGTATTAATCAATTTGCGAGGCATAAGCTTTGTCACTGAAGGTCAAATGAACAGTTTCCCGACTCTACTTTTGGAGAGCCTTTTTAAAGTTTATTTTTTTTGACTTCCCACTGGCAACCCCCTTCACCTGGATGGGAGTATGGGCCACCTACAGGAAATACTTCGCACAACGAACAGATAAACAGTTACAGAAAATTCAAGCCACATTTGCGTCCCGAAGAGTTTTGGGGGGAAATATCTAAAGTTTATGGCCAGAGGTATTCCAAATCAACTTTTTAAAGACAGCCATTTTTGAAGGTCTGACCAAAGACAGGGAAGGTTCATGGAACATGCTCAGAAAGAAACACGATGAGTGTGACTAGTTTGACAAGCGACACACAAGAGCCCCAAACTACATAACATCTGTACACACCGTGGAGTGAATGTAATTTCCCGATATTAGCTAACTGTGCTGATCATTACATACAGTCTTACATCTTTTGCAAGCAGTTCTTTCGCTTTCAATGGAAACGTATTACAGAGAATGTATTTCAATACAGACCTACCATGGTTTTGCCTGTAAGAAAAGGTACCCTAAGATGCATGCATTCACATGAACCTGGAAGCTTTATAATTGATTGCAGTCATGTTGCGTATTCATGAATAGACTGCAGAAAATTGAGTCAGACATTAAAGCGTGGGGCTCTGCTTATATGCAGCAAACAGAAAGCCTTGAATAGTTTCAAAGATACCTGTGATTGTGAGTCCACAGGCAGTTTTACCAAAAAGCATAAAGGGGGTAGGAAGAATTTTCAAGGACAAGCCCTCCCTCTGTATCCACCCATTTGTCCCCCACCGATGTTTCCCTTGTTAGTGGAGTACTTTGTATCTAATCAGATTAGACTGGAGGTTAATTATGCTAAGAAATGTAGGGCCATGGACCAGACATAGTAACACACCTGTCATCTTAGCACTGGATGCAGAAGGGTTTAGAATTTCCAGTGTTTCTTACTGCCGTTTATTGATGATCTGCTCTTTGGCAGTTTTATCCTTTTATTATTATTTTTTTAAATGAGTCTGATCAGCCGAGGCCCTATGGATTTAGAAACAAGAGTTTGGGGTCCCTTAACTCTCTCTGTTAGCTTCAGCATCCTTGTGTGAACAGGTAAGAGGAGAGCTTTTCTCGCATGTTGTTGAGGTAAATCAGTGTCTGTGACATTGTGTGTATTAGCTGAATCAATGATGCTGTCCTGGGACCAGGCAGCACCCCTGTGCTTCCCCCAAGTTTCCTTGGGTCACTTGTGTGCACCAGGAAAGGCACCCTTTTGGTCTGGCTGCTAGTGTGGCAGAGAGGGTGGTGCAAACAACTGCAAGTGTAGAGGTGGGGTTTTCGTTATTTTCTCCATCAGGAGCATCTCCAGAATGAGAGAGGACTGTGGTTAGACATCCTAGAACGTACTGCTTATATTATACTAATTCTTTTAGAAAATCATGTACTGAATTATGATTTTTCGTAACTTAACTAGTAAGTTAAAATTGTTACCAAGGCTTTAAAAGCACACATCACTGTGCTCATTAAATGCAACCTAATGCTACCCCTGAAAACAAATCGATTGGCATATCTTATGGTCAGTGGCATCCTATTCTTATCTCGAACACTGTCCAGTCATTAAATAAAGCCATCATTGGAACAGGCTGCTCTCTCTAGCAAATACTTGCCCAGAAGTTTGTTACCAGGAATGATCACTTTTTCAGACAGGTATATCATCTGCTTTGAGAAAAATAATATTCCTCAATTTAGCCCAAGAAAGAAAATTCCAAGTGCTTGAGTGGTCCTTTTTTTTCTTACTCTTTCAATAGTTCCTTTGTTCCGCGCCATTCTGAGTGACAAGTGCTGTATTTTCCACTACAAGGCAGATATAATATTTATCTCATCTGTTCATAACAAGCACCCGTAGCAAGCTCCTTCCAAAAAGAAGCTGAGGAACTTAAAACATATACACAGATACTTTGCAGACTTTAAAATAATAATGAAGGATACTTCAACAAAAATAATAATAACGAAAGAAAGATCAAAGGCTTGAAAAGAGAAAGATATAGGATCAAGGGTTTTAAATCCTCAAAAGAAAATTTTCACCATTGCTCAAGGTCAAGTTGGCTTTTATTCCTTCCTTAAGAGAATGTTCTTTATCTATAATCTTAAGAGAATGTTCTGTCCCAGGAAGTAATACATGTTTCTTAGTTTGAATTACTTTGATGTATGATTATGCCAACATATGTAACTCACAAACCGCCCCACTGGGACGTTCATTATTTAGTATCTAAAGAGCAGTAACTCTAATCCTACAGCATTTTAGTTAGTAGTTAAAAAAAAAAAAAAAAAGCAATGTTAACAGAGCAGCAAGTATCTAGTTTTAATATCTCATAGTACTGTGTACAAAGGGCTAGGGTATTTTATAGTTTTATTTCCAAAATTATTCTCTACTAAGGATTAAAGTTTTACATTTGACTTCTTTTGTGATTCATTATATAAAAATGTCTTTAAAATGTACCTAGATTATTTGAAGGCTGATTCCACTCCATTTTCTTTTTTCTTACTAGTTTCCAGCTGTGAGATTTCCATTTCCACTTCCCCATGTATTTTATTCTATGGGGACATCAGACCTTTAGACAAGTGCCTGGCAGCTTGATAATTCAAGCCCAACACCCTTGTCCCATCATAAATACAAATCCCACTCAATAATCTAGAGAATACAGAAAGGTTTGTGAATTTGTGAGTATCTTGCCTTTTCTCAAAATGTCCTTAATCGTCAACTGCTACTGCGTGGTTCCTAGTCCCAACTGTACCACGACCTTAGTGTGAGCCATTGACACTCAAAAAAAGTCAACATTCTCATTTACGAGAAGATGGAGACAATAATAGATATCAAGTGTTACCGGATTTTTTTTAAGGCATAAAAGAAGTAAGACATGGGAACGCATCCTAGAAGTTAAAAATATAATTATTATGTATTATATTATATAATTATATAATATATTATAATTATAAAGCTAACTAGTCATCATGATCATCATTATCATCACTGTCCTCTGTCAGCTGATACATCTCTGTCTAATTTTACACATAACAGTCCATGCCGTGGAGTTCTTGCTGCTTGGTCCTTATGGACCTATGAAATCCTGTGAAATTTAGTAATATAAACACACAGCCGAAATACAACTAAAGTGACCTTCAGCTATGGAAGGATTATTACAGTGTTTTTGTAAGAACTGAAGGAAATCTGAAAGAAAATGTTCAGGGAGACATTGTGCTAAAGAATGTGAGGACAGCAGCATTTTTCTGGGAGTCAGAAGCAAAACACTAAGGATGGGAAACAGAGTTACTTGAGATGCGTCCAATATGAGTCAGACTCATAGAATAGTTCATCCTGTTGCATGAGGGCAGCTCATTGTAATGGAAACTTGTAAATCCGATGATGATCTACTTTGTCCTTTCCTGGTCCTAGCTCTTAAGTATCTTCTGATGAATCATTATTATTTCACTGGGTTAGTCTTGATTCAGAACACAACCTTCATTATTGTTCTAAATTTGTGTCAGCATCATCACTGGTCACTGTCCTCCAGCTGTCTCCACCCCTCTTGCCTGGCAGAACATTTCTATGTAGAACAGTCATCCTTCAGGATTTGAGGAGAATTGATTCTGGGAACTCCGTTAGAAGCCAAAATTGGTGAATACTCAAGTATTGCATGTTTCTCATCCGCAGGTAGGGAGGGCGGACTGTATATCACACACTCACTTGGAAAGATTCCAGTAAAATTCTGTACATCAGCAAGTCTATAATTTCAACTCTGACATATAAAGTTTCCTTCAAACCTGGTTGCTGCAGAGAATTATCAACTAAATTATTCTAAAAGGCAAGATGGAATGATTGGGGTTGCATTAACTCATTTTCCAGTCATTTTCAACCACAGAAGTTCTACCAAGACTTTCAAGCAATGTTTGGAGATTGCAACGTTCAGCCCCAAAGCAAAATTTTGCCCTTTTGGAACCGCAGGGTAAAAGGTGGCAGTCTTGCTATGATGCAGGCTTTACTTGTATGGTCTTTCTGGTCATGATGATTTTATTGCAAGTAAAACTTATGTGACTACCTCTTCACTTGCTCTGATTTTAGCTTATTCTCCATTTTCTTTCGCACGTTCTCTGTGCAGAGAAGAGCTGAGCAAATGTTTAACCTTCCCCATGTAAAATCGCTTGAAGCTTATTTTTCATATAATAGATTTTCCCGTAAAAGTTTAGAATTCTCACAGTGAGATTGCTCTGTAAATGGAATGTGTTGTTTATCATGACTATTTCTGATAGCACCACACATAAAACTTTTTAAATCAGAGAAACTTTGGCTCGAAAGCCATACAGATCTTTTATACTGATAGCCGAATTTCCAAGTTTTATGGAATTCTCTTAAAAATAGTTTCAACTAATTCAGAGGAAAAAATGGGAGTGGCTATTCAGAAATCTTCCTTTCCCTTTTCAATATCCTCCCACTTAGCATGTTCTTAAAATTTTTTTTTAAATATGAATTTTGCTAATATTAAAAAATGTTTTTACAACATTTGTAATTTGTAATTCTGAGGAATTCTGAAAAATTAAAAGTTCAAGATGTAACAATGACGGCTGAAGTTCCAAATCACTTCGGTACGTCTGGGATTTTACAGTGGATATTTCTGTCTTGTACATTTTATCTTGTTATATTTCCACCAACTGTTATTCCTTTTGCTCTCATGAAGCTTTATCCTGGATCACAGTTTGGAGGAGATATAGTCTTACAAGACAGTAAGTGTTTCAAGATGCCAGAGTACATCTTCTGTTTTCTAGATGAATATTTTAAGGAATTTTGGGAACACCAGATCAGATGACTTCTCCTGAATGATACAAACAACTCTGACTTCCAGGCAGCTCCATAAAACCTTACATACTTTACTGCATAGCTCCTCTCTTCCTTGACACCTCATCTTTGGTTGCTATTGGTTCTGGATTCTTTTTCTAGCCAGAAAATGCAAAGGAAATAGCAATGGTTTGTGCCATGTGAGAATGTAGCCCCAATACTGAGTATTCATTTCATAGCACTTGCTGAGCTGTAAGCCAGGGGACTTGATGAGATCACTCTATTAATTTAACGCCAATCTCATGTTTAAAGACAAAGAAGTCGGTCAGCAATTAAAACAAAGAAAAAAAAATCAAAGACATAAAATTCAAGTTCAGATGTTTTCTTTGGCTCACGAAGCATATTTGCCATTTTATTAGGTTCATTTCCAAGAAGTAGAATGAGACAATGTGAAATCTTGCTAGAAGGGAGTGTTAAAAATGAGAAATCACAGTGTCCTGAAAAATGCTCACAGTCTTCTGGGGTTCACTGTTGAAAGTCTGAGCTTTTTTCCTCTGAGGTCTGATAGGTTTGTAATCTCAGCTACATAGAAGTTCCTTCATGTCATGGAAAAATTAACCCACTTCCCCCAAGAAATCCAACTTACTGTAACATGATAAAAGCTCCTGGTGAAAGACACTGGGGGATCTTAGATACCCATCTGTGTTTTTAGTTGTTCCTGTATAAAATGATAAAAGTGAAACAGGGTCAAATGTAAACACATCATACAATCACCTTGGCTCCTTCTGTAAAAGATGTAATGAACACCTGTCACTTTTACATCAGACTATTTAGTGACAATTTCTATACTTTTTACATTATATCGAGTCACAACCAGTGATGATAAATTTTGTTATGAGTTTTCTTACTGATCAATCATGGATTATGATGAACCATCCTTGAGTCTTTACTCTCCTTCAATTTAGCATCCAATCATCAGTCAACAAATTGCATCAAACAATTTCCTTAATATATTTTATGAATTATTTCCTTCCTTCCATCCCAAAGCCACTGCTCTTGCCTGGTCCATGTCTCCTCCCATCTTCCCCTCACCACCCCCACTAGCTTTTCTCCAGCCCCTCCTCAACTTCATAATCAATTATCATTTCTAAATGACAAATTTAATCTTACCCCATTGCTTCCCATCTTTGGGATGCCCAAGGTTTCTGATTCTGAATTAGAAAGTGCCAGTTTTGGACTTCCAAGCTAGGAAACAATGAGAAACAGTAGAAAGCCAGGCATCTCAGCCAGCACACAGGATGTGGGCTGAGTCATGGCAACCGAGCCAAGAGCTGGATTCCAGAACTGGATCTGGACTCAGTAAGATTGAGGAATAAGGCTGAGGTGGAGATCCATGCTGAGGCTAAGATTCAAAAACTAGGCTTTGTCTGAGGTCTTCAAAGTAGAGGCCCCAGACCAGCATGATCAGCACCACCAGGGAGCTTGTTAGACATGCAAGGTTCAGCCCCACCACAGACCTGCAGCATCGGAAACTCAGGGTGAGACCAGAGAAGTCTGGGTTCTAACAAGCCCTCTCGGTGATTCTGACGCCCACTGAGGCAGGACAGCGACGGTCCTGGAGAAAGGAGTGAGTCTAAAGCTGTGGTTCCCATCCACGCTGCATATTAAAACTACCTGGGAAACTTAAAACTCCTGCTGCCTGAGACTTACCACGGTCCAGGTACATCAGAACCCATGAGGGGAACCCTGGCAATGAGGTACTTTAAATGGTAGCCTGGGTGATTCTTCTGTGCAGTCAGGGCTGAGAACTGCTGGCTTAGGGTCATCCTGACTGCCGCACTTAGCATCCTCCACTGCCCAGCTGAATAAATATGCTTGTGCCCCCAGATGTTGGATTGGAACTGTACTACTGCTTCAAATCAGGGCCACACTTCCAGAGCCATCCCTGGTCACCCGTGTTCAACTGAAAGGCCACTGCATTGTTGAAAACCTAGGGTGTCTTCCGTGTGGCCCAACGTAGCAATTCTAGACAGCACGCTGGAGATGTGCTGGGGGCGTGCTGGGGCCTGCTGATACCTGCTCCTGGACTTCCTCCTGTCCGCATCCAGGCTGCTTCCAGCAGGTGCTCAGGCATCAAGCCCAGTAAGATGAGCAACTCCACAGTCCTGTTGTAACTCAGGCTGCAAAACAAAAAGTAAGACCTCGTTCTGTGTCCCATAACGTGGCTCCCCCGTTCCTGTGCTTGTATTTTATTGCTTCAAGTCTGAAGTCATCAATCACTCCAAACTCAGCTTTCATACTCTGAAATTGCTTTTAGTATTAAAACAAACAAACAAAATAAATTATCTTTGGTGTTCTTTTCCCCATATCTTCCAACTCACGGTAAGTATTAATTTATCAGAAAAAGAAGTAACTCTCAACTTGATCATTGCTCTTTAATTTTAAACAATCATCACTGATACATGATATAACTTCCTATGTTTAATCATGAAATGATGTAACTCACAGAGTAAAAGCTGGAGATTTTATAACATGATGTGATGGTCTTGGACTTTGTGCATCGAAAGGGTGGTCCCCAGCCCAGCAGATTGGTACCACTTAAAAGTAAGTTAGGAAAGCCAAATCTTATACCCAACCCAGTCCCACAGACACAGAATATAAATCAGAATTTGTGTTTTAACAACATCCCCAGGTAATCTCATTGTGTATCCAGATCCGAGAAACACTGGTCATTCGAAATGCTGAAGAAATTGCTTCAGATTCGGATTAGAGAACAAATTTTACATGGTAGCTATAAATCCCCCAATATTTGACATACTAATGAAAATTACAAGTGAATTAGACGTCTCTTCTTCATTTAATGGAAAATAAGCTTGAAGTTAATATAAATGAAGGAAAGCTGTGGTTTCAGGAAGTTAAGGCTTACACAACCATTCTCTGCCACAGAAAACACAGCCTCCGGCTGCACAGGAACGTCGCTGGATGCGAGGTGCAAGAAGAAGGTGGGGGATGAGGCAGGTCAAGACGGGAAATGGCTGCTACCAGGGCTGGGCCAGCGGCCAGGACCGTCAGAGCACTGCAGAATTTGGACTTCCTGACTCAACCATTCCACAAACATCATAGAGCATCTACCATATGCCAGAAGTGGGGTTAGCTGCCAGGAATACTTGTTTTAGTTTGTTCGCTGTCTAGATTTTGGAGACAAGTTTGGGAACAATGACAATGAGGCTTGATAAATGGTGTAAAAAAGTCATGCGCTGCTATTGTGGGAGCTGAAGAGGAAGCCCTAAATTGACTTGAGAAGAGAGAACATAGTTAGGTGTTAACTCAGATAACTGGAGGTGAGGGTGGCTGAATTTCAGAAGGACAAAATCATTCGTTTATGGATTACCTGAAGTTTTTTCCAGAAACATGAGCCTTGCAAGTGGAAGCAGTAATCAGGATTATACCTGGATGGGGTTTAAGGGGAAGCCTTTGAGGGACAAGTGGTGATGGAAGATGTGGTTGAAGGAGAGATGGGAATAGTTGAGACTCGGGCCAGAGATGGGGAAGTGAAACTCTGGAAAGAACAAGAATGCTTCCTTCTCACCAAAGAGGAGAATGTAGGTGATAAGGTTGCAAATGAGGAGGCAATTAAATTGAGAGGCTTTGAACCTAAAAGCTCCTGTTTTCCCAGTGAAAAAGAATGCAAGCTCTTCCTCTGAGAAAAGAGTGAGGTAAGCTGAGAAAGATAAAAGAGGAGAGCTTTGCAGGTCAGAATTGCTTCTTCCGCTAATGCAGCGTGGAACTTCAACAAGGAGGGGGTAAGGGTGCATGTGTGGTTGAAATCACAACTTTGTCGCAGCAACAGTCCTCTAGGTTGTGTGATTTTGTATGAAAATGTTCAGCAGTGCAAGACGTTTGAACTGACTGAAGGTTCCAAGGTTGTGTTGTGAGTGCAGTACAGACACAAAGATGAGAAAATCTTCAAGATGAGGTCAGGACCGCCTGAAGTGATACGTTACGTCCTTCTTACACTGTTGTGTACGAGTCACCCGGAGATCTCGTTAAAATGCAGGTGCTGATTCAGTAGCCCTGAAATAGTGACTTCAAGTCTTCATTTTTAACAAGCTCCCAGGTGACGTTTATTCTGAAGTTCCACAGACTTTGTCCACGCTTGGACTAACAAAGTTCTAAACTGTGTAAGGGAAGAAGAATTAAAACCCAAAGTGGTGATGGCTTGGAAAGAAAGGAAAGAATAAATATACAGAATGTCAAAAACCAATTATATCACTCTCTGTCCATTAGGATGACTATTATTAAAAAATATGATAAGAAAAATAACAAATATTGAGGATATGGCAAAAGCGGAATCTTTGTGCATTGCTGGCGGAATGTGAAGTAGCAATCTGGTGCAGCTACGACTGAAAAACAGTGTGGCAGATCCTCTCAAATTAAACACAGAGTTAAGATATGATGCAGCAATTCCACGTCTAGAAAGAGCTGAAAACAAGGACTCAACTAGATATGTGCACAGCATGTTCAGAGCAGCATTATTCACGCTGGCCAAAGGTGGAGACAACCCAAATGCCCGCTGATGGATGAATGGATAAACAAAATGTAGAGTATTATTCAGGGTTGGAAAAAACAAAAATTCTGACACACTATAATGTGGACAACCTGGAGGACATTATGCAAAGTGAAAGAAAAAAAAAAGAACACATGAAGAGACAGATATTGTATGATTTCACTTATGTGAAGTCCCTAGAATAGTCAAATTCGTAGAGACAGAAGGTAGAGTGGGAGCACCAGGGACTGGGGAGAGAAGGATACTGGGGAGTTACTATTTCATAGGTTCTGAGTTTCAGTTTAGATGAAGGATAAAGTTCTTTTGGAAAATACTAACGTTTAGCTTCCACTTCCACAGAATCTGGCTTAATTGCTTTGGGACGCAATCTAGGCACCCCAATGCCACAGTCCCCGGGTGATTCTAATGTGCAATAAAACTTGGGATCCACTTGGAGAATAGTTTTAAATTCACTTTTTGAGGGAAAGACAAAGCAGCTTTTGGATGCTTGCTTTTATCTCTGGAGGCTAGCATTCAAAACTGTCTCAACAGAAGCCTGAGTTTGTTGGTCCAGTCCTTCTCTGTCACAGGTTTTGATTGACATCACACAAAATCTTCATGCCCTGGGCCATGTCTGATCGAGAGACACCAAGAGCTCAGACTGGGTTTCGCACAAAGGTAGTGAGCGGGCAGTTAGTTCCGTAGATTCACCCAGTGCCTTGCTCCCTCGGGACCGCATCCAGTCTCTGACTTCTGGAATTTAAATGCTCCCAAGGAAAAGCAAGAGGAATTGGAGTCAAAAGAAAAGCAGTGGCGGTTTGGGGGGGGGGGTAGAGTCTAGCGCAGTGGTAGAGCCCGTGCTTAGCATGCACATGATGTCCTGGGTTCAATTCCCCAGTACCTACACTGAAAAATAAGTAAATAAATAAAGCTAATTACCTCCCCCTTAAAAATTTTTTTATAAGTTAAAAAAAAAAAAGAAAAGAAAAGCAATGTGAATAATAAATACTGTTATCATTTCCTTACCATCAGATTTTTGTTTGCTGAAGGAAGTTGAAATGTCTGGGAAGACTGGCCAGGAGCATGACAGAATAATCACTGAGGAAATGTAGCTGCCTCTAATATGTGATTCCAAGATTACCTTGTCCGAAAAGGAAACCTTCCAATAACAAGCACCTTTCTGAAAAGTATATTAAAGTCCCCAAGATGAGGTAGTAATCCTGAAGAAACTAAGATTGTCGAAAATACCAAGTCAGGGTTTCTTTCAACATGCTTGATGCCACCCTTTTCTAAAGAGGCTAAAAGATTTTAAACACCTACTCTTATGATTTAATCAGAATGACCTTAAGACATATATATATATATAAAATTCTGCACTTATATAAAATGCCAGTGACTTCAGTGTAATTCTAAATGGGTAAAAGATTTCAATACTGACCCTCAATGTAGAACACGTGCCTTTTTTTTTTTTTTCACCTTCAGCACTGAGAATTATTCCAAGTTACTTAAATTCTGTTTTGAAATGTGGAAATAAAGAGAGAAAGTCCTCTCTCTTTCCCAATGTATTTGTAATCGTAAGAGACACTACTTGTAATTCAGATTTACCTTTGGCAGTAGAGACATGTCAAAACCAAACCACAGTGGTGTGTGAATAACGTGACCCCAGCTACCTTATTCTGACTTAAACACTCTTAACGGAATCTAACATATTAGATCCAAAAGCATCTCTCAAACTCTGAAGGAATGTACTTATGTTCTTGTTGATCTTAACACAACAGAATAAATGTAGGCAAACAAGAAGTGGTTCAAAGGCATTTGCTACATGAATTATATTGTATCTGGAGTATAATAGTGTTAGCAATGCTACTTATAGGATAAAATAAAGCTTATCTAATGGAGAAGTTGTTTTTTTGTTTTGTTTTGTTTTGTTTTCCTATTTAGAATTCTTCCTTTTTTAATTTGTCCTTGGTCTACAAAGCCATCCAAAGGAACTTTCCAGTGTGGTTATTAGCTAAATTCCTCTAGTTATAAGTTACTCCCTAAAAGTAACTTTGGCACTTTCGAAGGCTCATTAAATCTTTCTGGGCCCTCGGGTATCATTAAGGAAACTGCTACAATAATTTGCTGAATAGTATCCTCGGGACCTTAAAAAGTTCCTGTTCTTTACTAAAGACTCACTTGCTCTCAAAAAGAAACTGTGCTTCCTACCAGGGTATGGCTAAGACCATTTGTTTAAATATTGTTCCAAAAAGGGTTTAAGGGGGTTAAATCAATTATTTGCTTTAGACACACTCTGTGATTTAAAAAAAAAAAAAACTACTATTTTTGACTATCAGAGTTTTATTTTATTTCTTTTGAAAAGCATCAGCTTAGCTGTCCTCGTCTCACAAGTCAGTCTGCCCACTGAGACAATCGTCTATTTAAACGGTGTGGGGAGTTTGGTCTGCCTTTAATTCCAGCTTGGCTGTTCTGGAAATGCATCAGCTGTTTCTTTAAGGCCCAAAGAAGTTTTATAAACAGTGCTCTAAGCTGAAATGAAACTAGAACTATCTTCAGACTCTTAAATGACATAATCTAAATAAACTAAACTAACATCTCTAAAGGAATTTCCATTACAGTAATGGAAGTGGAGATGAAAAGCTGCATTAAGAGTTATGTGATCTTGCGCTAGTGTTCCCAGTGTTTGTGTTTGTTCATTTACCTCCTCTACCATCTTGTACCATATTCAACCAAATAAAGTATAAAATCAAGCTCGGGGCTTTATGTGCCTAAAGAATTTTTTTTTTAAGTTTCATGAAAGTAGCAGTAAAAGAAGAAACAGGGAACAGCTGGATCTACAAATTAAATCTGGCATTTATGCACAGATCAAAATTAAAATCACAAGGAGAAGATAAATAAAGTTGCCCAGTATAGCCCCCCAACTGCCTGCCCATATTCTTGGCTTGCTTTACAAAGGGGAAATCTGAATCTGCCTCTGTGTGTAGTTAGTAATATGCACGTGACAAAAATACAGGTTTGGAGAAATGCTGGCATGAAAGGAAAGGGGTCACAGAAACCTGGCATTGACACCACCACTCCCCATCCTCACACAGACGCACCCAGATGGGGGCTCAACACGAACAGACAGATCACCTGGTAGATTCCAAAAATAACCTACGAGCTACCACGAAAACAGCAGAATGGCTCGGACCTGACTCACAGGACACTAGTGACTTCAGTACAAGTAGGGGGATTTACAAAGCCACAAATGGTATTATTATGCCAATTTTCAGGTTAGTAAGAGCAAACTCCCCAAGATGAAAGAACGTGGAGCCACAGAGCTGGTAAATGACAGCACCAGGAATGGGATGCTGTCTCCGCTGACTCCAGAACCCACGTCCATTCTCCTACATTGTGACGTCCAGGGAAGAGCTGACTTACCTTAGAGAAGTAACAATAACCCAGCCTCTGCAATCTCCTTTTTCTGTAAGCATAAGTTACCAAGGCTTCCCAGGTCCTACAAGCAGAAACATCAGCAAATAAATGCAAACGCTGAATCAAATGTGCTAGTCCTGCAGAACTGCTCGGAACCTGCAGTCGATTCTAACGTGCCCCGAGAGTCCCCACGGTGTGGACACGGGAGGCTTTGATTTTCCTCTGAAGGACTTTTTATAGGACTCACGAGCCAAGAAACACACTTTAGGAAACACATCTGCAAAGTCTTGCCGGCTGTGCAGTCAGTTTCTTTATGGGGACTTTGTGTATCTCCATTCTCACCCATGCTACGGTGATTTAAAGCTTAATTCTCGAAGGTCAGTCTAAATCCCCTTCTGCCCAAGAGCTCTGACATGACGCATTCTCCCTGGTAACTGCAAGTATTGAGAACATTTATGGAGATGAGAAAGGTGAGAGCAGAAAACTTAACATTTTTTTTTTTTTTACCTCCCCACTTGGAAGCCTTGGAATAGTGAAATTATTTTTAACACTTCATCTAGAGTTGGGGGAACCTACGGGCAATCCAGAGGAAGACCTTCTCTTGTTTCCTTCACACCCCTGCCTTCTGATTTCTCCCTCTGCTGCTCAAATTTGCTTCCCCAAGTCGGTCTTCATAGATTGCTACTTCCTTTTTATTGTCTCCTACTCTCAGAGCGTGTGTTTAGATTCCCTACAGAAGTGGATACATGTGCTTCTGAAGAGTTTTCCTGTGGGCTCTAGATTCAATCTAGACCATCATGGGGGGTGAGGAGGCACTGACTTAGGAAAAACGTCATGTCCTGATAAACTCCATGTGCACAGATAGTGACAGCACTGAGGAGCTGCAATGAAGTGACACATTCTATAGCCTCTGCGTGATCTTGGGCCAGTTACTCACTTATCTACGTCTTAGTTTTCCCATCTTTAAAACGAAGAGAAGAATTGAAACATGTACCTCCTATGGTTGTTCACCTATTAGTAAGATAAAACATAAGAGGTACATGAGAACAATGTCGCGTACACAGTAATCACTCAATAAACAGTAGCTGCCATCATTGAAGGATGATACTCTATTCCACAGAAATGCCAACCACCAGAAATTCAGCAGGACTCAATGACTTCCTATCTCAAGAAGTCCTGTCAACTGAGGGTGCGGGAGGAGGGCAGAGGTAGACAGCATCGCTCCCATCTGATGACAGAATGAAACATCAGTTTAGGCAGGTCCTCAGTGGAAGCAGTGTGGTGTAGTTAGAAAAGGCTGCGGTCAGACACTGTGGCCCACAGACCTGACTCCTGCCTTGGACATTAGATGGGAACTTGCCCTCCATCTTAAGTAGTTACTTAAGCTATTAAGAAAGTCATTCTTAATGTTTGCTAACATCTATGAGTTTTCTCTTGGAATAATGCTTAGAAATTAAATTCATGGTCTACAGGAGAACTTCTGAATTCAAACCATATTTTAAGTCTTTGAAATTTTAAGTCTATTGAAATTTTTTCTCCCAAAGTTTTTGTTTTTGTTTTTGTTTTTTCCCTGTTTTTGTTCCCATCATCAGTGGATATGAACATTATTTTCTTAATCATATTGACCACACCAGGTTTCCTATGCTTTTAAACATTTTCTATTTGATAAATAAATAAATATACTTATTGATTTTGTTTGTTTTTGATCACTAGTTGGGTTGACCATCTTTAAATATGTCTACTGAAATTTGCATCGCTTTTGTGAATTGCCTATTCATAGCATTTGCCCATTTTTAAATAATTGGCTGTTTTTTTCTTTTTTTCCCTCCTTGAGGCTGACTATTCCTGTTTGCTTGAACAATTCTCTACCACATATATTTTTCCTCCAATTTTTTATGGTTTTTCATGTTTTTATTCTTTATTTATATGTTTTCATGTTTCATTTTCACATCTTATTTTTGTTTTATTTTTACATTTTGCTTTCAATTTATTTTACAGAGCATTCCAAAATTTGTTACCCTCTGACTTTAATAGGAACACATCTAGATTTAACTTTATAATAGATTCAGTCTGAAATACATTATTTAATAAATTAAAAAAGTATCATAATATTCTACCAAGATAGTTTACTACATTAAACTGTTAAAATGATTAATTATATTATTAGATTTCTTAATATAATGTCTTCTGTATTCATCATAAATCCTACTTAGTCATAACTTTTTTATTTGTTTTTTTAAGATAGAAAATTCAATTTTTTACTTTAGCTTTTATACATATTTTTAGAAATGAAATTGGCCTTCACTTGACATTTCTGAAAGTTCTTATAAGTGAAACATAAATAGGAATTATGAATATATAAGTATACGTATAGTTTATAAATACATATTAGAAAGCATTTATAATTTACTGAAAACATGTTGGAATTGATAAGGTAAATTCAGTTCAGCATCTTTTAAACATGATCCTCATACAAGATTTACTTTCTGAAGCAGCAATATGAGAAATGTCTTGTTAAGTTTTTCTGAATCTTAGTTGATTTCTTAGAAGAATTTATTTTATGTATTTTAATATGAAATCATCCATTTTATGAAGACTTCTTCATTTATTAGAACAGTTTCACATATTTCTCTCTTATAATTAAAAATCTCTCTCATCGACTCATTCCTGTGTTTCTGTATGTGTTGTCTCTGTTTCTTGTCTTATTGTCATATATTTACCTTATCTATTTAGTTTTTGTTGTTTTTAAAGAATATACTCCAGGATTTATCAGTTATTCTCTTTTATTTGTCATAAATCACTAATTTTTTAGCACTATTTACTGCTTTCTTTTCCAATATTTTTATTTTATGATTTCCTTTCTAATGTGTGAAGATGACTCAATATTTTCTTTCTTAATTATCCAAACATTTAAAAGCTTTAATGGTATTTTCTCACTAGTACATATGTTTCTCCTGGGGTTTTAATATGTACTCTTCTCACTACTGACACTCTTTATTTCCAAGTGGTTAGTAAATGTGTAATCCTTCTATTATTAATTATATATGCAGTTAATCTCCTCATAGAATATGCTCTGTATCTTTTGTGCTTTGGAGAATTTCTCCTTTGTTGGAATTTATTTAATTAATTTAAGTACCAACATTTCCTAACAGGAAAATTATACACATACACACACACATCAACATGTAGTATATACATATATACACACACATATACCCCTTATATAGAATTTCATTTATTATATTATTCATATTCTCCAAAATGATTTAAAATTTTGCCCTTGCTTTATCAAAGGCTGAAAAATACTCTTACAGTGTTTCAGTTGCTCCTCAAATTTTTAGTAGTGTTTAGCTTTATATTTTTGATATAATGTTATTCACATCAGGTAATAACCACAGATTTTATCTTCTTTAGTCAATAAAATTACTCTCTTGTATTCTGGAAAATGCCTTTGGCCTACAATTCCACTTTGTTTGACGTTAATATAACCCAAGTGACCCCAGACGTCAGCAGCCTGTGGGTACTAAGGATGTTTCATTAATATTAATACCTTGATTTGCTAGCTCATTAACCCCTACCTGTGCACCAGCGGGACCTTGACCTCTGCTTCGGAAGTCCCCAGGCAGTGTCTGATGTGTAGTCAGGGATCAGTAATCCACTCTTCATCTCTCCTGGCTGCTCTTTGAAGACAGACTCCGGGCTCCTGTTAGCTTTTCCAACAGCTGCTACTGCTGCTGGGCGTGACTGGCCTCCAAGCCAGAGACAATCAATCCTCAAGGTACCACGGCTGCGAGACGATCTTCTGTGATATTACAAGGGAAAAATCTTTTAGTGGGGTTCTCCCGTGAAGGTGTCTTATTGGGGAATCAATGAGACCACTACTCAGGTTAACATTCAGCCTTACATTTTCCCCAAGATATATTTGTTGAGCAAAATCTGAGTAACAGTTCCTCAACTCAATACCAACATTCCTCTCTAAATGCCAGGCCTGATGTAGATTCTGCTTCATCGTGGTAAACTATCTTTGCACAGATGACTGTTCTCTCAAGGTATGCATCTCCTTGAAATCTGGATTCTTTTGCAATACTTTCTCTCACATTTTGAAAAGTAAGTCTAAAAAAAAAATCTTTCACTTTTAGAATGTCCATTATCTTGGTCAGCATATTGTGAATGATCTTATTTAAACCTCATGGCAACTCTATGGCAAGAGGGTCTCTGATTATTCCCATTTTGCGGGTGAGAAGCCTAAAGACAGAGAGGTTATATAACTCCCCGGCAAAAAGCAAGCTACTACCATGACCACCAATCTTTCATGCTCCTGCTTCCTCAGTCTTGAGATCTTTATTTGGTTCACTTTTCTGGTGACTGAAATATGTCATCAAGTACATTTTTCATGAAAAGTACTTTGGGTTGTCCACTTTCTGAGTCTTTAAATAGAGGTTTTATTTAATGTTTTTCACTGTGCCTTTATTCATGGATGGCAGTGTTTGAGTTATTCTTTCTCTCCCTGAAAATTGCAAGTATAGCATAAAATATAAAACTTTAAGGATCACTAGGGTTATTTCTTTAAAATGCAGATTCCTAGGAGGAGTTTATATAACGCTGATGTAGATGGTTTGTAATTCACATATTGAAAACTACTGTATGGTGGCCTGCATTACAGTCTGACATCAAACAGACCATTCAAGTTCTTTCTTTTTCCTTACTAGTTCTGGGACAATAAACACGTTTCTTAACCTCTCTAAGCCTCAGCTTACTCATCTGTAGAATGTGACTAATGATAATACCTATGTCTTCTAGTTATTTTGAAGATTAAATAAAATAATGCCTAAAAATATACAAATATAGTTCTAGAAAGTAATAGACAAATATTTGCTATTTTCATAGTAAATGTTATTATTATTTGGCATCCCGTTTTATACCTTTACATGTTGTACAAAATAATAATAGAGCTGCCATTATTTTTCTTTAAATTCTTCCTGATTGTTTTCCTGTTTGAGCATTAGGAGAAGTAGATTTTATCTTAGAAATATTTTTAAAATATAGATGTGGTGTTTTTGTTCTTTTGATTAATATGGCTGGTACATAATAGCTCCTCTGATGTATCTCATTAGTTCGGGAAAATTTTTCTTCTATTGTATCTTTCAATAATTTTTCTGCTCTGAGAATTTTTAACTTTCTCTACATTCAGAGAAATCTTCAAAAGTATGCATGTTACATTATCAATTTGATAAAGACAGTGTCAATTCTACTTTTTACTTTTTCTAATGTCATATAAATGATACTATAGTGTTACTAATTTATTCAGTTCTTTCATTTTCTCTGACAGGTCCCCTAAATTTTCAATTGATCATCTCACTTTTTTTTTCTGTGGTAGAATTAACGTGTTCTTGAATTTAATGAAGAGTTCAAGACAATAGAAATCTAAAAATTATGTTCCCCATTGTCAATAGCTTGCTCTGAAGGGAATAAGGAGATGCACCACACTTGGAGTTGTGGAATTATGAATTATGGATTTTTAGCTTGGGTCTAAGATAATGATGAAATCTGGAATAGCAGAGTTAGGAGCACGGCAGAGCTAGAAATTTTAAATTTACTGAGATTTGGTTACACGTGAAAATCCAAATAGAGCTGCCTAACAGAGAAACAGATATTCCAAGCTGGCTTTCAGTTAAGTCTTATCCAGAGATAAGTATTTCAGAGATTACTGAATACTTGATAATAGGAGCAAAGGAAATCAACCAAAGAGAAGGTACTTGAGACAGGGGCAGAGAGTGTGACACTGGAGAACAACCACTGATTCCAGTGATGAGATGAAGGATGAAGAATGTCCACTGGACCATGAAAATAGTGTCCAGACCATACTGAATAATAAATTCATACAAAAACTAACTAATATATATAGTTACATTATTTTTTTTTTCTTTTGGCAGTAAACTAAATGTAATTTTTAGGTTGCATTTTTCTTCATCATGGCTGTGAGACTGTTAAGAATAAGGATGATATAATATTACATATTATATATAAAACTTAGCAATTTTATATGTTAGTTAATTGATTAGCAAAAATAGAGTATTGCAAAGTAATGTAGTATTATTTTTGTATATTAAAGATTTGATGGTTCAGGCCCACACAGGTACACACCTACACAAAGATTTGAACTTATTTTTAGTTGGCACTCAAGATTTGGGATGGGAGAGTCACTAGGTTTCTGAAAGAAATAAAGACTTGGAGACATTTTACTCCTTTTCGTATTGGTATTAACCTTCAAGAGCTGGTCCTGAGTAGCGAGGCTATGGTTTGGGGTTTTATCAAAACTCTTTTTCAGACAATTCTATTTGTAAGATAAGGAAAATGGGATAAACAATATGAATTTTTCTCTGATATCTGAAACTTGCTGCAGTGTAGTGGGTGGAGATAGGGCAGTTTATGGAGGCAAGCAACTCCTATTGCAAAGATTCTTTGAAAAGTAATAATAGTAATCATAATAACAGCTACCAAAATAATAGCAACTACTGATCAGTCTCCTGCAAGTTTGTCTAGCACTCTGAGTCTTCTTCCTATTTTTATCTTCTTATTTTATATATTACTCTTACTCTTATGTTCTATGTTTATCATTTAAAATCTATGAAAATTACAACCACCTTATTTGGTGAACACAGTCATATTCAAAATATAGTTTAGGAAATTGAAGGTCAGAGATATGCTGTGACTTGTCTAAGTTTCTACCCTTACCTGACTGTTGTACCAAAAATCTGAATATAAAAATACATTCATCTTTCCCTCTCTTGATCTCTACAATCTGTCACACATAATTTGTTTATAAATCAATAAGAGGGACTTAGTTTTCTGAAAATATGGTATCCACGTTCTTAAAAGTAACGAAATGTTATCTGTAGTCTGTTTCTAAGGGTATCACCATAGCATTCTAAGAAAGAACTTTTAAGAGATTATCATTTTTAAATTAATCACTGTATATATGCTAAAACTCTAAGACTAAAAAAACCCCAGCCCTTTAAAATTTGTTAGGAATGCAGTAACCTGTATATTTAGTAAAAGGCAAATGAAATACAATAATATAAAATAAAGTAAGTGATTATCACATATGAAAGCATATTTTGAATCAAAGATTTAACATTTTTATGATGATTTTTAGGGAATTATCATATTTTAAGAGAGTTTGGGAGTCTGAAGTACGTATTTATATGCAAAACTAAGTGTCGGTCTAGAACACTACTCCATTTGTTGATATCACTAACATATACTATGTTTTATAAAAATCAATTTAATTATATGATGAACATCATGAGAAAATTATACTTTGCAGAAACACTTTAAGGCAATTATAGCTGCATTTTGCTTCCCTAGAATGACAAATGGCAGAACACTGCCCCACACTCCCCTGCCAATAACATCCTAAAGTCAGAAAGGGCCAGAAGATTAGATTACAAATTCTAATATTTCTTGCTACAGTAATATTTTAATGTCATTACAAAAGAATAACACTCAGCCCTCTGGTAATTATTAAATTAAGCCCTAAATGTTTTATAGCATGTATGAAATCAGAACAGAATCTGTGATATGAGGACACCCAGAAGGCTATCTATTCTAACACATCATCAGCACCACCACCTTTATCAGATGACGGGACTGACCAACCTCGACTTGAATGTGTTCAGGTTTATAGAATTCACCACCTATTATGGGATCCCATTTCAGCAAGGCTCAGTTCTAGTTGTTACAAAGTGCTTCTCTGAACGAAATTCTCTAAAAATTGTCTTCATTTGTCTCAGCTCTACCCTCTGAGGTTAAACTAACACACTATAATCCTTTTTCCATATGGATCTACTTTTGTTATTTGAAGACAGTTATCAAATCTCTTTGCATCATCTTAGCCCAGATCCTTCAGCTATTTCTCTTGAAGACCTTCACCATCTGGGTCACTCTCCTCGGAGAAAGCTCTACTTACTAAATGTCTCTGAACGACAGAAAGTAAGGCAACGTTGTTGCTCACTATTTCAGGAGCTCCTTGGGGTGAATAGGTTTAACATCATAATTTTGACTATTTTAGAGCAAATTCAAAGGCCCATGACATGAAGTGATTAGTAATTTTGCAAACTGAAAATTTTGAACTGCACGGGTTCTAATACTGCTGCACGGATGCAAATCACTTAACGGGTAAGAGTAAACACGTAAACCTGATCAGCCAACACATGTATCCATGTAGCTTTTTGATTCTACCATCCTCAATGTGCATTTACGAAGTAACTTTTGTTATAGTGCGTGTGTATGTACACACGTGTGTAGGTACACACATGAGTATGTGTCAGTAAAAGTGACCACAAAAATGAAGTCATCTGACAGTGTTTTGTTGAAGGTAAAGTAGCACTAAAAGGGCTAAGAATGTCATGATGACAGCTACAAGAACAGATTTTGAGATTTCATTCTTGAAATTCATTGGATATATGACATGACTGAGTCCACCAAATATATTCTACATAAGTGTTTAAGGCAATTAATAAAAATGTCAGTGATTGTCCAACCAGTATACATTTTCTCATTGAGTGATAAACAACAATTTGTTGGTAGGTAATTAACTTCTGGGCTGATGATAATGTCTAACAAACTGCCAGACTCCGTGATGAAATGTGTTTGGGAAAGAGTCAAGAGAACTGAACATTTCTGTGTATAGAAACTTATGGATTCAAGAAGATCTCAAGATGTGTCCTTCATGAATGTCAAAGGTCTACAGAACTTTTTATGAAATCATCTGAGATAACATTAGAGATTCTGCAGTCATACACACACAGTTAACTGAAAATGAAGAGTGTAGGATAATGGCTTTGCACAAAAGGCCTCAGCGTTGGACTCTATAGTAGGCTGGATAATGACCATCCAAAGACATCAAGTCACAATATATAAACTCTTACAACTCAATAATAGTAAGATAAAACAATTAAAATGGGCAAAAGATAAAAAAGACACTTCTTTAAGGAGGATGTACAAATGACCAATAAACACATGAAGGATGCTTGACATCACTAGTCATCAGGGAAATACAAATCAAAGCCACAGTGGATACTGTTTGACTACACAGAAAGATGGCTAGAATCAAGAAGTCAGATAAAAAACAAGAGTTCACAAGGATGCAGAGAAATAGGAGCCCTCATATTCTGACCTGCTGGTAGAAGTCTAGAATGGTGCAATTGCTTTGGAAAACAGACTAACAGTGCCTCAAATAATTAAACAGAGTTATCCCAAGACCCAGCAATTCCATCCCTAAAGACACACCGCAGAAATGAAAACATATATCCACACAAATATTTATACATGAATGTTTGTAGCAGCATTATCCATAAGAGCCAAAAGGTAAAAATAGCCCAAATGGTCACCAACAGATGAGTGGATAAACTGTCATTCCATACAATGTAGCTTATAGCCATAGAAAGGAATGAAGACTTGATACATGCCGCAGCTAAGATCAACCACAGAAACATCAGGCTTAGTGAAAGAAGGCAGTCACAAAGGTCCACACATTATATGATCACATCCATGTGAAAGTACAAAATAGGGAAATGTTTAGAGACAAAGTAAGTAAGTGTTGGCTTAGGATTCGGGTGAGGAGAAGTAGGCAGTAGGGGCTATTACTAAATCATACCGGGTTTCTTTCTGAAGCAACACAAATGTTCCAAAACTGACTATGGTGATGGTTGCACATATTTGTGATTGTGCTAAAAATCACTGAATCATACACTTTCAATGGATGAATTACATGGTATATGAATTCTATTTCAAAAAGCTATTTTAAAAAGGAGGTTGGTCACTTTGTGCTGAAAGAGGAAGATACCCATGATGCGTTGCTACATTTTTTAGGAGTTGTTGGAATGGATGACAGTCAAGGGAGCAGAATGGAGGGATATACCAGATCCCACTAATGAAAACAATGACGCAGTTAGGTAGAATAAATGAAGGATTACCTCTGGCTGGAGGGATTTCTCATCCATCTTCATGTCCTTTAGTCAAGTCAATGAGTATTAACCACATACACGGCCACAAAAATGATATAAACAGCTAATTCTCAGGGCTCAGGTGAGAACCACACAGCATAATCTTCCCTTTCCGGGGAAACATTACTCTGTTACCTGTGTATCAAGCATGGCTGACGAGAACGTGGTTGCCCTTTTTAGAAAATGTTTTAGAAAATGTTTATTTAGGTACTTTTTTCTTACAGAAACCTTTCAGAATCTTCTCTTTATCTTGAGATCTGAAATTTCACACACACACACACACAAAATACTTCTAAGAATGGATTTTGGTTTTGGTTCTGTTTCGCTGTCTAGCAACCTTTTATTCTAAAGACATTTATATCACTTCTTTTATGCTTTCTCAATTCCATTTTCAGTCAAGTTTTCCTCCCAGCCTTCAAATTCCTTTTATATTTTCAGTCTGAAATTTTGTGTTTAAAATCTGGGAGATGGTTTTATTTGCATCTCTGATCACTGCAGTACCATTTTTAACTCCTAGCAGTCATATTTTTAATTTCTAAGAACTTTTTCTTCTTCTATGAGTTTTTCCTTTTTTCATAAAAGTCTGTTCTTCTATTATGGCTACAAAGTCTTTGATTCTTTGGGCCCTTGGGTAACTCTGTCAATTACTTATTTTACTTTAGCACAGGACAGCAGGCAGGGCCACCAGAGATCAGAATAAGGCCTTTACTCTGACGCATTCAATTATTATAAGGTCACACTAGAATCCGAACTATTTCTAAGCAGATTATTTTGTTTGTTTTGGAGGATGGTCTCAGTCTGTTTCTCCTGGTGCAAACTTCAAGCTCATGCTTCGTGCTACATTAATGGGGCCTTGGTTGGACTAACACATCATGGATGTTGTCAAATGATGACACTATTTTTAGTGCCCCTTGTGCGTACCTGACGACTGCCTGGAGGCTTTTCATGGAACCTCTAGTAAAATCGCCCTGGATATCACTTTTTAAACTGATTCTCTTGTTTATTCTGGCTTGTGTTATTTCTGCTTTGTTTCATCTGTCACCAGACACACATCTGTTTTTTGTCTTCCAGAACTGTATTAATAACTTCAGTCCACTGTAAGCCTTCACTCCTATTTGCTATTGTGGGTTTATTCACATTTGTACACCCCTGTTTTCATTTCAGTGGTGTTTTGCAAGAGCCAGGCATATGAGTGTTCTTAGGCTGCCATCTTAAACCAAGAAATAGCAGACCCAAGAAGAATGTGAAAGGGTCTTTTTATAAATGAAATCCTGAGTAGTAAAACCATACCCAGAAAAGAAGCAATGTAATTCAGTGGAAAATACCACTGGAAAAAGCAGATTTTTAATAAATTTGACAAAAAGTTAAGAGTAGGGCTTGGTCAAAATCATGACCACCATCACCACCACAAAACCTGATGAAGCCACGGGAAGCTGTAAGGTATAAGCTGATGCTAGAGCACATAGGCAAGGAGATCTAGCTGGGAGAAGGGTTAAAAAAAGACCCTAGTGACATGAGGCCTTGGGTGCTATATTTTTGATAAAATACGTAACAGTGAGGTTCTGTGCATTCTTATAAAGGCGGGATGACAGGAAGAATGCAGCATTTGGAGAACATTATCGCACCATCTGTACAAGGAGTGGACTGAGTCAAAGACAGACCAGAGTACGGGAGGGCACATGTGAGTTTGTTGATGTGGTCCAGGAGACATGAGCCAGCAGAGGATTGTGGCTGTGGGGACAGAAAAGCGAGAAGGCAGCTAGTCCTCCTGCTGCTTGATTTAGCTCTGTTTATTATATTTCACTTCTAAAAAGGAAACAACGAAACAACTACCAAAAGATCCAAACAGGATCTGAAACAAAATGTCATCTGTGAAATCAGCATTGTAGATAAAATAGGTGGATCTTATATTATTTTTCTACTTTTCTATATTTAAAAAAAAAATCATTAAAATGAAGTGAAAGAAATAAAGAATAAAGAGGTTGTAAGAATTGTGATTGGTAGGCGTTGTACAAATTCAGAGCATGGGTTTAAATCCCAGCTCTACAACTTGCTTGCTTAGATAAAACCGACAGTTGACTTAAATTCTGAGTCACAGACATCTAACCTTTAAAATGAGGTTGCTAGTAACAGTACCAATTCGCATAGAATTCTCAGGAAAATACAATATGATGGTGCATGGAAAACCATGGTTGCTTTTTACCATTATATAGGCCTTGTAAACATTTTTTTAAGATATAGAATCTTACAGAGAAATGAGGCATGTCGCAGTGTATGCAAACTATTACATAAAAATCAACAGTTTTTCCACAATAATTTGTATTAATAAAAATAGAACTAAGAAAAAATAGTTTAAAGAATTCTAATTTAAAAAATTACTCACTGAATCTTGATTCTTATGCCAATTTAAAAAATAATTTGTCTATGGCTAAGTTTCCTTATTAATTCAGCAAATACACTTTAATTACAAGATGCATTATGGTTTTATATTTTGAACATTTCCAAGTGATCTAAAATTATTGTTTCTAAATGTCCAATATGTGTAGCTGCTAGCGTGTGTTGTCCACGTGACTAATTCTGCTCTGTAATATA
Organism: Camelus ferus; assembly: GCF_009834535.1. Lineage (NCBI taxonomy): Eukaryota > Metazoa > Chordata > Mammalia > Artiodactyla > Camelidae > Camelus > Camelus ferus. The sequence continues at coordinate 23,086,191 of NC_045724.1, forward strand.
CTGATATGAGACCTTCTTGTATTACATGAGTTTTGAGAACAAAATTTGCTTCTGGAGTTGAAAAGTTCTGAGGCAAAACCAAGAGTGCCATAGTTACTCAGATACATGAATGATTCATTTTCACAATATTCTTTAAACCAATTTGTGTTTTATGTCCAGGAGATACGACATCACCAGAATACAGCATCTCAGCCTGTCCATTCTTTACTCATGTGAATGACTATTTAGAGTGATTGCCAGTGGAAATGGCTGCAGAAAACTGTATGCAGCTTCCTCAATAAGTTAAAAATAGGACAACCACATGCTCCAGCAGCCCCACTTCTGAATATTTATTCAAAGGAAAAGAAAACACTAACTCAAAAAGATACATGCACCCATTTTCATTGGAACATTACTTACAATAGCCAAGATATAGAAACAAATTAAGTGTCCATTGAAGATGATTGGATAAAGAAAATGTGGTATACTTGCCGAATTCTTTTATCAGTTCTAGTAGTTTTTGTGTGGAGCCTTTCAGGTTTTCTCGATATAGCATCATTTCATCCGCATATAGCGACAATTATGGTTACAGGGTGAAGGGGGTAGGAAGGGATAAGTTCAGAGTTTGAGATTTGCAGATACTAACTACTATATATAAAGCAGAAAAACAACAAGTTTACACTGTAGAGCACAGGGAACTATATTCAATACCTTGCAGTAACCTGTAATAAAAAAGAATATAAAAATGAATATATGTATGTACATGTATGACTGAACTATTATGCTATACACCAGAAACTGGCACAGCATTGTAAACTGACTGTCCTTCAATTAAAAATTCCAAAATTAAAAAAAAAGGAAAATGCAGTATATATATAGTGGAACAGTTTCCAGCCATAGGGAAAAAAAATGAAATCTTGCCATTTACAAAACCATGGATAGAACTTGACGGCATTATGCTAAGTGAAATATGTCAGCTAGAGAAAGGTGAATATCTAAATATCATATAATCTCACTTATTTTAGAATCTAAAAACAAACAAACTAACAAATAATAACAACAACAAAAAACAAGCTCATAGACAATGAGAACAGATTGATGGTTGCCAGAGATGGAGGGATGGGAGTCAGTGAAATATATGAACAGAATAAAAAAAGAAAGCCTAAAGAAACATATAGCTAGGAGCAAAAAGCTCAAAAAAATTACAAATAAGGATTGCCAATAGTGACCCGGTTTTCATGTCCTTGTTTTAGCAGCTAAGCTATGCCCGGTGCCTGTGACTGTTCTCCATGGTATGTTGAAGGGAAGAAATGACAGGAAACTAGAGTAAATTCTTTCTTTACACTTAGTGCAGTATACTCTTGAAGAGTTACCAAACTAAAATCTTACATGGAATAGAATATCGATTCTCGAAACATTAAAATGATAAAATTCAGGGTTTTATTCTTTGGTTGATTCAAAATACTCATCAAGCATTTTCAGAGACTCACGATCATAATGATAATCATGGAGTGTTACATCACTGTTAATTCACTGGCAAAAGAGAGTTTTAGATTTCAAAATGTCATTTAACTTCACATTTGCTGTAGTTTCCTTTAAACCTTTGGAATCAAAGTAATAAAGCCTCAGGGCCAAGGCTCTTTACCCACAGGTTAACAAATTAGAACTTTTAAAGCACAAAGAACTTTTGCAAGGAAATCACAGGAAGTAGTCCAGCATACCTAGACTTCAGTTTTTGAGTCCAACATCTCTTATACACGATGTCAGTGGAGGCTAGCTGGTAACAGTATTTCTCCCACAAAATAACATTTTAAAGTGTGACTTGGGTGTTTGTGTGAGTGTGAATTGAGCATGTGTTGATGAAACCTATGTGCAACATATAAAGTGCTTTGGGGCAGGAACTTGATTGAATAGCGAGGCTGGCTTGCTGCTTCCTTTGTATCGGTGCTTCACCTGAGGTGCCCGATCTGGGCTGGTGTTACCTTTCGCTTACCTCACTTTGTTGTGAAGTGTCCTACAATTTATTTTGATTTAGTGCCTTCTTGCTATTTTATTTCAATTTTATGCTCCATTATGAAAATGGCTGGTAAACATATAATGAATTTATTTAAGAATCACAGGGCTAACCTTGCATTGGTGGTGATGGATCAAAATTTAACCAACACTTGGAATTACAAATCAAATGGTGTATTATCTCAGTAATATTTAGGTTTTATAGCTATGTACTTAAAACTTTTTTAAAACCATGTTTAACAAACATTCCTGGAGGAAAAATCACTTTGTTATTTTAAATCTGCTGCTCTCTAGTCCAGATCTGTTTTTTTCATTAAAGGTGCTTTTGTGGCTCGGGTATTTAATAACTTGAGATTTCTCAAATGTGATTCTTGAGTTATACCGGAGCAAACTCTGTTCAGCAGTACCATACAGCATGTGAATCAGCTCCGCTAAGAATTCCTCCCAATAACACGTGTTGACTAAAACAAAAAAAGAGGCACCACCTAAAAGTTGAGAATTATGTTTTATTCGTGGGACTTTCTGAGGACTTCAAGCCTGGGATGCAGCCTCTCAGAATAGCTCTGAGGGACTGCTCTGAAGAGGTAAGGGAGGAGCCAGGATATAGAGGAGTTTTTACAACAAAGACCAGGTAGTCGGAACATCAAACCATTACTGTTAATTAAAGAAAACCAGATATCTCAAGTCAATGAATTTAGTGCATTTCTATATATGGGAAGATGCAAGAGTCTGGGCTCATTACAGTCATTCCTTAGCTCTCTAGGGCCAGTGTCCTGTTCTTTCCCACCCCGAGTCCTCTGGGTGCACTGCTGGGGGGTGGCTGCAGTGGCTGAGGGCTGGGCAGCGGGGAACCCAGTTTGTCTCCATCCTGAGTTCCCTTAGGGCTCACTGTCGAGGCAGCTGTAGTGGCTTGATGGCTGCAACATTCTTGGTTTACTAATGTGGCAGGAAACATCTTTCATTCACCCAAACACCACACGTACCCCAATCTGCGTGCCCCTACAGCAGCTTAAATCTCTGTGCTTTTCTAAAGGGAAAACTTACAAGAAAAAACTTTAGGGAAAAGCAGCTTACTATGAAATCTATGTAAAGTTTATGACGGAAAGCTGCTCCTCAAAATTTCTCAACCAAAAGACAGTGGTACCGTATCCGAATGAATGCTAATATGGCTATAAAATGGTTTCTACTTGTCATTAATTTCACCCTAGCCAGGAGCCAGTAAGTGCTGGTCCCATGAAACTTCAGGAATCTTGCACTTTATATATAAATAGTAACTCATCTTTCATGATGAAATATTGAGACTTATTCCTGCCTATAATCTCTTTCTGGTCATTTTCTGATTATGTAATTCTTCCACCAGTAAGTCAGGGAGAATGTCAGTAACACAAATTGTGTATTATTTTTTTCTTTATCTTCTTCTTTGATTCCAACTTGGGGAAGGGGGCACAATTGCTCCTATTGTATAATGAAGCATGCCCCAGCTTTCAGAGAGCTTAGATGTCTCTCAGACCAGGAATGCTATAGGGGCAACACTTCACTTGACTGCTGTGCACAAAAATCCATGTGTTTTTCCCATAGCAGAGTGATGGCTTACATTTACTTTCTTATGCTGTAATTACTTTTAGAATAAATTATAAAGGTCTAATATAACATCAACATTTTGAGTATTAATCTTGCTGAATAGGGGGTGTTTTGTAGGAGTCAGACACGACCTTCGTAGGGCATGGCACGAGTGGTACTGGAGCTGTAGAAATGGAATAGTGCAGCCTTGGCCGCCTCCTAACTCCCTCTTCTTTGTTTTCGCTTTTCATTTCAACTTTCTCCACATCATATTCCTTAACATCTGGACCCATGGAGCCATCAGTTTAACCACTGGATTTGGGTGAAAAAAAAAAAAAACAACAGATAAGGGTTTATACATTTCCAGGTGTCCTCAGAAATCATAAAATGATGATGTTTGAAAAGAACTATCTTCCTACTGACACAAAAATTTTTAACACCCTATTAAAGAGATTTTTTTTTCCTGTCCTTATCTATTTAAAATAGGAAACTTACATACTCATATTACGCTTGCTCAAATTCAGATGTGGAAGTAACATGAATACTCTAAATCCTTTATCTTTGGATAGATGTTTGGGATTATTTTTCTAATTTTTAGACACACTAGATCCTGTAGAAAGGGAAAAGAATTGAACTCCTACTGAATGGATGTCCCAGACACTGTGCCATTTAACACCCAATATTTTATTAATCCTTAAAACTATCCTTCATGAAAGAAGTTACTATCTCCATTTTTACAGATGAAGAACCTCAAGTGTAGGTCGGAAATTGGTCCGAATTAACAGTGATGAGAGACAGTTGTGAGCGGGGCTGTCTGTGCTTTCCAGGATGTAACTGTATTCCCGGGCTAGAGTGGTTAAGGGACGAAGGCTCTGTTTTCCGTTTTTCCATTTCACTATCTTTGAAGATAACTTTTCCTTTGAAAATGATGACTTTCAATACCTGGTAATATATTACAGGGGATCTCTGTGACTCTTGACAAAATTTAAACTGATTATTCCAGAGTTGATACTTGTCAGATAACAAAAGTGTTTTTTTTTTCTACTTAACATTAAATTCATTAATAACAATACTGCAAAATTACTTCTGCCTGAAACCTCATAAAACAGGAACTAATCAAAGCAAACACATTTAACAGCTAATGATGATTTTAATTTAGCTGTAAATGCCTCAAAGGCTAGTAATTAGAGAGCAGTTATACGCTTTCTGTTTTGCAAAATAAATTGTTGCTGCGTGTTTTGCCACAATTTTCTCTATTTAATTTTGCTAAAATAGTGTTCTCTGTGCAAAATTTTAAAACAGATCTAATGGCTGGATAATTTAGATAACCATATTACCATCAATTTTCTGTTTAAGTAACGTCTTATGAAAATGTTTCAAACAATAAAACTGGCCACAGATGTGCTATTAAACACCAACAAAAATGACGAAGAAAATAAACTCTTTACAGCTCTTGATTACACAGTCTTACTCACTTTAGATTTAATGAAGGATTACTTGTTTAGCGATAGGGATGTGAGACATATATCCTGCCACTATTATGGCTCAAAGCAATAAAGGTTCACCTACAGTTGCATGTTTTCCCCAAATGGACATGATCATCAGTATCTTCTTTTGACCGCTTAGATCAATAGCTTCAAAACTGAAAAGCTAAAATTTACCCTCTGACCTCAGATGGTTCAGAAGTCACCCCCTTACATGTCCACGTGGCTGGCCCAGAGGTTACAACAGAAGGCGTGCCGACAGGGAGCTTGTCCTCCTGGACGGGATGCGCGCCAGATACGGAATTACAAGCCGCGCCAACAACCAGTCATGAAGACAAAATTCCTTTTAGGAGGAAGATCATCGGGAGAGTGAGGTGTAGCTGCGATAGTCTGAACCCCAAAAAGGGAGAAACAAAAGCATCCTTAAGTGGGATTGAGAGTAAACTGACAGTTCAAAGAGGAAAGGGCTCAAGGTGTGGCATTTATAGTAGCTATCATTTCTTCCCCACTCCCCTATAAAAATTGTTATTTTGTTTGTTGGGTTTTTTTTTTTTTGCTAAAGATATAAATAATAGACATCATTTTAAAATAATTGAATAATATATATTATATAAGGGAAAAAAATAAAGGCGACTTGGAATCTCCAATCCTGTGATAAAGATAACCAATATTAACTTTTTAATGGCTATCCATTTGTGCTTTCTGTTATGTATGTATACACAAATAAATAGATTTTTACATATCTGAGAGGGCCACCTCCATTGCATTCCCCTGGAGTGGTGTGCCTCTGGGTCACCGCGGTGTGTAGATGTGTTAAATGGGGTCATAGTATACCTGCTCTTATTGTTATTTTGTGTTTTTTGGGGGAAGATGTAAGGCCTCCCCTAATATCAGTACCATAGTTTCCATCTCCTGCTAAGGATATTAGGGCATGAAATTTGACTGTATCTAATAATATAGACATTTAATCATATCTAATTTTGGAAAAATTAGACATCATGTAAATACTCTTCTCTTTGCTTTTCTCATATTTTTTGTTAAGGCTGCTTAATATTCCATATTGTGCATGTATCCTGATTTATTCACCATTCTCTTATTGATTGTTCCAATTCTTGGTCACCATCAGCAATGCTGAAATTAAACATCCTTTTTAATGTCCTCTCAAGCTGGAATAGAGTAATTTCTAACTGAAGTCTGGATAATATAAATTTTAGTAAGAAATCTGTAACTCTTTATATTTCTGCTGTGTTGTATATGAATTACCTTTTCTTGACATCAGCAGTGGTTATAAATCTTACAGTACTTTATAATTTTTTTCTTATCTGAAGAATAAGATAATCTGCTGATCTTCCAAGAGCTCCCACCCAGATTATCCACCAACAAATCGAACAATAAAGCAGTGCAGGGCCAAGGAAGTTCACACCTCAAATCAACAGAGTATGGACTAGTTAGATGGCAGCAATAATATCTCATTGCAAAGGAGCAGTGCAGAGACAAGACACAGAACAGAAGGGGTTTTTGTGTGTGTTTGTTGTCGGTTTTTGTCAGTCAGTATGCTGTGCACTGGCTGGGCATACAGTGTTTGGTTTTTTTTTCAGTTGATGTATAGCCGAATAGAAGATTTTTAGATATGCTTGCTATCTTGTTATCCCATCACAGGTGTTTCATTTGCTCTTTATTTACTGTATGTTACATTTGATGAAAAATGAAAAAGCAAAATATTCATGATATCAATTAAAAAGAGGAATAACCCTGAAGTGATATAAGAACGTGCAAGCACAATATAAAAGGTCATTGAAGGACATTAAGGACGACTCACGTAAGTGAAGAGCCGCACCAGGTCATCGGATTGCAACACTCATATAGAAATTTACCTGTCCCACACATAATCTTTAAATTTGAAGTAATTCCAACCAAAATCACAAGAGGGTTTGCCAGGTTATCAAGTTTATTTTGCAAAATAAAATTTCAAGTATAGCCAAAAATCATTCTAAAAAAGACCAAATCCATTTTGGTCCGGAAAATGTTTCTTCCGTAAGGACCTACTTTTGTTACCTTTCAAATGAAGTCAGAGATACTTAAAGCCCTTTACCGCGCACTGAATGTAAGAATAGTTTCATTTCCTTTCTTCAAAAGACCTCTAAAGCAGGAAAATATAAAACTTCTTTTAGCATCCCATTTCAACCATTATTGACTTTCATTTTTGGAAGTTATTTTTAAGGTCTAAACCGGATCTCTTATCCTTAAGCTTGTTTCTTATTTTGTCACCATTTGGGAGGGGGGTGCTATACGGCTTCAAATTCTTAAAGACTCTTATTAAGTTCTCATCATTTCTTTCTCTCTATGGGGAAAAAAGATAGTGGCTCTGTAAAGCCCTCTTATTTTCATACCTCTGCCGTTTTCCAAAGTTTTCTTTCTTTCAATTATGTTCTTCTCAAATCAGACTGGGGCAGGAAGGCTGCAAGCGTGAAGGTGCAGGAGGGGGGTGTGGGGGCGGGGGATGTGAGGCACTTACTGGGGAAACATTTGTTTTGAGGACTGTGTCTTCACTTTTACTGGTCCTGCCATCTAAACAGCCATATAGCAAAGAGTGTTATAACAACCAACAGCCTTGTTTTACAAGTTGGCTAAGTTCAAGCTAATGGCATATTTCTGTAACATAAAGTATGGCTGGCATTATAGGGCTTCCAGTATATTTTCACGCACGTTATTTGGTTTTATTCTCTCAACGACTCGGAATCATGACTGGAGCTCTCATTCCCGCTGATGAGGACGCTTGGAGTGTTGACATGATTTGCCCACGGTCGTGAGAGCAAAGCAGAACGAGCACCGGCAGCCTAGTTTTCTGCCTGTTCAGCAGACAAGCTTCCTTTCTGATGTATTCACGTATTCATTTGATCTATCAAACTTCCAAAATTCCAACATCAGAAAAGAATTTGGACAATCTCCTGACATTTATGTAATCCATTAAATGTTTAGGTTATCAGATGATTTTGCCTTGAAAGAGTACCCTCCCTGCTATCACTATTTGTAGTCTATAAAACAGCGTCCCCCCCGCCAAAGACAGCCACAGCCTAATTCCCCCAGACCTGTGAGTATGTTACATGACATGACAAGAGGAAATTACGGTGGCAGATGGGATGACAGTTGCTAAACAGCTGACCTTTAACTGAGGTTACCCTGGGTTATTCAGTGAGACCAAGGTAATCTCAAGAGTCCTCTAAATGTGAAGGAGGAGTCAGAAGAGTCGGTGTCAGGGTTATGTGATCCGAGGAAGACGAAGCCAGGCATTGCTTGCTTCGAAGATGGAAGGGGCCATGAGGCAAGGAAAGCAGGAGGCCTTAAAATGCCGAAAAAGGTAAGAAACTGGATGCTCAATGAGCAGTTCGTTCCCCGACACCAAACACATGGTACCCTCCCAACTCCAGTTCTCCAGTTTCCCAACACCAACCAGGTGTCCAACATCTCAATCCAGTTCTGACCCCAACTCCCAGCGTTAGCACAGACCCCACAGATTGAGGGCTCAGTCCCACGAGACGGCCCCCACTTCGGACACCGGCTGCAAACGGAGTGTCCAGGCTGCCCACATTCTTGCCGGGCTGACCATAAATTCACGGCTTCACAACTCCTCCTCAGGTCCAGTAATTTGCTAGAAGAACTCACAAAACTCGGGGAAACACTACCTACTCTTACCAGTTTATTATAAAGGCTACAACTCAAGAAGAGCCAGGCGACAGAGCAGCACAGGGAAGGGTGTGGGGAGGGGGGCTCTCAGAGCTTCCACGCCCCCTCCCGCAACCTGGAAACTCTCCAAAGCCATTGTTTAGGGGATTTTATAGGTGTCTCATTAGGTAGGCACGCTTGATTAAATCATCGGCCATTAGCAATTGAAATCCAGCTCCAGCTCCAGCTCCAGATTGGGGTAGGTGGGGCTAAAATCTCAACTCTCTCACCGTGGCTTGGTTTTTCTGGTGACCAGCCTTCATCCCAAAGCTATTTATCTCAGACCAGAGTCATCTCAACAGCACTGAGACAGGCTGGTCGCTTAGGAGTTTCCAAGGCTTTTAAGAGCGCTGTACCACGAACCAAGAACAAAGACTAAACTTTTTTTTATTATACCACATTCCCCTAGAACCTCCAAAAAGGAACACAGCTCTGTCAGTATACCTTGGTTTGAGCCCACTGAGACCCACGTTGGCCTTCTGACCTCCAGACCAATTTCTGTTGCTTTGATCCATTAAATGTGTGGCACTTCGTTAGAGCAGCAGTGGGAGACGCCTACATCATTCTGTAAACATTCGCAACAGATTGTCCCACGCATGGAGTCAGGCAGACCTTCGCTTATTAACAACATGGGAACAGGTTTGATTTTTGTTTGTTTACTTTTTTAGTTGTTGTATATATAAAAGATTTTATTTTTCACAGTAATTTGTCCTCTTATATAGCTGTTTATATCAATGCAATGCAAAGTGACAGGATACCAACATCTGAAGGAAAATGCACTATTTTCAGATCAGATATCAGCTGTCAGCTTGGATAGAGTGTGTTGTTTCTGATATTTTACAGCCCAGTTCACAAAAATTTTATGTGCTTACAGTTCAGGTCTGGTGTGAAAAATTTGTTGAAATATGTTGCATGTGGAGTGCACGATAAAAACCCTTACGGACACAGCCTGAAGAGATGGGGTTTAAATGTGAATAGATATATGTAAACATGAAATAAAAATGAGAAATTGAAAAACAAAAGCCAATGTACCGAAGAACGGATGGTTACATAGATCTTGGATCCTTAATAAACTTGGTGAGCCACTCAAAAAAACAAAATCATCACTGAAGCAAACGAAGTTGGTAATTCACATCAACAAGTATTTGCAAACACAAAATGAATATGTAGTTTGTATTGTTTACTCGCCATTCAGAAATCAGTGCACTCTCTTTAGCTGGGACCGAATGTATATATAGTAGCCAGAAATCAAGAAACTCAAATGTTGATTAATTAAACACTATGTTTCGTTGATCAAATTAGAAAATTATGACTTAACTGTGGGAATCTACAAACTGTAAATAAAGGGGAAAAGAATCCTCTGAATATTATTGTACGCAGAGACACTGTCGTTCTGTTCAAATGCATATTTAAAGTACTCGTATGACTTTCAACCTGAAAATTAAAAGTGTTCAGTTTATTGTTTGGACGAAAGTGGCATAGATAAGTTTGTATCTCCTTTTCTCTCCAAGGTAAATGGAGACATAAAGAATGTAGGTCCATAAAGCAAGTTGGTAATTCAAGTTGGAATTCAGGATTTTAAAAAATCACATAAAAAAATAGAGTTCTTAATCTGATCTAAAGAATCATAATTTTTGTAAGTGGGTAAAATAATTAGGCTTAAATGATATCACTTTCTAAAGCAAACATGACACTGAACCACTTCTTTTCTTGTTAGAATAAATGTATTATTTTTGTTGATATTGTTATTTCTGTTTATCTATATTCAAAATAATAATTCCTAAATTATTAAAAATGGAGAGTTACATTTTTAAAAAGCACTTTAGGATTTGCACGTTTTGGTCTATATTCCTTAATCTTCATAATTGTTATTTAAGATAAGAGGAATTGTTTTCCTTTAAAATTTTTTTAAACTAGAAAATAAATGCTTGAGCTGTGATTTCCTGTCTTCAGTTGCAAATTCAGATCCTTAGCTCAGTGCCAGGGATATTGAGAGAACCCAATAAATGATTTTTAACCTATCCTCACCTTTTAATTTCTGTATTTTTTCATGATCAATCAAAGTAATGTCACCAATTTTCTAATGAACAGATTCAAATTATGTCAAAACCTGACTCAAAGCTAGGCAGTGCTAGTCACAAACAATTTCTCATCTCCCGTGATAAAAACTTAGCAGGGTCCCTGTATGCGGCTGGCAGTCTGTGCCCTGCACACATGTCCCCGTGTCAGGGTGAAGAGGCACTGCTCTGCAGCCCAGCTTGGCTTGGCAAGCGACGTCGGCCAGGAAGAGGGGCTGCCTTCCTGTCATTCATCCTCCCAGAAGGGGTGCCTTTTTGCAATTCATAAATGGCATATAGGCATCATATGTGCCCTGGCTTAGGACAACAAAAATCTCCTGTTAGCTTGTTTATCTTATTCTGATCTGAACTCATAGCTACTAGATTTATCTATGGGCCCTACTAAAAACAGACACTAATCGCCACACAGTTTTACATCTATATAACTAAAATTATTTAGTTACTATATAGTTGTTACATCTGTGAATCTAAAATTATCTTTTCTCAGATGTGAAGATATTTAAAATGTTTTCTGAATTTTCCAATATGACTGGCTCAAAAAGTTTCTTTCTAAATAACCTGGCACAAAGATCACACTTATCCACAACCATGTTATAGGAAAATGGGGGCCAACAGGGACGAAGATCAAATGGTCTCCCTCTCTCTGAGTGCCGTAAAGATAGAAACAAGCCATAACCTTACATTGGAAGGTTAAATTTACAGAAGCTAATATAATCACATCAGCTTTATGGATGGAAAGCTGGAGCGCATTAATGCAAAAGAGGTCAAAGCGACAAGCATCTCTTCCCCTTTAATATCATCCCTCCAATCGCCCAGTCTCACGTCATGATTTAGGTTCAAGCCATACGTATTATTGCAGTATCCCCTAACTATCCTACGGATTGGTTGATTGAATGAACAAGCATTTGTGTAATGCTTAGTCTGGGCCACATGCTCTTCTAGTTGTTTTATAAGCCCTAATTCATGTAATACCCTTAAAGCGGTGGCAGACGCCATTACTATTCCCATTTTATTGATAGAGAAACTGAGAGGCAGAACGTAAGTTTCTCAAGGTACCACAGCTAGCAAGGTATTAGAACTGGGCTTCAAGCTGGTTAGTCTGGCTCCAGCATCTTTACTACTAACCACTACTTGTGCTACAAGGATCTCGTCTCTTTCTTTCCCTTTCCAGTTCACTTCCTGTCTCCACCAGGGGGATGTTGGGCATGCATGTGTTAAGTGCGCCCTGGCTACATGCTCTGCTCTCTGCCTGTGCCTGCACAGGTCGGCAGGACTCAAGATGCCCTGCTGGTCTTCCAGAAGCTAACAGCTCAGTGGAGGAGACGGACACCTTGGTGAATGGGAGCATCCATCGTGTTACGTGTTTGATATGCCTCAATCCCAATATCCTATTTCCTTCAGATTTTTGGTTCATGGCATATACAAGAAGGGATGGCAAGCGAAATAAAAAATGAGACAGAATTTTATTAATCTGGGCAAGTACCTCAGAACCCCCAAGATGTAGGGATTTTTGTAAACTGTGTTGCAGTAATCAGCTAAGACCTCAGGCACTGTCAATATAGATTTTGTGCACCACAGAATGAAGCAACCTTGCAGATAAATGACTGGCCCCAGGTGCCCACATCTGCAAAGGCTACAGGCCTGCTTCACAGATGTGAGACAAGAGAAGTGAGGCTGAAGAGTGGACATGAATCATCTTCTAACATGTCCACTGCTAAAATGCAGCTCAATCAGCATCAGACTCTGACCAAGCAGGTCAGCCAGACCTTCTCCTCGCTGAGGGGCTACAGACATCAGACAAGTCCCGCTCATTGTGTGTGTGCGTGTGTTGAAAGCAGCAAGATGTTTGGGGAATCAAGATAGCTAAACTCTGAAAATATCATTAATCTTGGAATTAATTTTGGCCTTTCCTTAGTGACTACTTGTGGAAGGAGGGAGCGATCTCTCTCACTCACTTCCTCTTCTTATGAGGGCACTAATGCCATGATTGGGGCCCCACCCTCATAACCTCATCTAAGCCTGGCCAACTCCCGAAGACCCCACCTTCAAACACTATAACACTGAGGATTAGGGCTTCAACATATGCATTTTGGGAGGGACACAAACATTGGGTTCATAGCACTAAGAGGCCATGCTGGCACCCCTCTGGGTCATCTCCAGTGGAACTGCCTGCCCTGTCTGTATCATACAGTTGACAAAATAGAATGAAAAAAAAATGGGCATGTGCGGAGAGAGGGTAGGGGTTCTCCGCAGGAGTGGAATGAGCTACAAAGTCCTGCAGGACTACTGAGTATAAAACCACCTGACTCTGACAGGGGAAATCAGAGACCTCCCAAAGGAACAGGCTTTTGAGCTAAGACTTGCTGTAAATTTAACAAAGAAGCATGAGTGGTTACCAAGAAGATCAGAGAAGGAGAACATTTGCAGCATAAGGAAGAACAGGCACAAAGCCATGCAGATGGAAAAAAAGCATGGAGGGTCCGAGAAAATGCCACGGCGGGACAGGGCTCTGTGCGCAGGGTGAGTCCGAGGGGATGAGACCAACTGTGAGGCAGGGCTCAGAGTGTGAAAGGGTTTGGAAAGTGGCTCAGGTATGTGGACTTCATTACTCAAGTAGTTTTCAAAGTCTGGACCATGAATTCCTGGAGTTCTATGGAAGTTTTCAAGGCTCTGCAAACATTATATTCAAGCTCCACTTAAACTGCATTTTTAAACAGTGTTTAAAATCTGTAACCAAAAATTACATTAAAATATAATATACACCAAAATTTACCCCCCCCCCGAGAACTGTCAATATAATAACTAAAACCAAGTTATCTAATGATAGGGCATAGATATGATTCTTTCTGTGCAATAACTGTAACTTCTGATGAAAAAAATCATTGATTAGGAAGCTTACAAGTCCTATACTGATCATTTTAAAAATATTCTACTCGAAGTATGTCTACTCAGTTAACATCAGGAAATGCCAAGATGTGTTAAAGCTACTTTTAAAACTTATGATATGTCTTTACTTTGTACAAATTTTATATTTATAAATGCTATATTTTTTATGTTTTGTGAAGTCAAATAATTACCCTTAAAGCTGGATCTGTATTTCTGCCTAAAACTCAGAAATATAAAATAATGGAATAGCTATCCGATTTGTTGGGTCGTTTCGAGAAGAAATGACAAATCAACTTTGCTGTCACCTAACCATTCAGCTAGTGTTGGCCATGGTAACAGTACAAAATAACATCAATTTACTTTTACACAAAAATCACTCACAGGCAAAAATATGGGATCTACCTATTTGTTCTTGAGGTTTACCTTTAGTTGTAATAAAATATCCTCAATGTCACCATGTTTTATGCAGTGAATTTTCCAAAAGAGCTTCTATGATTCTTGCTAAGTGATACTGTCATTCTGTAATGCAACAGAGTGTGTGTGAAAATAAAGCCTTCAACTTCTGTCTGCAAAGACTGAATCACTTAATGTTATTTTAAAAACATGATTTAGGTTTAAATTTGTTGATATTCAAATACCTGAGTACGTCACATGTGTTGGAAAAGCTACATTATCAGGAAGGAGCTTATTAAACTCAGCTGCTTACCTTGCAAAAATGTCATGTGAGTCAGCTCCTGGAAAATACAATCTGCTAATTCAGCCAAGACAAAAGCATCCATTGTTCTTGTTTTATGTGATATTTTCACTTGGGCTAATTATTTGGTGGGATGCTTGATACACACACAACTGGAGAAGAAACCATAATGTGAGACTGTACTTGGAATTCCTCAGATCTAGCCTACTGCAGGCAAGTGACATTTCCATTATTTAGATATCCTGATTCCGAAGAAAAATGACATATAATGATATTTTAGTATCCAGAAAATATATTTCACATATGTAGTGGCAACTGAATAATATAAAACAGCTGTTAACATCCAGAATTTATAAATGACAAAACTAGTTAGAACTTATGAATTACCAAAGGGCTCAGCTCAGGCTGCTGTAACAAAATATCCTAGACTGGGGGGATGGAGGGAGCTTCAACAACATACATTTATTTGTCACAGTTCTGGATTTTGGGAAATTGTGCCAGGGGATTCCCTTCCTAGATTGCAGACTGCCATCTTGAGTTGTGTGCACACATGGCCTTTCCTTAACACCTGCTTATGGAGGGAGAAAGGAGCTCCCCGCTTCTCTTATTAAGGTACTAGTCCTATCATGAAGGTCTTATCTTCACAACCTAATCTAAACCTGATTGCTTCCCAAAGGCCTCATCTCCGAGTACCATCACATTGAGGGTTAGGACTTCAACATACACATTTTTGGGGGACACAAACATTCAGTCTAAAACACCATAAAACCTAGCACCCCTAATGTCATCCCCAATCCAACTTACTGCCCAGTGCATATCACAGATGATATGATGGGGAACAGGTAGAATGGAAAAAAACTGGTGTTTCCTAAATGTTTTCAAGCTGTTGTTCTATTTTTGATGGATAATAATAAAGAAGCTATTACCTTTCAAAACAGCATTGGTGAATGCCACATAAGCTGTTCATTTTGTTAAGGCATGGTCTTCAAATGGCGGATCTCTCAGTTATTTGTGATAATTGTACTGATTTCTAGGATTTTATCACTGTTACTGGTTGACTTGAGTTACAGTGTTGATAGTAATATTTCAAAGAAAACAAAAGCTAATCACCCTTGATTTTCTAAAACCAAAATACTCTTCCATTAAACAAAGCAGATTATTTTCTGCAAGCCTAAATACTGAAACATCCTAACAATAAAATTGTCCTAAAATGACTTTCAAAAACAGCCTTAAAATAGTTTTTAAAAAATTGCAATTATAATCAAAAAATGATTTTCTGAGGTATGGTTAAAATTATGAAACTGTGGCATAAATACATTGGGACTAAACAAATAAATAAATGGGTGATGGCTGGTAGGAGCCAGATTGCTCACTGTTGGAGAGGGCATTTACAGAAAAGCCAGGGGAAAATGCTAGAAAGAACCACGTACTGCATTAGAATCAATGGCATCAATATGAGTTCATGTTCAGTTTATTACAGATGCAGACAGATGGTTACAGAAATAATGAGACATATTTGTGTACACATGGTCAGCATACATGTCATAGTTCTGTTTACTAATAGAGCCTTGAAGCAACCATGCACACCTAGTGCCCAGATCTTGGTTTCTAACACTATTTTTCAACTAAAGGAACCAGGGCTCTTTGGAGAAATGACTGATTCTACAACTGGGATAACAAATATACAAGATGAGCCTGGAGTATCTTGATATGCCAGAAGCTAAGGTAATTTACCCAAACCCCCCAAAAAAGTCTCAAAAAATGGGTCATGTCAAGGGAACACAGGCATCAACCTGAAAGTGCTCTCAATGGCCAACTATGAATAGAAGAGGGTCCCCAGGTACCAGTTAAAATTACAGTAAAGAGACAGAGGCATCCTGAAGCATCAACCAGCAAAGCTGCTGAGCTCCAAAGACAAAGAGAAAATAGTATAAGTTTCTTGAGAGGTAAGAAAGGGATCAACTAAGGAAAATAATTGACCAGCAGCAGATTTTTCATATGCAACACTGGAAATTGGAAGAGTTTGAGGAAATTGTCCTTAGAATTTTGTGCCTAACCAAGCATTTATAAATGGGTAAAGAAGAAGCAAGTCCACATTCAGACATTTCAGATTCCAGAAGCACCCCACTCATCACAAGAACTTCCTTGTTCTTTTTTTTTTTTTTTTTGGTGGGGGGTGGGTAAAGATAGAAACCAAAATATTCCACTCAAATGAAAAATCTCAAAAGATAATAATAACATAATATATATATATATGAAACAGAAGTGGGTAAAGGATTCTGTGGAACTTGAGTCAAAATAAATTTTGATAATATATTTGCAAACTACAAAACAGCCTTTGTCAGCTAAAAATAAAATTTTAAATTATCTGAGAGATTCAGTTGCTGACTCCTACCAAAATTCAGAAGAAACATGAGCAGGTGAAAAATAAAATTTGCCACTATTCCTTTCAAGTTTCCAGATCAGTTAAATTACTTAAACCACAAAATTATAAACTGCTATGTAAAAAGACCTATTAACATTCATGACTACTTATCTTTGTGAATCAGTAATTTTTTTTTTATTCTGTGCAACCAAAAGTCCAAAACATCTTATTTCCAGGCTGAGATTAAACATCTTATTACCAGACTTCACTATCATTCCTTGCTGTCAATTTAACATTATAATATATAATATATCAAAATTATTAACATTCTTTAAAACTGTCTCAGTGTTCCTGGGTACTTGCCTCATAGTAAGTTCATATCACGAAGTTGAATGTATAGTTTATGTTTCTGAACTCAGAGTCAGCTGCTCACCACTCAAAAGTCAGTAATTCGAGAGGCAAGTGTCAGAAGAAAGAAAAGGTGCTTTAATCAGAAAAGCTGGCAATCTTGGGAGATGGCGGACTCATGTCTGGAGACCAACTCCCAAGATCCTGCTCAGCCATGACAGTCTTTAAACCACAAAATGGGGGTTGGGATGAATCTCAGTGGATCACTGAGGCAGGGGGCTCGGTTCTGCATCATTCTCCAATGTCTGCAGACTGGCTGACTCTCTCTTCAGATGTTACCTTGCCCTTGTGATCTGCCTGCAGGATTGCTAAGGGGGCTACTGAGAGCTAACAGAATCAACAGGTTAAACAACGGACTGTGTACATTTAGGAGAGCATAAGGTCAGAAGCTAGTTCAATTGCTTAGTGATCTCATTCTTATAATTAGGTTCTCTTAAGGGTAGAGGGGGACAGAAATGGGCAAACAGGAAAGGGGCAAAAGAACTGCTTTCATTTCTACTCTTAAAATAATGCTTTTCTACTAATATGTAAGTACATTTTTAGGGATTTTTCTAATAAAAAATTGCTTTAAAACTATGACCTTAGACAAATGATTTTGAGTAGGAAAGTCACATTAACAGAACTGTGGTTTAGGAAGAATAATTCTGTGGCAATGTGGTGAATGGCTGGTAAAGAAGGAAAATACAGGACATATTATAGGGCATGTAACATCCTAGCAAGTATTTTGATGATCAGAGTTACACTTTGTTAAGCACTTCTGTGTACCTGGGATTATGCCAGGTCCTTCATGCACATTATCCAGCTTCTCTTTTTCTCACAACCAGCCAGGCAGGTGTTAGCACCTTCATTTTAGTGGTCTGGAGTGGATAAACGGCACTCCCAATTCAGACCCTTTGCCGAGCACAGCACAGCACAGAATCCTTCCCCAGCTATTTTATAGTACTATGAATAGTACTTCTTTAAAAAATAGATTGTTAATTTTTTCAGATATGTCATTTACTACATTTGAAGCCACCAAAACACTTAATACAAAGAGGCAGTGAGTAATTACTATGTATTTGTGGCTCGTTAAGAGAATACACAAAGATAATCAAATCTTCCAAAATTCCCGTGGTGTTTTGGTTACTGAGAACAATAAATATTAACTGATTAACGTGCACACTTCCTTAACGTATTTTTTTCCTTTCTCCTGTTTCCATTTGAAATCTGAGTCCAATTATGTTGCAAAATCCACAATTCAGAAGATTTCCGTAGACGCGTCCTTTTCCATCTATTCACATAGCAGTACTTTCTTCTTAGTAAATTTAAACTTCAAAAACAAGTTTTGGATTGAAAAATTTATCTTCGTTTGTTTGAAGATAGTGAAAGTGAAAAAAAAAAAAAGCCACACATTTGAATGCAGGAAGCCTTTAAGCGATCTTTCTCTTCTGCGCCCTCCCTTCCCCCCTTCTTCCTGTGACGCATCAGAATAAACGTCCCTCCTTTGAAGTAAATCACCCACTGTGCGTAGCTGATACCATAAGCACAGACCTGTGTACCTCACAGCCCGAGCTCTCACTCCTTATCAGAGCACTCTCATCTGAAAGGCGCGGGCGTTGGAACTCGGGTTTTTTGGATGTGGTCCTATCCATTAGGTGCAAAGAAAAAAAAAAGCACATGGTGGGTAGCGTAGGGGGTGGGGCTTGTCCAGGTTTGTTCAGGCTTCTTTTAGCTTAAGCCTATTAAGGTCTAATTCATGATATGTTTTACCTCATGGTGAACAAAGCAGCTGAACTTTGTATTTCTTGGTAAGGCTGACATTTCCTTCACACAATTTACAATTAAACCTTTTATTAGTCCGGGGAAGGCTGAGGTGGGAAACAGTGGAAGCTCAGGGAGAATTATTATTTCTGTTGCATTGTGTAGGATGTTTGAGCTTTTGATTAGATGCACTCTGCAGTACTTAACAGCTAACCGATCTTACCATGATTAACAATAGGGGAGAAGGTTTTTATCCTAACAGTGTGCTGCACACCCCTGAAATGTTGGCTTTCTGTGTTCCTTGGTGACTTCAATCTTGTTTTAAAAATACCTCTCATTTTCTGGGGCGTTTGAAAACGACCGTACTATCAACATCTTGGAGCAGTAAGAAGCAGGCAGGCCAAGAGGAGGTCACTATAAAATGGATGCAAAAAGCTGTAGGTTGTCCGCCATTAAGCGTTCTCTGTGTGTTTCTAATGAGCTTATGACGGTCTCACAGAATTGCTGTTTCTCCTCCAGCCCAGTAAATTACAGGATGCCCAAATTAAATCAGTGGGACTCAACAGAAGCCAGTCTTCATCAGGGTCTACATTTGTAAGAATTGAAAAAAATCATGCTTAATCATATTTAATCACATCCCTTGTCTCCATAGTGTTTGGCTCACTTGCTTCCCCCAAATATTTGGGTGCTGGAGGGACACGGAGTTGCTTCCTGCTCAAGGAGCAATTTTATTTGGTCTCCTACTTTACACAAGTGCAATTTGTCTTCCACTTCTGGTCGTTCCAAGCCACTTGCAGGGTAGATGCTGAAGTTGAATTCCATTCAATAATCACTATGAAGCCATGAGATTATCATGATCACATCTGTATATACTAGTTACTAAATAACTGTCGCTTTCTCTTTGA
Organism: Camelus ferus; assembly: GCF_009834535.1. Taxonomy (NCBI): domain Eukaryota; kingdom Metazoa; phylum Chordata; class Mammalia; order Artiodactyla; family Camelidae; genus Camelus; species Camelus ferus. Next base: position 23,106,026 of record NC_045724.1, read on the forward strand.
CTTTAAAGTATGTTAAAAGCTGGGATTTGGTAAATTACATATTATTAGGTAGCAATAACACCTGTGATTTGGGCCAAAACCTGCTTTAAAAGCCTTGAGACGCCATGCGTGTCATCGGCTGTGTGAATGAATGGCCGTGTTGTACACGAAGCCACGCCACGAATAAAAAAATGAAACGCTATGAAGGTTTAAACTGGGAGAAATAAAATTTACAGAAATTGAGATCATCACTACCTTTTAATTATTTCTCATAGCTATTATGCTAGGCAGTTACTACTTACAGCATTTGTTGTTCTACGGGTTAAAGAACCATGGCAAACATTAAGCAGTTTGGTTTCACAGTCTTTCATTTATAATTTTCATTGCTACACAAACACTTGGTCTTGTGGAAGAAAAAAAATGCCCCAAAGACTAGGTAAGTGGATTTGACTCCTAGTTTCCATTTTCTAAAAGCTGTTGGCATAATTCCTGCCCATTAATGGATTAATTGGTTATCATGTTACTGGGGGAGGGTCAAATTAAGTGATTTCATTTATTGTAGGAAATAAAATTTCTCTCTCCTTGCCACCGAATCCAGCCATCATCCTGCCCTACCTCTCCCCTTCTGGCTTAAACCACTCTCTGCTTTTCGCAGAAAGCAGCTTAACAACAGGACTTTCTATGTTTATAAATAAATAATCCAGGTTCTCATTCCTAAAATGGAATGCAGCACAGAGCTGGTAGAGGAGTTGGCATCCTGTGTCCTGCATATGTGAAGCCTCAGCGTTGATTAGCAGAGACAGGAGATCGGAAAACCATGAAGCACTTTTGAAACCTTGATAGGAAGTGACTCTCTCTGGATGCAGATTTATTGATACTGACAACACTGTTTTTTCTCAATTTTAAAAAAAGTGAAAGTACCTTGTACATGGAAAAATATAGCAACCAAATGAATAATGAAAAAAACAACAGCTCAGTAGAACTGAATGTCCCAGCTCCTGAAAGAACGTATGTGTGGTTGGCAGGGTGGGGAGAACGGGAGGCAGAAAGAGGAAAAAAAAGGAGGGGGGATGTGGGGAGGAAGGAAGGAAAGGTGAAATACAAAATGCGTTCAGCGGAGTTTTAAAAAAATAAATATCCTCTATCATTGTCAAATGTTTGTAAAAACCCAGTCCTTGGGTTCATCTGTTTCTTTAAATGGAATGTCTGTGATATTCAGCAACATTAGCCTGAAACCTGGAATTTGGGGGGAAATATCTTCTCACAAAACCTACCCTGGCCAAGGAAAGAGACTGACATAAGATGAATCCTCTCCCAAAAAAGAAAGTAAAGAAAAGAAGAGAAAGAAAGGCCCTGAAACATAGCAATACTTCCAAACGTCAGTTTGTTGATTTCTGTTGCTGTCAAGTAAAAAGAGGGCTTTTATCAAGCCTTCCCAGTTTTATTTGTGGTTAAGTCATAAACTGAGTCACTGAATGGCTGAACTACAGGAAACTCCCAGTTCTGTCGTTCAATCTTCCTCCATATCACCAAGCCCTCTCTACCGACACCACAGGGAGAGAGCTGGAAATCACCCCCACGCTAGGAGTGACGTGGTCAGCCTGGGGTCTGGAGGCTGTCCTGTCCATTCCAGAGCTGCGTCCCCAGAGGGGGATGTTGACCTTCGGGGCCCAGAGGGCTCTTCTGGACCCTGCTCAGCTCCAGGCTCCTGGAACAGGCTTTCTGTGCCAAAGACAAGATTTTCCTTCATCCTTTATGACTGTTCCATCGCTGTCAACACACTCGGAACAAGCGGACCTTCTGCTGCTATCATTTCCCTGGGATAAAACTCCCAAGTTAACTCTTTCCTAATCAGAACAGTGCACAAACATTGCTCCTTAAAGGAGCCCAGCACTGGCTTAGAACCACCATGTGTGCCACCACATCTAAAACCACAGCCAAGGGAGAGCGGAGGGTGGAGGGCCACTCACGATGGCACCGCTGGTGGGAGTCTTTGATCCAAGTACAGCCATGGCCATCTACCTAGGACACACCTTAAGGACAAAGAAACAGATTAAAAAAAGAAAAAGGATGTGAAAAAAATGACAGAAGAAGGCCATTTCCTACTCCCCTCCCTCAACATATGTGAAATTTCCTTTGGACTTTCCCATGGGTAGAGAGTGAGTTCTGTGCACATGGTCAGCATGATGGGTCATCACATCTGTGGCCTGTCATGGGATATGGGATTGCAGTGGAGGGAGGTAATCACTTTTAAACCCTTCAGGCAATCAAAAAATATTATTCATTGGGATGTTGACAAAATATTGGCAGGGAAGAGAATAACAATGCAGAAGACAAAGAGTATCTTTAAAAAAGTGAAAAATTAATGCAATAAACGAGCTTAGCAGTTGCCACCAAAGAAATATATTAAGAAGTGATGTGAGAATTTTGAAGCTAGAATATTTGTTAAATGAATCTTTATTTGACATAATAGTGATCTAAACTCTATTATAAAATTTGGGGGAGTTATTTGGTCTGGGTTTCTACCTCACAGAGGCTTGGCTTAATTCAGTGTCTGAAGTGCCCAGGAAGTTCTTATCCAGACATAAGAGAACAAACAAGCCAATGGGCAAGCAAGCAAGAGAGGACTGTGGTGGCCTGCCCTGTCACTCACTGCATCTTTGGATCCTGAGCTCACTGCCAAGGTTAACACTACTCTTATTAGACCCTGAGCATTCTAAGAGCCAGCCATGCCTACATTCCTGGGTTCTACAATAGTTGCTTCTGTCTAAACCCCTTAGTGCAAATAGAAAGCATTCATAGACTCTCTGGGGACACAATTTAGAGGATTCAGGGAGATGTGGGCACAGATGGATGGATAACATAATAATGATGGGGCCTAAGACTAGATGTTTAAAAACTGGACACCAAAAGATCCCATGATGCGTGTGCACCTCATCCTTCAACCTCCCACAACATGTGTGCAACACAATGGGATCAAACTAGTCTTTGAGGGATCGGAAGGAAATGACTTTGTTCTCTGAGTTCAGTTTTCTCATCTGCAAAACCTGGGAAAACACCTGCCTCATATGGATATTTAAAGAATTTGATAAAATAGAGGTATGCACATATCCTATTGCTTTGCCTCAGTATAGTGGAGTGGCCGGTAAAATCTCATTTACTCACCTTTCTCACCCCAAAATAGACCCTTTATTTAGGAAAAGGAAAAAAGAAAGCTTGCTATCTGTTCAGAGCAAGGCTTTGGCACTTCTCAGCAGATGAATTTGGTAAGCATGATTTTTTAACTTACTAGATACCAGTATCAATTTATAACAGATAACAAAAGCTAAGCACCACCAGGAGCAATTTAATACTTAATTTCAAAGACAACGTGAGTTTGGAACTTGAAGAAGAGAAGCTGGTATTACATAATTTAATCTAGTTCTCAAGTGCTTACATTTTAATTTGGACTGTTGAAACACCACTCATGAGACTATAGGGACTTTAAACCACATCACAAATCACAGAATGAAGCACTTTATTTTTTAGGCAAGTTTATTAAAGCTAGGCAGTTGAATGACAAGTAATTGGAGTAAGAATGAAAACATTTTTTTCATGATTAAGATGGATGACAGTACGCCCACTGAAACAGTACAATTAGATGAGCAGGTTACACTTTTTAGAAAGATTTCATCTCCAGAATGAACGTTCATCCCTCTTCAGATAAGACTCTGGCTTCTGATTCAGACAGAGCATGATTTGTTTGGGATACGTTTTAGTGGTTGAAAACAAAAGCTTAGACATATAAGAAATGTCTAAGATAGCTGCTCAGTAAGATAACTTCTTAAAGGGAGAAACAAACAAATATACAAAGGTTAATTTTCTGTCCACTTAGAAGTAACTCAGAGAGAGGACCTATTTCAACTAATTTTGATGGACTGATTACAGTGCAATGCCATTTACATAAAAAGATCTAATACGAAACTTCTCAATTCTGCACGTGCATAAGTACATGCATGGTAAGGAAGCAAAGTTTATGAGACACATCTGGTACTTTTGTAAAGCACTGGAATTTTGGTTTAGGGGAAAGGAGAAGGACTATAGGAAAATAATGGCTAGATTCAACTGTGATGAGGTAGGGCTTCTATCGGAAAGCTGGGAATCAGCAAAATTGCTTTTCGTGAATTCTAGGTGTGAAACAAGCAAACAAGCCAAAAAATTTCAAATATCTTGGCAGAGAAGTTAAGTTTCATTTTAGAAATCAAAATTATACACAAAACTGGAAAAATCAGCTTCACTATTGCCTTCTGTGCCTACTATTTAGTTAGAGTAAGATTGCTTTATTATTGCAAGATGTGACTAGTCTGAGAAGCTGATAGTTTTTGATGGAAAAGAGTATGGGTGGATCAGAATTTGCAAAATACTAATGGGTTTGTAACAAAGTTTGTTTTTCTAATCTGTAATAAAATAGGAACGAGATAGATAATGTAGTGAGTTTTTCATAAATGTATTTTTAAGGGCTGTTTTTTATTCTCAGAATATTTTTATCCTATTTGTGTTACAAAAGCTCTTTTTTTTTCCTAAAGTGGATGGTGATAGAAGATGGTAATCTATTTTTTTTTCCTTAATGTCCTTGTTTGGTAAAATAGAAATTGAGCAAATTTTATCAGTACTTGTATTAGCTGTCTGTGAACTTAGAATTGTTCTTGGTGGATTGGTGTTTTATTATCATGAAATGATGTCTCTTTCATCTCTAGCAATGATTCTAGCCTAACCATCCACTTTATATGTTTAATATTGCTGTATTAGTTTGCTTATAGTGTTAGTCTAGTCTGTCTTTTCCCATTCTTTGCCTTTCAACTTTTCCATTTTCTTATCTTTAAGATGTGTCTCTAGTAATAGTATGTATTTAAATTTGTTTTTATAACCACTGACAGTATTTATCTTCTAGAGTATTAATTATATTTATGTTCAATACAGTTACTGAAGTATTTGTGTTGAAATTTACATCACCCTATTTGGTTTCTAGTTTTCCATCTCTTTTTGGTTCTCTTTTTCCCTCTTCTATGTCTTCTTTTAGGAAAAAAATTTGAAACTTTTTGCTCTGATTTTCTCCTGTATTAACTGTTGGTTAGTGTATTTTTCAGTACCAAAATGTGCATCTGATCTTTTTTTATTATTAAGCTTAGTTTTCCGGTAAAATTCAGATGAACAGATGCAGAATTTTATTGGAAAACTACAGTCTTTAAAACCGTCATGTTCTGATCCGTTACTGCTATGTCTAATATCTGGATCACATGTTGATCTGCTTCTGTCATTCATTCTTTCTCTTTATTTTCAGTCATTTGGTCCTGACATGGCGTGAAGCTCTGGGTTATACTATCTTCCCCCAGAGAGGGTTTGCTTTTCTTCTGATAAACAGTTAGAATAAACACCAGCTTCTTTAATCCAGTCAAGGCTTTTAGTCTGTGTGAGAACTGCTGTCGACCCTCCGCTTTTATTTCTAAGGTGTAGTCCTTCATACGGTTGAGGCAGCATCCTGGGGTATTTTTCTGTTTAGTGGAGCCTGTGTCTCCATTTTTCCTTTCTCTCTATCTGCCTACCGAGACTGCAGAAGACTCTGCTAAAATTTCTACACCGAAGCTTTCTGCTTCTCTTTTCGGCTTCTCACTTGGAATTAGAAACTACCAAAATGGGAAAAAGAAGCAAAGAATATAGGGCTCACTTTAAAGCATTTCTCCTTTTTCTGAAATCCTGGCCCCTTAAAACCTTGTTGTATACGACCGTTCTTCTCTTACTCATAAAACAGCTGTTTTGTGTGCTTGTTTGCGTGTATTGTTTTAATTTAGGAGTTCCTTGGTCTAGAACAAGCTATGCTATTAGAATAAGAAGCCAGATTCTTGTTTTAAGGTAGAAAGCCTAATTTATGGAATGATTGTAGTAAATAATACGAGCTGTAAGTATGGGCATAGTTTTTATTGAGAGTCTCTGAAGGTTTTGTTTCCCCATAATTATTAATATGCTAAGTCTATGTGCCAGACTTTTTATGAAGGTGGTAATAATCCAGGAGAAAAAGGTCTAAAGATCACAAAGGCTTATTATTATATAAGCCACTCTTTTAAAAATCTCTTCAAAAACTGTACAAAAGTACCCCAGGTGATTATCTGTTTTATAATTAGTTATTTAATTTTCTCAATTAAAACCAAAGTTTCTTGAACAAATATTAATTTCCTGTTGCTGAATGCTCAGGACTATTCTAAACGTGAGGAGCTGATGGATAAGGAAGGTGGCAGTGAGAAGGGAAAAAAGATGTGTAATGCGTCCTCCCTATTACCAGTGATTTTATAATCGAGTTGATCAGAAAAGACTATCAAGTATAAGAATTCAGTGAAAAAATAAACGTGCATTACATCGTACCAATTATGTGTGTAAAAGAGTAACAACCCAAGCATGACTCATGGGGCAAGAAACACTATCTAATGAGACATTAGAGCTATTTTTGTGACAAAGTTATTTGGTTATTTTGCAACCAAAATTTCTGCTAAGATTAGTTAGCCTCGTGTATTTTATGATATCCTCGGGGGGAAAGTGCTCATTTATTCAACATGTTTATTCTTATAATGCATCATAATCACCATTACAAGTCCCAGAACACGAAACTATACCCTTGTGTCCACACAGAATATTCTAGCCGAACAAGCTCTAGGAACAAATTCTCTTTTTATGAGGTTACCGTTCTCAAGCAAAGGACAGATTAGGAGCACAACTTACAATTCTTTGTATTTTTATGTCAATGTGAAATAAAATGAGTGTGTTCGTGATCCCTTTCACGAGAAAGCTGATCAGTTTCTTGTAATATTGTTTTGTTATTTTGGCCAAAGATATTAAAGAGCTCAATTATCCTAAATCATTTTTAAGATTATACCTACCTTCATTTTCATATTGATTTATGATTTGACTCTAAAGCAAACCAGCAATAATAATACATCAATGAAATGTTTGATTTTTGAATAGCAGTAAGATCATAAGATTTAAATATAGATGCTTTATAAAAAAGAACAGGTATTTGTATCAAAGAGCCGTTATTTCAAATATAAGATCTCAGTTTATTCTGAAACATAACCAGGTAGGAGAGCATTGTAAACATCATTTATAAATGTTTGCGTTGATACAGCATTGTGCTAACTGCCATAGCGAAAAAGTAAGGGGGTGTCTCTATCTGGGAACATATGTAAGCATACACATATTACAGAAAATCTCACAGTGCTTTAAAAACCACAGTAAAATATATGGAGTGCTGCTTCAAAGTCTCATTAATCCAAGTAACAACCAGATAAATACATTTTAAAATTAGAAGAAATGTCAATTAAAGCTCAAACATTTCCTCCATAGGATGAGTTTAGTGTTGGCAATCTGGCTGAAGGCACGCCTATGAGGCTTGTCTTGAAGCTGCGTTTGCACAGCAGGGACTGATTTTACTTAGTTATATATTTGGGGATGATTGGAACAAGAGCTACTGTAGACGATTTGCAGCGCCTTCTCTGGGAAAAATAATTGTGCTGTCAATGACAAGGTAAGAGAGAGTCTTCTGGGAAGAGGAGTGTCCTTGGAATCAGAAGAAGTTTGCCCATTTATTAGCATGCTACCTGGAGGAAAATCATTTAGTTCCACAGTGCCTCAGCTAGACACCTGTAAAACCGCCTACCCTGTGGCCACTAGGTGACTTTCCAGTGTCTACCCATGACTATATGATTAATGTTATAATATTTGAGAAGTTCTTATCTGCTCAGAAAGAAAAGTGACAGTGAAGGAAATGTAAATATGTGGGCACTCAGTATCTAAGATTAGTATTGTGTTGTGAAGACTGAAGCTCGGCAAAAGCAGAAGATAACAATGTCTTTTCGTTCTGTCCCACACAAGGGAAAGACTAAGGAGTAATCTTGTTGATGATGGACAGATGGTATAAAGTCAGCAAATCAAGAAAGAGTGAAAGGGAACAGGAACCTCCTATTTCATTTCTGTCCTCCCTGTCAAAGAGAATAATCTTCAAACTGGACAGAGTGGAAAATATAGTGGGCATGGGGAATTGAAACTGAAAGATAAGTGAAGAGATTGTAAGAGGGCACCAAGCTACTCAGAATGAATCCAGTATTCTGGACCCAGATGAATTGTTCTAAGGTACTGAAAGACTGTGTCCCAGAGAGCCCTCAGCTCCCATCAGCAGTCATTAAGGAGATAGTAGAGAAGAATAAATGTTATCTTGGTTTCAAGAGTTTCAGAAGGTATCTTCAACAAACCATAGATGCGTCATCTTTTTCCTTCTGTCTTTTTATTCCTCAAACTTTTTGTGTTTTTGCAGAATTAAGGCAAAGCTCTAGAGCAGTTGGTTAGTTATTTGAGATGTGAAACTGTGGAAGGGAAATCAGTGATCACTAGTAACCAGGTTGGACACACACAAGGAATAAATCATAGAGAACCAACTGCAGAGTTGGTCTTTGTTCTTGAAGACTGCTTTCCTCTTGACTCTCTTATGGCCCCTGTGATGTTGTGAGATACTCACTTACACACGTTTCCCTAAATAGACCTTGAGCTCCTCAGCTATGGACGATGTTCTTTTTTAAGAGTCTGAGGTTCTCACAATCTATTTGTTTTCTGAAAGTTCAGGAGCAATATCAGCTGGACACAGAGTACATATGGGTTTCATCAAGGCATTTGACAAAATTTCCACTAATGGATGTGTGGTCACAATGGAAAAAAACTGTATGATCCGGATTTGTTGCTTGTTAAGTTGCATTATCCGACGGGCATCGGCGAACGGATATTCACAAGAGGGAGATCACTATTCACTCTAAACTCTTATCTTCAGCCCAACTTTGTTTGAAATTGTAGAAGTCAGAGATACAGTCAGAAAATGTATGAATTCTATAGTATTTATTGAGCACCGTGCCAGGTTTGTATCAGGGATGAAACAGTGAGCACGGGGTGGGGGTAGGGAGCTTAGTCCTTGCCACTGGAGTGTTTGCAGGCATACAGGAGCAACAGATAAACGCATTTTAAAAATCAGAGGAAATGTCAATGAAAGCTCCAAAATTTCCCCATAGGATGAGTTTAGTGTTGGCAATCTGGTTGAAGGCACACCTTTGAGGCTTGTCTTGAAGCTGTATTTGCACAGCAGGGACTGATTTTACTTTGTTATATATTTGGGGACGTTTGGAGCAAGAGCTACTGTGGACGATTATGGAAATGTGGATTGACAACGAAGCTTCTAGACCGTGCGGTGACAGAGAAGGTACAGAGAGTGATGGGGTTACGTAGGGCAGGAGAGGTAACGTAGTCTGCATCCATCAGGCATGTGCTCTAATTTAGGGCACGTGATGTCCAACCTGAGCCATGAAGACAAGTAAGAGGAACAGTGGGGGGTAAACAAGTGTTGCAGGGGGCAGGAACAGTACATGCCAGATGCTAGAAGCAGGATCATGAGATCTTATGAAATCACGAGCTCATGAGAAATCTAGTGTGATCAGAATACCAACTGAGAACGGGGAAGTGACACGTGAAGCCTGCAGGGAGTGGTCATAAAGGCCTGTTTGCTAAGGTCCAGTCTGTGTTGGTTCTCTGACTAATGGACGCACACATAAGTTTTTAATAATCAGTTTCAGTTTTTCAACAGACTCCCTGGGCTGGAGAACAGATTGGAGGGGCTACGTCTGGAGGCCAGGACCCCACTTAGAAAGCTGTTCCAGGAGTGGGAGACATTGGTGGCTTTCCTGGCAGGAATGGAGGAGCAGAAGGACCCGGGATATATCGGCATGGTAGCATGGAGGAAACGCCAGGATCTACTTCGTGTGTGACGTGGGACAAAAGCAAAGGGCAAGAGTCATATAAGATTATGATGTTTCCAGCATGGGCCCCTGTGTGGATGGAGATCATATGCATTGAACTAGGACCCAGGAGGAAAAGCAGGTTCGGGGTGTGGAGGGTACATGAGGAATTCGGGGTAAAGATGATAAGCAGGAGAGAAAAAAAATGAGGCTAACAATAGGGGAGCCCACAGTACATAGATCAATCGTTGCTTATTATATTATTATTATTATTATTATTATTATTATTATTATTATTATTATTATTATTATTATTATTATTATTTTATTAATTTCATCATCCTTGCCTTTAAGAACCCAATGAATGCCACGGTGAAGAGTGAACATATACACAGCCATGTTTACGACCCCTCTGAAGCCCCTCTCTGGATCAAAGGACCCTCATTAAGGGAATGAAGAGAATCACGTAGAGAGAACGTATACAAAGCTGTCTGTGTTTGATGTGTGAGCTATTCATCCCCGGTTGCAGAAAACCTCTTCCAGGCTTGTCCTTTTCCCCAGTTGCTGGAGAAAGGAAGGCTCTACCTGTCTTGGAACCTGCCTCAGAGCATCTACCCACAAGATTTTTTTCCAGCCAGGTTTCTAGAGCCTTGTGACTTTGCCAAGAAACAAGGGAGAGAAGATTCCTCAGATGCCTGTTTCAGGGCAGCGAGGAGAAGGGAGGCTGTGTATTTTCTGTGGCCCTGTGGGATTCAGAGCCAGCAGGACTCATCCCTCTTAAGCGAGGACAGGCTTAAAAAATTAGCCCATTTTCCTCTACTTCAGGTCTGAGTGTCTGAATCAGCCAAACCAAGCAAAGTGTTCACTTTGAAAGAAATCCTGCAGCAGACAGCACAGCCTGACCACAAAAGACCCGTTTGTGAAGAGATTAGCGCCAAGGCAGCTTGTGGTTAGCAGTCTTACAGGGGACAACATAGATTCATAGGAGTCATAGTTTTTTTAAACCCATTTTTCACTTTGACCATATCAGTATCTCAAGGGGAGACATGTGATGCGTCTTAGGTTTTGATTCAGAACTGGCTGGTACAGTCCCACTCCGCCATATCCCAATGCTAGGGCAAGTCATGTGGCCCAGCCCCCAGTGGGAGGCGCTGCAGGGTCCCAGGGCAAACAGGGGGGGGAGTGACGAACGCAGAGCAATGAGCCAGTCTCCCACAGGCAACACCCAAGGTTCCTGAGATGATTGTTAATTAGAAAAAGTAATCACAGGATAGGATAAAGGTGGGTCTAGAGGTAAAGACTAGAATCCAAAAGATCAGATAGAAAATTATCATAAAAATTGTGAAGGTGGTAAAGAGACCCTTGGCTAGTGGAACATCAGTGGGGGAAAGAAAGAAATTAGAAGAGAAAAATCCGGTCCCATACCTGGGAGTAACTGACAGGACCGGATGCCAGCCTAGGTATGAGGAAAGAAAAAGTGAACTCAGGAGGGCTCTGAGGATCTCTGGACAGAAAGTTTAAAAAGGGGGAATAAAGTGCTGAATATAGAAGAAAGATGACGAGTCTGGTTTCCCGTTTTCTAATACATTCTAGTGTCACTTTAGAATTATCCCTCCAAAATCACTGCACTGAAATAGGACACGGGACAGGCTTCCCTACTTCCATCTCTGAGCGAAACCCCAGGCTGTCGTGACGTCTCTCCACTGGGCACACGGCAGTAATTTATTATGTTTATAACAACTTTACCTCCAGAGATTGTGGACTTGAAATGTGTGGTAAATGGTAAATATTCCCATGTGCTCCCAGCGATTTCTGTGCACACACCACCTCTCCGTCACACTTACCACACTGTTTCTAGAGGCTGGTTTATCAGTTGCCTCTCACCTACACTATTTCTTTATTCACTTTGTATCCCCAGTGCCTCAAAGGAGGTTGGGGTTTCAGAATTTAATTTTCCAGCTTTACCGTAGATGAAACAAGGAAAAAGGGGGGTGCGATGGGTGCTGAGTGAACCAAATGTTTTCCACATTCAGTAGTAATCAATATAATTTATTATAAGAATGTAAAGGTCTTGATTTATTTTAATTTTTTTTTTTAATGGAGGCACTGGGGATTGAACCCAGATCCTCACACATACTAAGCATGTGCTTTACCACTGAGCCATACCCCCACCCCTTCTTGATTTATTTTAACTAATTTATTTCTTAATCCTTTGACTGACAAATATAGCAAAAATGGCTGGGCTTGCCAAAAGTTCCAAAACTTGAAAATCAAATATTTAATATTGAAAATGGAAAAAAAAAATGTCAGCTCCAGAGAGAGCACTGTAAATAATGAAGACAATTTTCAAAGACAGTGAAAGAAACCTGTCTGTGTGGCTACCAGTCTCCAGGAGGAAGGGAGAGAGATGGTGAAGAAGACAGGAAAGCAACAAGAAAGCTAGGCTTATTTTTACCGTATCTTTCCTACAGAAGGAAATGAGACATTTTTTATAACAAAGGCCATTTTATAAGAGATTGGATTGTGTCCTTTCTAAAGTTATAGAATCACTTGAGAAAAATAAAGTGCTGAAAGTCACCAAGAACATATAGTAGTGAAGTTTTCTGAAATAAAATGTGAAAAAAGTAAAGATATAAACATTACAGGTTCTTTGAAGGATTCTCTCAGGAAAAACAATTTAACATTACAGACAACATGAGTGTTTACGTATGCTGATCCTAGAATATCATTTTAAAGTGTTATCTTAAAAATTGAGCACATGCATACAAATGTATACATTTCAAAATTATATTAGAAAATTTTGGGAATATGTTTAGATACTATCTTAAGTTATCCAAACTTTTTTTTAGTTTGCTTGCTTAAGCTAACCAAAAGTGAAATGATTTACTGTAATTAACATTTTTAAAAACTAGTAATTAATTTTTAATATTTTCCAAAGAATTTTTATTAATGAATATTTTATAATTTTTTCTCCTTATTCTGTATCGTATTTTTAACTGATAGAAGAGAAGAAGTGATTTGACATGTGCATCAAAAACAGAAAATACATAGGGCTCCTTCCTTACTTCTAACATTTTCTTCATCACCTTAAAGCTATGCTCTAAGTTATCTCTATTGGAAACGCCTGTAAAACGCCATAGTAAGAAGTTATTTAATTACTGTTAAATTGATACAGTTATACTATTTAACTGAAAAAAATGAATGATAAATTTGGCTACTTTAACAATGAATATGAAACTAACTAGGTGGGATTTCCTGTGTAGGTAAAGGTTTGTGGTGCTCATAGAAATGAGCAATTGAAGTGTCGCCTGGGAGAGTTTGAGGAGGCAATTTTGTCTCTAAACCCCTGAAATCTGAAGACATCCCATTTTCTTATCTTGATCCATGCTTAATAGCACTTGGATTTCTGCCATGTGACCCTAAGCGAAGTTTCCATCACTGTTTGAAGATTGGCAAGTCCCAGCGGGACTCGGAACTTTTTCCCAGACTCTCATTTATCTAGTTTGCTGCTCCTTAGTGATCAGGTGCTTTTCTCTGGATTTTAGCAGCTTGGATGAGTATCCAAGGATAGCCAAATGAAGGATAAAAACCACGAGCAATTATGAACCCACGACCATATCCGCTCAGTGTATTTCTCCAGTAACTAATAAAATGTGATTTATTATTTTTAATTTCGTGTTATATAAATACCATTTATTTATTAAAGCATAAATGCATAATTCAAACCACATCAGACATAGAACAAATGTATAAAACATTAAAATTGTAAAGTCCTAAGTAACCAGGAAATGTTTCTTTCTTTGCTTTTAAAACAACCCATTACTTCTTTTTAAGCTCATTTAAATGGATTATTCCTCTTGAAGGAAAATCTACCTTATGGGACAAGAATGATAATGTAGTAGAAACCAAAAGACTAAGTGTCAGATCAACCCTAATACTCTGCCTATTACCTGTGTGATCTTCAAAAGGAAAATTCATTAGCTGGTTAGAGTTTCTGGCTTACACTGTGGGAATGGATAAGAACCTCTCTGAGATCAGCGCAGAACACTTTCATGCAGTAAAATGAGTCGTACGTCAGCGTTTTACTCATCATTTTCATTGTCGGAAGCTAATTCACTAGTAGACTCTTTAGAAAATGTTCACGAGAAAAATATCCCCCAATGTCCCCAGATTTATAAGTCATATTTCCTTTTCTTACCTACTAAAAGGTACTGCTGTTAAAAAATCGATAACAGTTTGATTTCCTAAGTCACTTAGCGTGTTTTTCCTGGATGCTCGGGAAAACTGGCATGTACTTTGGTGTTATTCATCATATTGCTTATTTCTTCCTTAGCAGCTTCCAACAGCAAATGTTTATCATCTCACAGTTTGTTGAGTCAGAAGCCCAGATTCAGCTTGCTGGAGGGCCCCCGACCCAGGAGCCTTTGCACGGCTGCAGTCAAGGTGCGGCTGGGGCTGCAGTCAAGGTGCGGCTGGGGCTACAGTCACCTTAGTGCTTGACTCACGTGGCTGTTGGTCTTAGAAGAACCCAATTCTTAGCTCATTCACGTGGCCACCGGCAGCTCCTCACTGGCTACTGGCTGAAGACATTCGTTCTTTGCAGAAATAGATCTCTACATAGGATCACGCACAACATGGCAGGTTGCTTCCCACACAGGAAGAAGGAGTCATGGGGAGGAAAGAGAAAAACAAGATGAAAGTTCTGTTTTTATAACCTAATCTTGGAGGCTAAGTTCCATGCATTGACATGACTCCCTAGACCCAGCCCACACTAAGGAGGGAGGAGGGGACACTCAAGGACATGAATACTAGCAGGTAGGAGTCAATGGGAGACCTTTCAGAGGCTGCCTACTGCAGCCATGGTGTTGGTTTTTCTAGAAAATACCAAAAGCTTTTTCAATAAGTAGTTTCAAGCCATCTGTTACTACAGAAAAATGTCTTAAATTACAGTTTTTAGAATTTTCAGAATTCTTTTCTGTTCAATTGCTTGATTTTCTTTCTTGACTTCCTGAGGTGGAAATAGATACTCTCATATGAAGAAAACGGACAATCATGAACAGAGACTGAGAAATAACTGCTCAGTGGTGAACAAGTAAAATCCATTCCTACATTTGTTTTGCAACTTCAAAAGGAGACATTTGGTTATAACATGGGTAGAATAAGACTGGTTTTATGTACCGGACTATGCACAGTGTATGGAAATAGCTACTTTAAAAGGAGTTGTGTAGCACATATGGATGCTCAAGTTTCCCAGCAAATCTTGTGCAAAATACGTTACTTGTAAAATGGCAATGAAATCATCTGAGCTGAGGGCAGCCATAATACCTTCTTTCATCATAAATTGATACTCGATGATAAAGAATGAGATATTGGTGACAACTCATAATGGCAAAAAAGAAGTTAAACATCTACTTTCTGCATGATTTTCAAACTTATACTAAACCTCTGAGCAGATAAATGTTCTGATCTCCAAATCCAAAAAAAAATTTAGTGGGATTATTTAGACATTTAAATGAAATAGCTTGAAATGATGAGAATATTCTTTTCCTATTTATTTTATCGCCAGGCTACCTTCGTGCTAGATGGCATGAAAGTGCCTTTTCTTTTCTTTATGGCCACGTAGATTCATATCCAAAGGCCACTGTACTAAAGAACAACTATAATAAGGTTATATAAACCTGATTATCTGACATTTAGAAAATACAGTTTCTAGTTCTCCCAACTTCGTGTTAGGGATAGCAATCAGTGAGTTAGAAAGTCAGCCTGATTTTAGCACCTTCTGCCTAAGGATGGTGGTCCTAAGCACTAGATCCCAAGACACAAATAATCTACTTTAAAATTTTTAAATTTTCTTAACAAAGTCATAAGTTTCTTGGTCAGGCATGAAGCCATGTTAGAGATCAAACATAAGGAAACTAACTTAAATGATGTTCAACTTATTTTCAAATGAACATATTATAGAGCCTACATATGTGGGTTTTCCCCCTTATCTTTCTATTCGTTTAACTGCATATGAGGAGAATGCATATTAAAGTGAGGCTCAAAGGAAGCAGAAGGTTAGAGGATGGTGTATGTATTTTCCTTTCAACTCAATCATTTTAGACAGTAAGTAGTGGATGCAAGCGTGCTCCGTGCAGAATATACACTGACTTCTGAGTCTTCATGTGGCTGCACCTCCCCATTTGTTTGGCTTAATTTTCTTCTCCCTTTTTCCCTGTTAGAATGTCCTCAAAGCCCTTCTCCTTACTGGCCAGACCCAAAGCAACACCAATGGGAAATCAGAGCTTCACGGCTCCACCTCTCACTCCACCGATGCCCTCCTAACTGAAAAAAAAAAAAGGCTTGGATTTGATGTTTTAAGTTTTCAGATTCTCCTTTGACACAAATGTAAGCCTCAGCTCATTTACATGATTACTAACTAATATATATAAAATAGATAAACAACAACTTCATACTGTAGAGCACAGGGAACTATATTCAATATCTTGTAGTAACACAAAATGGAAAAGAATACGGAAATGAATACATGTATGTTCATGTACAACTGAAGCATTGTGCAGCACACCAGAAATCAACACATACACACACACACACACACACACACACACACAAACAAGTATTTGATTCATCTTAGTTTATGGAGAATGTCTAATCATTCGGCTTTCAGCTTTAGAGGTCTGATACACATAATAAATTCACTTGATGTCTGGTGGACATTTAACAAATATTTCTTGCAGTTAAGCAATATTAAAGAAGTCATTTGTGCTACTGAGTATTTGGTAACTAATGTATTCACAGACCGTTGCGAACGCACACTCTTTTTTTTTGGTATAGAACTTAACCTCTCTTTCACAGCAAATCTTATCTGGCTTTTTGTTTAATGTTCATGGTTTTATACAATGGTTTCTAATTTTTTTTAACTGGAATTTGTCCACATGTAACAGAATTACACTCTATACATTCACAAACATCTTCCTGGATCTATTGCAACGCTCTAATAAAAACAGAACTCTTAATTGCAACCTAAGTCATTTCAGGTTGTTTTCTATCTTTTGTTTAAAAGCAGCAATGTTGATTTTTTGGGTTATTGGATAAAGGTGATGTCATAATCAGTGTGCAGCCTAAATGCAGACTTCTAGACTCCTCACCTCCCAGAAGACACTCGGTCGTGGAGATTACGGATACGGTTTCTTCCCACGATCATCACAAAACTGAATCTGTACTTCGGATGTTATTCTTTCGTGATGGTGTTTTAAGCAGCAGTTAAAGACACATTTGGTGCTTGATAACGGGAAGGAAAAGCTGGCGAGCTCTTCTAAACATAGTTTGCTGCTGGACTGCAATAGCGTGTATGTAACATAAGATTGTGGTGGTTTATGTATACTTCATGCTCAAGGGTATTTTATGTTCTAAATCTGGTGATTTGTGACAAATTCATCTTTGATATTTACAGCAGACTCTGCGCTCCACGCTTGGCTAGTCACCCCATGTCTTTTTTCCCCCAGTGCTTTATGAACTGTCATCATTGTTAAACACACACTAAAATAATTCTAGCTTCAGTTAAATAGTAAAGGAAATCTGATATGTTTAATAGCCACCAAATATTTCAACAAAAAAATTACCAAAAATCTGTCACTTTGCTAATATAGCTGTTAAAATATTTGTTTAATGAAATCTGGCAAGTTGTATATCCAAACCTTTAAACTGTGGAGAGCAGAAGTGGAAGAGAATGCTGCAGAGGGTGTCGTGGGCCCCGGGCGAGTTGTCAGAGCCAGTTTGGAAGGAGGTGGGACAAACTCTGTCTACAACAACAAAAAACAACAATATATATATATATTATTTTTCATATCCCTTTTCATTATAGGCTATTACAAGCTATTGAACATATTTCCCTGTGCTATACAGTAGGACCTTGCTATTTATCTATTCTGTATATAGTAGTTTGTATCTGCTAATCCCAAACTCCCAATTTATCCCTCCCTCCCAATTATACTTCAATAATTTTTTTTAAAAATCCATAACTCAAAAAAAAAAAAAAAACCCACACAACAACAAAAACTAAACTCAACATTTCATCAACAAATTCCTTAAAAACCAAACAAAAACTTTATCGGGAAGCTGAGTTACAACTAAAAGTATACTAGCTGTGTACATAACCTGGAATTTGATTGGAAAAAAATTATCATCTACATGAAGAGATAAATATAGTACAGGAAACAACTAGAAAACAATCTACTCTACAGATGAAAAAATGAAAAAATAAAAAGCACAAATGAAAACGGGAACTTCAGTGCTGGGCAGTCAACAAATTTAAAAACAGCTTGTCCGATGAAGCTTATTGGAGAAGATACATTTTTGATCTAGACACTGAGAGAAGCATCAGAAATTTATTGATAGGGAGGAGGCTTGGAATTTTACAGGTAAAGTGATATAATGAAAAACCAGAAACAGGCACAGGGACTATTAATCCACATTCGGAATATTAAACATGTATTAATCCACCACATTTATTCTGCGCCTTGAATGCTGAGTTCTCTCCCAGGGTTCATGGGTGTAATAATAAATAAGATCCACGTGGCCATGCCCTCATGAAGCCTCCAGTCTCATACAAGGAAAAGATACATGTTAATTTTTATGGCCACTGTAACAAATTTCTACAAACTTAAATAACCCACAGTTTGTACAGATCAGGAGTCCAATGTGATTCTTACGAGGCTGAAATCAAGGTGCTGGCAATACTGGGTTCCTTTTAAGGGAAGATTCTTCTAGAGAAGAATCCATTTCTTGTCTCTTGCAGCTTCTAGAGTTGGCCTCCTTCCTGCCTCACAGCCCTTCCCTCCACCTTCCAGGCCGACAGCGTAACATCCCCAAATCTCTTTTTCCCCTCAATCTCATGGTCTTTCTGTCTCTGTCTCTCTCTCCTTCAGTTTCACTGTCACAGCTGAATCTCTGACTCTGACACTTCGGCCCTCCTCTTATAAGAACATTTGTGATGACACGGAGCCCACCTCAACAACGGAGGCTAACTTTCCCATCTCAATGTCCTTGACGTGTTCACTGTGGCAGAATCCCTTTTGGCAGGTGAAGTGACACAGTCACCGGTTTTCACAATCAGGACATGGTATCTGGGGTAGGGGTGGGCATCATTCTCCTCACCACAACCAGCAACTCTGATACAGTGTCTGGGCGTGCGCACAGAGAGGGGACAAGCACACTGGGAATGCACAGGATGCCCACCCACGTGTGAGGAACAATGGCTAAGACACATGGACAGCACAGATTGTCCACAAGAGCTGAAGGGTGGACCTCCTGAGCAGCACAATAATATGAAGAGATAAGAACTGAAGCAAATTGGGGGAGGAGAGTGTAACCCACGTGCTTAGCATGCATGAGGTCCTGGGTTCGATCCCCAGGACCTCTGCTAAAAATAAATAAATAAGCCTAACTAATCCCCCGCCAAAAAAAAAAAAAAAAAAAAAAGAGCTGAAGCAACCTACTGTGAAGGTGATGCACTGGGTACACAGAAACTTTGTCAGGGTCCGTGGGAGTCGTTCAGCTCTGAGACAAGTTAGTGTGAGGCCATTCAGTGTGGAAATTAAGAAGATGAGATTGTATCTTGATGGTGGTGGTGGTTTCTCAGGTGTCTGCATGTATCAAAATTCACCAGCTTTGACATCTGAAATCTGTGGAGTTTACTGTGCAGAAATTATACCACAATAAAGTTGTTTCAACATTTTTTTTAAAAGATGAAATTGGCTCTGTTAATGCTTTTCTCTGTCGGGGTGGGGGTGAAGGCACTCAGCCCGATGGGTGTGAAGGTGGGACACTCGGCTAGAAAGGCTGCAAGGTAGCCGACTGGACACACGGTGCTGGAACCGGGCTGAGGAGTTGGCCCGAGCTGGGTAGAACTGGGGGTTACCTGCACGCAGGCGGTGACTGAGAGCCTGCGTGTGAATGATTTCTCTACAGGAGTGTGCAGGAAAGAAGCAACGCCAGCCAGGCCTTTCCCTGAGGTGTTGGGGACATCAGAATGACACCTAGAGGAAGAGGACAGTCAGAAAAGAGGCAGTTCTTAAGAAACCTGAACTTCTGGGGGAGTATAAAAATATTTATATTTGTATAAAAATATCTTTTCAAGAATTGAAGCTATCTATGCTTAGCCAAAGATTTATTGTGACCTTAACGTTGGCCGCATTTAAAAATGTTCAGTTAACTGCAGAAATTTATTATAATCACAATTTAACCCTCTGCTCAAGTGCTTTAAAAGGAAATAGATGTTGAACACATTTTATGTTGTTTGAGGAGTAATACCTATATGATGATCATAAGCAAGAAAACCATTTCTCGCTATAATGATAGACACTTAAGGGGATATAATTAACAGTCCAATTTCAGTAGAATTTCTTACCTACATCTTAGTTCAATGATTTTACATTATTATTATTCATATAATCTTAGATGAAAAACAAAAGACTGAACAAAATAAGGACTGGATTGTCCTCAGTTCTGAAAGATTCCTTCCAAACACGATAGAGACTTTTTATAATTAAGCGTGTGAAAATCTACATTACATCTTCCCAGCTGTATTTGTAAAAATTGGATGACACTTTTCACAAAAGCCAAACTGAAATTAAAATGTATTTTTTGAAGTTTTGAACATATTGTGTCTTACTTTAAAATGAAGCCTGGGGCTATCTCAGATAGAATTAATATTTTGACCCGAACAAGAAGGTGGCAGATATTAACGTAGAGTAAACAAACAGTACGTACTTTCTGTGCATTAATTATATATAACGTATAAAAATAGGTATAGAGCAACGTGTAACTATAAATAACACATAGTCCCTGCCCTCTTCTTTCCCATTATCTTATTGAAACAAAGGCCTGAAATAACTTCAAACAAGGCAATATGTTTTAGAGTGCAAAACTATGATTCTAATAAACTCTGAACCTATAAGTAAGTAACTGTTTACTTGGGTATGCTGACTTCTTATTTATTAGAGACCTACTATGTTCCAGGCACTATCAAGCTATTTTACCTATATTATCTCATTTTACGTTTGCAACAACTATGTGAGGTCATTATTTATCTGCTTATTACTGTAACCATTGTAGAAATATGACCGTCTTCTCTTCCTCCTCATATCCCCGTCCCACCCAAACTTCTTTCAGAGCACCCAGTGGGAAATCAGATTCCCGTCCCTGCTTGCCTGCTCCTAGGACCACTGTCCTATTCCTGGGACTGAGTTCAGGTCCTATCTAATGGAATTCTTTCTGCATTTGTTTGATCTCCCAACGTCAAAACCTTGACTCATTCCTCAAAATCAAAAATGGCGGAACCCTCAAGGAAGCCCGACACTGAAGTCATCCTCTTTTCCCCAGTTCCGAGAGATTGACTGGATTCCAAACCTTGTCCGCGCCGCTCCCTCTCAGGTTCTATTTACGACTGTCTTGTTCCTGCTGCGCCCACCGCAGCCCTTTCCAGCCCCCTCATTTTCTCCCTTCCATCCATGAGCAACAAGAGGTCAAGGGCCATTCATCCATTTTACCAGCCTTCCAATATAAGGGATTTGAAAAGACCCTGATAACCTCTGCCCAATCACACAGGTGCTCAGCAAAAGCAAACAGTTGGAAAGACTGGGTTCGTCTTTGACCCTGCTGCTCTTTGGCGATGGAATCAAGAGAAAATTCCTTCACTTCTCACAGTTGTGGTTTGTTCATCCCTAAACTGGAGATAGTAATACTTTCTAAAGCAACACAAAAGAGCAAATGAGAAGATGTGTCAATGGCTTGGTTCACAGTCTGACACAGAGTAGATAATCAATACAGAGTATTTGTTATTATTATCAATCACTGAGCTGAACTTCCCTTCCTTGCCCTTGTTATCCTCTTGGACCCTTTATTTGGGTACCTTGAATACCCAGAGCACCTCCATCCACCTGTCTTTTACTCACTATTTGCTCAAGAACACTCAAGTCCAGAGAAGAAGCATGCATGCCCTTCCAGCTCATTGACTGACATGTCGCTTCCTATTACTCGCCAGCTTCCTTCTCAGCTGTGGGCGCTGTCCCCATTCTCCCTAGTCCCCTGTCCATCACGGGTTCTTTGGACAACCTGGCTCACTTCCCATACTTCTTTCCATCTACTCTGCATTTTGGAGGCTGCATCCCAGCATGCTCTTCCAGACTGAAACGTCCCTGGATGCCCACAATTATTTTGCTTTTACTTCCAACTGTGGGCCTTCTTTTGCAGCTGTTGCTTCAGATTCGACATGGTCCAGCATTCCTCGTCTAAGCCGTATCCCTTCTTACGCTGCCTCCGGCTTGCTCCTTGGCTTGCCCTGCCCAGCAACGAACTGTTGATTCTGTCGGGAGCTACTGTTGATGGTGACAGAGCACACACAAAATCAAGGGTGGAAATTCACGGAGACAGATTGTTTAGCTATTGCCTTAATGAAAACAAATTATCAGTTTGGCAGAGTGCCATCTTTTAAACTGAGGGAACAGGTTTTCTTCAATAAAGTATTTGAATTCAGTATTTTTTTTTTCATGTAGATATTATGGCTTTTAAGACATTCTTTGGGAAACACAGAGCTAACTTTGTTTTACCTTGAACTGATTGTGTTCCACTAAATAACCATGTGCTGAATTTGCAACCAAAGAGATGTTCTGAGAAATTTAAGTATAAGCTAAGTGTTGAGTATAACTAATGCATGACACAGAATGTACTTTGAAACAAAGTCAACACAATTTCAATGTTATTTAAAATGAATTGAGGTTTCTAGTTTCTTTTTTTTCCTCCCTTACATTGGCTGAAATTAAAAATTACAAAGAACTGATCCACTAAAAATCAAAAAATAGTTTTGGTAGCAATTGCCATTCTAAATGACTGTTCCATTCTCCATAATCATAATCTAAACTCATTCTCCATAATCATAAATCTCTGTATCTACTTGGAATCCAGTGAATTTTACCTGTAACCATTGTTAAAAGAACATGATTAATCAGTATCGTTTTAAATAAGTTTAGAAACAAACACAGAACAAAATAAATTTCACAACCTGAGGTTCAGAAGTGTGGTTTGTCTCCTTAAATGGCAGGTGGAAGAGGGTTAGGTATTCTGGAAAGCGTCCTGTGCCTCAGGGAGAAAGCACATCAAACCTTAAGGAAGTGATTTCCATTTGAATGCAAGGACGTTGACAAAGTAAATCTTTCGGTCTTCTAGAACACAGCAGTACTGGAAGCTAATTTTCTCCTGGCTGATGTCAGAAGCAATCTGACTTGTCCACTACAGACCCACAAAGAAGATTATTCATGAGTAAGCCACCTTGATAAGGAGCCACCTCCTGAGCATAATTAGGAAACACAGTGGCCAGAAACAGAGCTGGAGTTTTAATAATAAAAGACAGTAAATCTTCTTTGTAACTTTCATGACATAAAAGTAAAACATCATGCAGAAGGTCAGCTCATTCCAAACTGATGTCACCTCAAAGATGTTAAAAATAGCAAATTATCTTTGTAAACTGAACAGTGTGACACTGTATTTTAGACAATCAAAGACGGCTGATAGAGGCCCCAGATGGAATCCCATTCTTGACTCACTAATTCAATCAGTACTTACCATACAGGACATCACCAGATAATTATTTTCCATAATATTGACAGACGTTTGCTGTTTGAGTTTGGTAAAGAGCTTCACGTAGGAATACTATCCACTCCGTTCTGAATTTCGCTCTGGCTTTCAGAATAGATGCGGTGATGCTTCCTGGGTTTTAGAAGATGCTGTGATTCCAGCACTCATTTCTGATAACAGGAATCAAGTATCTGTGCTCATTATGCCCACAGATCAGTTAGGAGTTTATCTTTTTATGCCAAAGTCCAGAATGATTTTCCTAAAAGTTTTCATGGTCAGCCCTCTATCTGTTTCATCCCACTTTGGTTCACAGGTCTCCAAGTTTAAGAAACACAGCAACTAAAGTCAAAATTTTAACAGACTGATTTTTGAATTAACCTTCCACATGAACGTTTTTCAATCTAAACTCAATTCAGATGCTCAGATCTTCCTAGACATTCAGAAGTTATTGTTTTTTTTTTTTACCAACTTTTTATGTTATGTCAATAACTAGCTAGCATGCTGACTTTCACTTGTTTGTATCAACAGTTTTGTTCATTAAAAATCCATTTGTGATTTTAATATTTCACAGAATGAATTATCTTTACAACCCAATTAAAAGGCTACAGGAAAACACTTCTTAAGAGTAATTTTACAGTTCAAACAACTGAATTGAAATCTTAGATCTTTAACCTTCTTGGAGTGTAATCTTGGGCAAATTAATGAGGTGAGGACATAATTTGTTTAAGGTGTTCTTTTAGTATTCTTAGAATCCCTACTAACTCTAGATTATTCAAGTTTTTAGAAGCACGCTCTCTTATTTAGACGAACTGACCACTGCAGGTAACTCCCAGGCCTGGACCCATTTAGCTGTTGTATCTACCTTCATATACTGCTTCGTTATCTTCTGTTTCTCTAAGAAATAAATAGAAGGACGTGGAACAGTAGTAGTCAGATTTCCAGCGTTGAAAGACGTTTACTGCAGGGCAGCTGCCTTGAACATGAATTCAACCCGGACAGCCCTCAATAGCTGCTGCATATTGAACACAAAAGGCGCTAACCCCACGCAGGAAGATAGGAGGCAGTCCTCTCACACTTTCACTTGATAGACACTACAAATCTAGCCCGCCCTTCGGTATCTAGGGAATCGCCCCGCAGAGCACCATGCCGTGTAGCCGCGAAGCCTGGGGTGACTCTTTGATCTGAGGATTTTGTGGGGACTGTGAGCCTGACAGTTGAAGTTGTTCATTGGATCACAGTTGTCAATGGTCCTCAGAAGGTCATCAGAACATATTCACCCGATGAAGCCCACACTGTGCTGCTCGTCTTACTGCCACCCATGGGTCACAGTCAGAGCGATCTTCAGAAACTAAGGTGCACCATGAAACAGGTAAGCCATAAATTACTAGGTGAAAAACTGAAGTGTCAAATAGACATGATTTACTTATTTTATAATCACCGAGAGAACTCTCTGGGTTGTTATGTTCTGCTACAGAGGAACTCATGCACTTGGGAAATTTCCAACTTAGGAAGTCCTGACAAGGGTCAACATTTGGGAGGCCACTGGACAGGTGGGGATTAGGGAGTCACGCAGACGCAATCCCATGACTGGCACAATCCCAGCTAGTGCGTGCGAGTGTCAGGCTAGTTTCCATTACAGGAAAAGGACTAACAGCCTGTCACGGTCACTATTAATGCATAACAAATTACTCCTGAAGTCATTGGCGTAAAATAGCCATGTTATTACGCTCATGGATATTATGGGTGAGGATGTCAAACAGAACACAGTGGGGATGGTCTGCCCCATGATGTGAAGGGTCCCACCTTGGAAGCCCAGTTACCAGGAGTACCTTGACGGTGAGTCTGAGAGTGTTCTCACTTACCACATGGTTGATGCTAGTTTCAGCTAGAACCTTAGCTGAGGTGGTCAACTGGAATGCTTCTATGTGGCTGTTTGGTCTGGATTCTCTCACAGCGTGGTGAATTCAAGGTATTCAGACTTCTTACCTGGAGCCCAAGATCCCAAAAGTGAGTGTCCCGGAGAACCATGGGCAAGCTGCTTCATTCTTTCTGTCAGCTTCACAAGTCATGCAGCGTAACTTCCACTGGATTCTGTTGTCACAGTGAGTCACAAGTATGCCCAGATTTAAGGGCAAAAGATATAAACATCACCTCTCTGTGATACGAGTGTCAAAGAGCATGTGCCCATTTAGTGAAACCACCACAGGTTCAAACGAGGTCCCAAGTCCAGGACACCACCAGGGATTTCAGAGCAGAGCTCAGCCACCATCAGCAACAACAAAGCAGAAAATTAAAGCAAACAAACAAACAAACAAAAACTACACTGTGAAAGACAGTATCAAGACAAGCCATAGACTTGGAGAAAGTATTTGCAAAAGACACATCTGTAAAGAACTGTTATCCAAAGTACACAAAAGTCATAAAACTTAATAAGAAAACAATTCAATTAAAAATGGACCAAAGACCTGAACAGACACCTTACCAAAGAAGACTGACAGATGGCAAATAACTACATGAAAAGATGTTTCACAGCCTATGTCATCAGGGAAATGCAAATTAAAGCAAGAGTGAGCTATTACTACACATCTTTTACTCAACATTGTACTGGAGGATCTAGCCAGTGCAATAAGGCAAGGAAAACAAATAAAAGACAGGAAGATTGGAAAGATGGAAGTGAAGCTATTTTATGCACAGACAATTTGGTTTTCTATATAGAAAATCCAATAGAATCTAGGGGAAAAGGTAATAAAACTAGTAAGATTGTAGGATACAGGATAAATATATAGAAGTCAATTCCATTCCTTATACAATCAATGAACAATCAGAAATTGAAATACAAAGAACAATGCCATTTACAATGGCAACAAAAGTGTGAATTACCTAGAAGAAGCCATGGGAGGGCTAGGAAGAACAGAAATCAAGGAAAGGGTCTTTCGAGAAGGAGAAAGTGGTCAGCAGTGTCCGTCGACTTCAGCTGAGAAGTGAAGCTCAAGCAGAATTCACTATGTCCATTGAATCCGGATTAATGGAGAACTGATGCCTTTAGTAAGATCTGCTTTGCTGGAATCATGTGGGTAGAGGTCAGATAGGAATAAGATGAGGAATGAGAAACAGATTTTTAGGAAAATAGTTGTAAGGGGCAACAAGAGTGGAGAAGGATATGAGAGTCGTGTGTGTGTGTGTGTGTGTGTGTGTGTGTGTGTGTGTGTGTTTTAAGACAGGCATGCTTGTCAGCATATTCAAATGTTGAATAGACGTTCTATTAGACAGAGAAATAAAAGAGATAAGTAGGTAGGTAGTCAGTTTCTCCAAAATGGACTGAAGAAGAGCCAAAGCATAGCTTGATGGATGTCCCATACTGGACAGACGGAAGGATTTCTGTTTGCTAGAGGATAGTTCTTTCTCCAAACAGTTCTTGGCATATTGTCAGATTTCAACAAATCTTTGTGGATAAATGGATAAAAATGCAGAAAAAATATTTTTCATCACTCACACTCCAATTCTCCATTCTCCAAAATGTTATATAAGATTTCCTTGTTGCACTGACATTAATGTGAAATGTGAAGTTCCATCTCCCGTTAAGTTTTGACCTCCATTCCAATGTGCAATTGTACTATAAATATTTTTTTCAATCAAAAATATTTCACATTAATAAAACATCTCAAAATTTTGAGAATGATGTTAGATTTATATTTCGCATTTCTTGGTAATCTTGACTACTTCCTTGCTGGAAGGATGGAACATAGCATTTGGATCCAAAGTAGCATAATTTGTAGAAGCCAGTAGATTGACATTTATAGAACGATGTTTCCCACATCACTTCCCACTACTTTGGATATTTGGCCCTATTCCAGGGTCGATGAAGAAGGTGAAACAAGAATGATAAATGGCAGGGCTTGTTTGGGTTTTTTTGTCTGTCATCAAAGCTATAAACTTGTTTGGACTTCCATTTGCAATAATTATTTAAATCATTTCAACAACCCAGCCATTGTGCTCACAGCTTTATGGAAGTAACTAAGTCGAGGTTCATCTCAAAGAATAAATAAATAAGGGATTAAACCGAGGCGTAAAAATAATTCGCTAAACGTTTTCACCAGAATTTCAAAATACTCTGAAAAGAGAGAAAAACCAGGAAGGCTAGATTACATGGAAGAGTTGCTTTTAAATTTTGCCTTAAAACGTGACTGACACTTAGTTCCTGCTTGTCCAGTACTTTCGATCAGAATATTTGGCCTGAGATACGAAAACTTTGTACTTGCAAGATAACAATTATCTTCTTAATGAGAAAAGGTATTGATTTCATTTTAACCATGAAGAAGTTTTGTGTCCCTGGGCAAATCACTTCTCAGACCCCCTCCTGTGGAATCTGACGGGGGGGGGGGAGGTGACGACCATGCATCAGCCCCCTGAGGACTGCATGCAGTATGCAAAGGGCGCCACATCTGACACACAGGCAACCACAGTACCTGCCACCTTCAGTGACGCCATCCGTGTTACTTATATTATCATAACCTAACTATGACACGGAGACAAGAAATATTAAAGAAGCATGTTGAGTGGTGCATTCATAAAGAGGAGCGAATGCAAATATGGTCTGTTTGCCTCCATGTGTCATTTCCGAGAGCTGGGTTATTTCTCTCCAGTGTTCAGACATAAGGACTTTTAACTTTAAAGAAAAGTTCAGTTTATCTGAAAGAATAGTTTCAGCACCGTGAAGGAATCAGTTGGTACCTGGGATTCACTTTGTACAATGATTTTGGGACCTGTTATTCCTTTGTTTTGTCAGTTTTCAACTGACGTTGCTCCTAAAGACTTAATATGAGTTGGAGAATGTGTAGTTTGAAGATGATCTGATCCATATATTGTGTATAAATCTTATTTTCAAAAACCCATAGTGATTTTTTTTTTCTTCTCCTTAAGCCCTATTCAGGTAGAGGCAACCACTACTGGCCAAAAATATAGGAGACCCAGTGGTAATGAAAAGGCCTTTATGGTGAGTTGTGCACACTAGGCTGGGCAAATATTGTAAGATTCCTTCTTACCAGGAAAACTTTGAGAATACTGTCCTAAGCAAACAGGGTACAGTCCTCTTGAAATTTTTATTTTTGGCACAAGGCCTTCAAAACCAGGCTAATTTAGTTTTTTTTTTGGTTTATAAATCTTGTCTGACTTTCCTAACCAAACACAAGCTCAGTGTGTGACATTAGTGGCTTGTATCTTTTTTCCTTTAAAATTTACATGATTATTGACAGAGTAAGTTCAGAAATTGTGTTCTTCTCCATGCCTCACCTTGACTTAGAAATGAATCTACTCTATGGTTCTTAGGAAAACGAAGAGTTTGTGCTTGGAACTTGAGATCTAAAGAGTGTAGAGAAAATATTAACTAATCTACCTGAGGGAGAAAATATTTGTAATGAAAAACACCTGAATTGGTTAGAGGATTGCTATTTACAATAAGAATTACTTTATCCACCAGGAGATTTGTTTCAATGTGTTTGTGGAGTACCAAGAAATATATTTTAATAAGATTATTACCTTTAAAATAAATTACTTCAGATCTGAAATGATAATTGCTCTCTAGAAATCATAACAGAAGAAGCTAGTGGTATCAACTTTTTTAAAGACTTCAAACACTTTTTGATGAAAGCTTGTCCTCAGCCTTGGTCCAAGCCAGAGGAAAATATAGGAATTGTATGTGAGACGAGAAATGAGCATAATGAATATGTTTAATTAATTATTTCTCATTAGTAGACATTTCTGTCCCTAAGCGAATGAGCCTCTTACAAACATAAACTGTACAAAATCTCAAGCATTTAATAATTAAAAACCTCACTGTTGATGTTTTCCATCCAAAAAAAAAAAAAAAACCAGATGCGAAGACAGTTTCATCTGCAACATTATATTGATACCTAGTCCTTTCCCTTTCCCTAGATAAACAGAGATAGCAGGCTCCTGTCTATCCAAGACCATCAGGATGGAGGACCACTTACATGAAAAGGATGTCAGAACCTTGGGATAATCATGCTATTCTCTGTATCATTAAGACAAGTAAGTAAGTTTTTTTTTTTTAAATCTTCTCTTAGAAGCATAAGAATTTATATATATTCTTATATATATCTTGATATAAATATATATATCAAGAGCCTTACTATAGATTTAAAAATCTATTTAAATGGCTCATAGCAGACTCATTCTCCTTTGATTGACTGGAGTAAGGAAGGAGAAGTGACAAGTTCATGGTCCAGTAAATTGGCTGCCTGGGATAGTATTTCTGAGAATAAATGGAAATAAGTGGGTTCCATATCTTTGCCTTGATATCAGTTTTTCCTATGTCTGGAAAATGTGACTCTTAAATACAAGATCTATAAACAAGATAACAAATCACATATTTTGGACCTAAGTGAAATCTAAGGGTCACAAACTTTAACCTTTCTGTTTTACAGATGAGGAAACTAAGAAGCCAAGCTACTTAATGGCTCACCATAGTTACAGCAGCAGATAATAGAAGAGATCAGAGGTAAACACTCAATGTTCTTGTTCTCCATGGAGTATTTTTTTTTGCTAAACTATAAGGATAGTTCAGAAGAGCATCTGATAAGTGGATTCCCTCAGCCAAGTTGTATTAGAACATGTCACAACTCCTCACTAAAACTTACAAGAAAGAAAAGAAACTACAATATGGAAGATCAGACCTTCACAGAAAGAAAAATACCACATGAGATCGCTCATATCGTGGAATCTAAAAAACAAAGCATAAATACAAAACAGAAACAGACTCATAGACATAGAATACAAACTTGTGGTTACCAAGGGGGCGGAGGGTGGGAAGGGATAGAATGGGATTTCAAAATTGTAGAATAGATAAACAAGATTATACTGTATAGCACAGGGAAATATACACAAGATCTGTGGTAGCTCACGGAGAAAAAAAACTGACAATGAATATATATATGTTCATGCATAACTGAAAAATTGTGCTCTACCCTGGAATTCGACACAACATTGTAAAATGATTATAAATCAATATAAAATGTTAAAAAAAAAGAAAATTTTCCATGAAGAAAACTTTTCCATGAAGAAGTTTTAGAATATATTATGCAAATTAAGATTAATCTCCAAATTGGCACAGTTACACATATTTATGTCTAATATATGTTTTTAAAATTATCTAAAGTTGATGAAAATGTGTGCATTTTACCAGAGAAAGGCAACGCTGATATGCTTTAACTTACCTGGATATTATCCATATGGTTTGTAAATGTTATGTTCTACCCAATACAAAAATTAAACTGATTTCAAATTGTATAAGACTCTCTAATAGGTTGCCCATTCTTTTTCTCTGGGACTCAAGAGATATAACAAGAAGAAAATCATACAGAAGCTTTTTTTCAGTAATGGAAAATAAGGCATTTATATCACATTTTTTTATTCATCAAGCCAATCAGAAAATTGAAACAAATAATTTGAAAACAATACAGCTAAAGGAGTAGAGGTTGCAGAATGGGATAACCAGAAAGTTGCACTGTCATCATTTTACCAGCCAAGAAAATCTCTTATGCCTTTAAAAATATCCTCCTACTGAGATCCTAATCAAACTTTTCTGAAAATATATTTTGAACCAAAAATATATTTATCTACAGTAATATGGCAAAAAAAAAAAAGCACTGGGAAAGGAAGTACAAATGGAAAAAGAAAGGTAAAATATTATTAAAATATTAATGGAAATGTATGGTAGACATTTATATGATCATCAGTACATCCTTTTTTTAACATTTTTTATTGATTTATAATCATTTTACAATGTGTCAAATTCCAGTGTAGAGCACAATTTTTCAGTTTTACATGAACATATATATATTCATTGTCACAATTTTTTCTCCGTGAGCTATCATGAGATCTTGTGTATGTTTCCCTGTGCTGTACAGTACAATCTTGTTTATCTATTCTACACTTTTGAAATCCCGTCTATCCTTTCCCACCCTCCGCCCCCTTGCTATTATTTTCATGATTTGTCTCCCTCTCTCCATGAAACTGCCACCCTAAGCACAGGGGTTTCATCAAAAGTTGATTCCCCACAAAGGATGGGATAATCTTAGCTCTGCAGCTCCTAGGATCACACCTGGTCTACGAGGGGGTGCAAGGCATGAACTGAGCGAGGGGGTGCTAGGCATGAATTGAGCTACGCTCTTTACTAAGAGGTTTGTTTCATATGATTAAACGCAGAAATCATCGGGCTTCTCTCAGTATTGATCTCTCTTTCTTTATCCCTCTCTCTCTCTCTTATTCGCACAGAGGAGAGGCCAAGTGAGGACACAGAGAGAAGAGGACCATCCTGAAGCCACGAAGAAAGGTCTCAGCAGAAGTCAACTCGGACGGCACCTGGGTCTTGGACTCCCAGCCTCCAGCCTGTGAAGAGACACATCCTGTTGTTTCAGCCGCCCAGTCTCTGGTGTTTTGCTATGGCGACCTGACCTGACTAATGCAGTGGTCTTTTTCTTAAAGAAGTATCTCCAAATTGTATAAACTTCAAGTCCCACAAAATCTGCATCTGGCCTTGAAAGCAAAATTAAAACTAAGGGGAAGGCACACTGAGCAAATAATTCCGTTTTCTTTCCCTAGCATCACCACCGAGTCTGAGACAGTTTTCCCCTCAGTGAATTATCAAAATAGATCTAAATTCTGGGAACTTTCAGTCTTGGGGAGTAAAGACCTTAGACTATTAGCTGAAGGGGTTTTTTGTTTCTGTATAATATTGTGCTTTAATCTTCAACCGAGAGGCTAGAGCTCAATAAATAATATAATAATCAAAATGGTGACATTAATAGTATTGTACGAACTCACTGTTTGTGTCTGCAGTTCTCATCTTGGCCTCCCTATAAACAGAGCTAGCACGGGCAGGAATTCATATGATTAAACATCCTACTTGCAAACATGAATATATTATGAAGTGTTAATGCAATGCATTAATAAGTTATGTCATGTGGCATAGATTTCCTATTGGAATACAGAGAACACTTTCAGTCTCCTTTTTTTTAACTTCAAAACAATTGATTTTGACAAATTTGGGGGATTGGGTAGAAGTATTGAGAAAATTGTTTCATACCACAGAGAATTCAAGATAAAAGGCAGTCATCCTGGACTTCTGGAGCTGCATCTGCCTTTTTGGATCACTCATTGTGGTATCTAGTCTATTTGCAGAATCCACTTACTCAGAAATCCCTGGTGACTTGCCGTTAGTTAGCTACCACATGTTAAGCGATAAGCAGGTTTCCCTCTCTCCCTGAAGGAAGCAGTCCACTGGAGAAAGAAAGTTCCTGTTTCGGAGATTGTAAGTTTTTATCCAGAGAAAATTTTCCATTTTTTTGTCATGTTATACATCAAGACAAATTGCTACAACCTCAAATAATTTCCCAGCACATTGTGTGGCTTATAGCCAAATACAGGGCCTTAAATGAATCCTAGTGGTCCTGGAATTAATCAAGAAACACTAAGTCCTCTCAAAGTGTTACACACCACAGCACCACGTATGCAGTCAACAAAGTCAGATAGCATCCTGTGCTCTCTGGGGCCTCACAGTGTATTAGGGAACATCAAGGCCAAAAAAAATTATCATCCATTAAAAGCAGTGGTGCAGCCTTGTACACTCTAAAGGTAACAGAGAGAACATAATACAGAAAGCAGTGGGGAGAAATTGGATAAGCTGTTCTGAAGATTGCATAGAAGTTTGCCATGTGGAAACTGGAAAGTCAAGAAAGGGGTCTCCAAAGGGAGGAATCAGCCCCTGCAAAGATCTGGGGGAGAGAAGGGCAGTATTTTCAATCACCAAGTAAAGACTTAATAAGACTCAATCATATCTAACATTATACGCAGACAAGCACGTGAAGAGAGGGACAAGAATTTACAATGGTGAAAAGACAGTCTTTGAAGCGGTGCTGGGAAAACTGGACAGCTGTGTGCAAAACAAGATTAGAACATTTCCTCACACCACATACAAAAATAAACTTAAAATGGATTAAAGACCTAAATGTAACACCCAAAACCATAAAACTCCAGGAAAGAACATAGGCAGAACACTCACTGACATAAATCGTAGCAGTGTTTTCTTTGGATCTGTCTCTTAAGGCAAAAGAAACAAAAACAAAAACAAACAAAAGGGACCTAGTTAAACGTAAAAGCTTTTGCACAGCAAAGAATCCTTTGACAAAATGAAAAGACAACCCACAGAATGGGAGAAAATATTTGCAAACAACATGATCAACAAAAAGTTAATATCCAAACTTTGTCAACAGCTCATACAAGTCATTATAAAAAAAAAAAAACCAATCAAAAAATAGGGAGAAGACCTAAATAGACATTTTTCCAAAGAAGATACACAGATGGCCAATAGGCACATGAAAAGATGATCAACATTTGTAATTATCAGAGAAATGCAAATCAAAATAACAATGAAATGTCACCTCACACCTGTTGGGGTGGCGGTCATCAAAAAGTCTTCAATGTTGGCAAGGATGTGGAGAAAAAGGAACACTTAACATTGTTGGTGGGAATGGAAATTGGTGCAGCCACCAAGGAAGGCTGCATGGATGTTCCTCAAAAGATTGAAAATAGAACTACCATATAATCCAGCAATCCCACTCCTGGGTCTATATCTGGGAAAAACAAAAATGCTAATTCAAAGTGATATATGTACCCCAATGTTTTTTTCTCTTTACTTTTTAAAATATTTTATTTTTTATTGAAGTGTAGTTGATTTACAATGTTAGTTTCATGTGTACAGCAAAGTGATTCAGTTATATATATACATACATATATATATATTTATTTTCAGATTCTTTTCCATTATAGCTTATTGCAAGAAATTGAATATAGTTTCCCAGTGCTATACAGTATGTCTTTGTTGTTTATCTACTTTATATATAGTAGTGTGTCTATGTTAATCCCAAACTCCTAATTTATGGCATCACAATTTACAATAAGCAAGATGTGGAAAGCATCCTTAAGTGTGCATGAATAGATGAATGGCTAAAAATGATGTGGTGTGGTATATACAGTGAAATATTACTCAGCCGTTAAAAAGAATGAAATTCTGCCATTTACAGCAATGTGAATGGACCTAAAGAATATTATGCTTGGTGAAATAAATCAGAGAAAGACAAATACTGTATGAGATCACTTATACATAGAATATAGAAATTAAGACAAATGACTTTCTATAGCAAAACAGAGACAGACACAGATATAGAAAACAAACTAGTGGTTATCAGTGGGGAGAGTGAAGAGGAAGGGACAAGACAGGGGTGTGGGATTGAGAGATGCAAACTATTAGGTATAAAATAGATACACAACAAGGATGTATTGTATCTTGCAGGGAATTACAGCCATTACCTTGTAATAAATTTTGATGGAGTGTAATATGTAAAACCCTAAATCACTGTGCTGTACACCTGAAGCTAATATAATATTGGAAAGCAATTGTACTTCAGCTTAAAAAAAAACACAAAGACAGATAAAATACAACCCCTTTGGTTGTATTTTGATGCTCACTTAGTTAACGTGTGCCTTCCAATCTGCTGTAGGTGCATTTCAGATAATTTAGAACATTTTGTTAAAATACATGAAGCAAAAAAAATTTTTTTAGTAGAACTTATTCAACAATGAGAGAGAATATTAACAAATAGCCCATTTTCCTCTGTCATGTCTCAAAGTCTTCTTTTTCGGCCAGAAGAATCTTATTTCAAATTGGAATGACTGATCTCTGATTTTTCTCTAAAGTTGATAAACCAAGGCAGGATCAGAGGGCTCAGCTTTCTGAGCTAATGTAATTTTGTTTCCAATAACAATGTAGTTACTTTTCTATGAAGAGCAAAGTTTTCACGCTCGAAGTGGCGATGTCGAGATTAAGGTGATACTGCACATGCCACAACAGACCCCAGCGAGAATACTTTTTGGAAAGGAAAAAAGTAAAGCCGACAGGTCTGCCAAGTCGCCAGGGGTCTGAAACCACAGCAAAAACCCCTAGTGCTGTCTTTTCCTGACTTCACAAACATTTCTTGCTGGAAGTAGATTGTGAATGTTGTCAGCAGCCATCAAGTTGTTTTATTTAATGCATCACTTTGTAAGACACCATGTCACACAGGGTAGATATTCATACTTTAGGATTTCCCTGAGAGTTGCACAGAGAAACTTATATTCATGTCAAAACTGGTAAAACTGTGGGATATGATCCCTTCAGTTTTTGAAGTGGGTGAAAGTAATTCTACGAGTCTAGGATATAGTGTAAGAGTTAATAATTTTGTTTCGAATTTTAAAAAGGAAGCAAAAAAAGAGAGATGATTTGATTAGTTCCATGTTTGCTTTGCAAAACAACTTGCTTCTCTACCATTCCATCCTCTTCATGCGCTAATCACGTTGCATGACACTGAAGTTAATGTATTTAACACTTTTCAGGATTTTAGGGACATGATTGCTGGGAACACCATAAAACTGACTCAATTCCGTCTTCCCTCTTGACTTGAGAAGTAGCCGAACTAGTGAAACCAGAAGCCACCACATCTGCCAGGGTGTGCTCTGCTTTCTCTTGGCCCTGTCCACTTAGATGGCCATCCCGCTGGTGGGAGCTCTGCTGCCCATAATTTGAACTGAGCCGCTGTCAGCAGTCAAATGGAAGATGACAGCAAATTCAAGTATTTTCACATGTCATGGGAAAGGCAGGAACTGACATCTGCGGAGCCAAAATGTTGACTATTCCAGAGTGCTTAGACCTGCCGTGAGTAAGTCCTCATAGCTTAGGGATGATTCAGAAATTTTCACACCCCTTCTATGCCCCTCCGGAGAGAGAACAGACAGCTGCCAGAATGGAGTTTTGACTACGACTCAGTCAACCAGGCAAATTTCAATCGTGGGCCACAGAATTGGGGCCAAGTCACAGGTTTTCCAGTTTCCAGTTCTGCGTGAGTAACATGGATTATACTAAATTGGAAAGCATTTTGAAGCCCTCAGAATGCAGATGTACAAAAACAAGAGAGTCTTAACTTACGTGAGCTGACCGTTGTGCCCATCGCCTTCCCAAGTGTCGTCCATGTATTCACACGTTTCTAACTAATCCTTCAACTTCATTCATGAGTCCCACTGAGAATTTCTATATATACACACATACATAAACAAGGGTATATCATGTGAAATTACGACAAGCTTCTAAGATATTGGTTGTTCAGTGAACTTGTATAATTTTATCAATAGTGAACACTGTTATTCTGTTTTGGGAACACTGTTGCTTGCTTTATGCAGCTTCTATCTGCCTGTTTTTCTTTTCCAATTTGTTCTCAGGATTATACCACTCAAAATCTGTCAAAACTTTACTACCCGCAGTGAATCCAGTTTTACAACTAATGAGTCACACGGGTCAAACTCCATATATTTTTTTAGGATCTTTGTATGTTTCTGAATATATAGTAAAATAAATCTCCCCTTAGTGTTCCAAACATCAATTTAGGAACCAAATAATCAGCTTCTCCTTTCTCTATATGCTATCACGCTCAAAACAACATTTCACTTTGTCCCCAGATAATTCACAGAGCATTCTTTCTGAAAGCACATTATATCAGGTGTAGTGACGTAGTCCCTGTATGAGGAACACCAAGGATGATTAATTTAATAAAAAATTGAGTCAAGACAAGTCTAGATGGATTTTTTTTTAGTAGAAGGAGAGTCTTAGATTAAGCAGTTTCTTCTCAACCCACCAACCTGCTATAATCTCACTTCTTTCTTATTTACATTCTAAAAAACTCATTTCTTTAATATTCAAAATGTTCTCACCCCCTTTCCCCACAAAAGAAGAGAAGAATTCCCGTCCTTTCATTTCAAATTCATTCTTAAGAGGATGCGATCAAAAGTTTTAAAATGTATGGTAATGGCCATCTTCTGTAAAATAACTTTGTACCTTTATAGTTGGGCATCTTTCCTGCCATTTAAAATTCTTATCCCTCAATTCAAGTAAATTGCAGGGAGTTGATGTGTATAACTGTATCTCATTACACATTTTAAGAAGAGAAAGTGAAAATCGTTGCACAAAGTCTGTGCTGTTCATTGGTTTCATAGGGTCTTTAATCCTTTTTCATAATGGCCTCCTCCCTCCCATCTCAGTACGTGTTTTGTATGCTGCAGGGATGGTGAGAAGATTGCATTTAGAATTCCGTGAACTTTAGACAATAAAAAAGTTGCCGTATTTGTTCCCAGTTGTTTTCAGTTTCTTTCAATTTATCATGAAAAAGAATTTCAATCTCTTCAGTCTTATGAAAAGGTCTCTGCCAGATCTGTTTGTTTGATACAGAACTAGCAATCTATAAAAAAAAAAAAAAGAGTTCAGAAATGTCTCACCGTTTGCAAAGAACAAACTTGGCAAACTAAAATTCAGGGTGAATCATTTTTAGAGGTATTAACCAAAAACCGTAGTTTCCACCTATAAATAAGTCATTTATTTAATTTTTTTTTTTTTGTACCCAGGAGTCCCATGAATTGGTATACCCTCCCCACCGCCACCCCCCCCCCCCATCCTGCTGGCTTTTCTCAGCAATATCTGACGACCTTCTTTTCCTTCCAGGAGCACAGTAATTTGATGAACTCCCCTCCGACTAGGCCAGTTCACAGGGACATATGGAGATGGTCTAAAGCAAGGGTGCGGGGTCACACAGCAGGTTCAGGACAAAGCACTCTGGGGGGCCCGGCGCCCGCGCATGTCAGGTGGGAGCTAACGGCACCATCTGCTTTGTCTCTGTAGACTCAAGACAAAAACAGTGTCAGTAAGTAAGGTTTTGAGAACTGGTTTGAACATTAGATGTTCAGAGTTAGAAGACAAACTAGATTGTGTATTTTTTAAATCACAATTTCACCATCTGAGTCCATAATTTTTAGGAGAAGCATGAAAAAGAGTATGCACGGGGGTGGGGAGGAGGGTATAGCTCGTGGCAGAGCACGTGCTTAGCAAGCGTGAGGTCCTGGCTTCAATCCTCAATACCTCCATCAAAAAAACAAACAAATAAATAAATAAATAAACCTAACTACCCCCCCCCCAAAAAAAAGAAAAGCTAGCAAAAAACTTTTTTTAATAAAATAAAAATGAAAGTAATGAAATGGTTAAAAGAAAAAAAAAAAAAGAGTATGCACACCAGAGTGTCTACCGAGGTCAAATCACAGCTCTGCCCTTCATTTGGCTTAAGCTTGCATGTTACTTAACCTTGCCTGACTTAGGTTTGTCATCTGTAAAATGGGACTAATAAAAGCACCTACTCCATAGGACATTGTGCAGATTGAATGGTTTATACATGCGAAGTCTTCTGTGGGTGCCCGACATGTTACAAGTACTCAGATGTTAGCCATTATTCTCCAACAAGCCATGATTATGCCACTTAGTCCACGGTATGTGGAATTACAATTTTCATGACCTCCTTGAGGACCAAACTTTGTATACAAGAAGCAGACCTAGCCACTGCCATCAACCCTGCTCTCACGGATGGCAGGTACTCAGCATGCCCTTCCATGTAAATGATTTCCAGCCAATCACACGTGACTGCACATCAATTTGCATCAATCCATAAGGACAATTCTTAATCTGATAAAAAGCTAAAGGGTGAAGCCAATTACAGTTGCTGGATATTTTCTAATTGCATAGCCTTTATAAATATTTTATGTACCTAAATTGTATCGTCACCATTGTGTACTGCATACGTAAAACTGTAAGTCATTAGAATTGAAGTTGTTAGATCATAGAAGAATGATACATAAACAATATTTAGCAACACTAAAAATACGTGGTTTTGCACATGTAAATGTACAACTTAAAGTAAGTCAAAGTGCATTAGATGAATGAAAATAAAAGAAACCACATTGGAGAAATAGCATAAATAATAATCGTGGCATCAAGAAAACTTAATGTATCACTTGTTTGGGGTTATGTTGATGTTTTACTAGACTTTATTTTTGGAGCAATTTTAGGTTCACAGAGAGATTGAGCAGAAAGTACAGAGAGTTCCCGTGCACCCCATCTCCCCACCCACGACATAAACCGTGTCCACTATTATCAACATCTTGCAGGAGTACGGTACACTTGTCACAACTGATGAATTAATACTGATATGTTATTATTAACTCAAGTCCACAGTTTATTAGAGTTCACTCCTTTGTACGTTTCTATGGGTTTGGGCAAATGCATGTCTTGTATCCATCATTACAGTATCAGATAGAATTGGTTCACTCCCCCCTCAAAATGCCTTCAGTTTCACCTCTGCATCCTTCCTTTTGTCCCCTGTAACCCCTGGCAACCACTGATCTTTTTACCGTCGCCATAGTTTTGCCTTTTCCAGAATAGTAGTTAATTAAAATCATGTGATATGTAGCCTTTTCCATCTGGCTTTGTTTCATTTAATAGTATGCATTTAAGGTTCTTCCATGTCTTTTCAGGGCTTGATGGTTCATTTCTTTTTAGTCTTGAGTAATATTCCACCGTATAGATGTACCATAGTTTATTTATCCACCCACCTAGTGAAAAATGTCTCAGTTACTTCCCGCATCCTGACAGTTATGAATTTAAAAGCTGCAATAAGCACCCTGTGAGCAGGTTTGTATGTGGACATAGATTTTCAACACAGGGGCATAAACACCTGGGTGTGATTGCTGAATTGTATGCTAAGATTATATTTTGTAGGAGTTTGAAGCTCTGGGCTGTGAAGTGGCTGTACTGTGTTGCATTCCCACCAGCAATGAGTGAAAGTGCCTTTTTTGCTCCACATCCTCACTAGCACTTGGTATTGTGCTTCGGATTTTGACCATTCGAATAGATGTGTAGTGGTATCTTGCTCTTTTAATTTGCAATTCCTTAATGATGCTGAGGACATTTTTATGTGTTTATTTGCAACGTGTATAACTTTTTTGGTGAGGTGTCTGTTCAGATATTTTGCCCATTTTTTAAATAGGATTTTTTAGCTTTCTTATTTTTGAGTTTTAAGAGTACTTTGTATATTTTGGATACAAGTCTTTCATCAGATATGTGCTTTACAAATATTTCCTCTCAGTATGTGGCTGTCTCTTCATTCTTTTAACAGTGTCTTTTCCAAACTGAAGTTTTAAGTTTAATGCTTCACATTGGAGAAATAACTGAAGGGATAATCGTAGCATCCAAAAAGCTTCATGAATCAATTATTTTTAATGAGTTGACCCAGAGTCATTTCTGAGTTTGTATGAGGATAAAAGGATGAAGATTGAGTTGTCAATGGCAATGGTTCAGGAAAATTATGTGGAAATATGATCTATAATTCTAGAAATATTTTTAGGAGCACTCAAAACAAGTGAGGGCATTTCAACAAGAGAATTTAAATTGTTCTTTGGGAAAAATGTTTCAACTTTCAAAACATTCAAAATTGGAGAGATATATGTGTGTGTGTGTATATATATATATATATCAATGCCAATACAGGGCCTCACAGAGAATTAAAGATTACACATGACTTGGGATCACAATCTGCCCTCTAGAGCCAAATGGCAGATTGGTCTCATCTTACTCACCAAGTCCAGTGGATTGGCAATAGCAGTGTGGAGGGCAACCTTGAGAAGGCTCGGTGGGAAGAAAAGCTGTGATTGATGGAGCAGTGGAACACAGTGTTCAACACTCAACCCACTCAACCTTATGCTTGAAAGAAATCGTCCTATATAAGTCAAATTTTTAATTACAAAATACACTAAGATAGAGATTTGATACAAGAAAGGCATTGTATCATGAACTGAATAGTGATTCTTTTCTTCTTTACCTTATTTTCTGCATTCCGACTAGCATGAACAGACCAGTTTAATTGAGCTCTTGTT
The DNA here is from genome assembly GCF_009834535.1 of Camelus ferus. Classification (NCBI taxonomy): domain Eukaryota; kingdom Metazoa; phylum Chordata; class Mammalia; order Artiodactyla; family Camelidae; genus Camelus; species Camelus ferus. Next base: position 23,147,290 of record NC_045724.1, read on the forward strand.
TTGTTGGGGGCTGGGGAGCCCCATCCTTAGCAGATCCAAGCAGAAATCTGTGCAGAACTCAGAGCTGAGCTAGAGGATGCTGCCTTTTCTGATGAACTAGCAGCAAAAGAAAAATGCTTTTCAAAATAGCACAGACGTTGAAGTCATATCTCTACTTCTTAGCTGCTCCTCTAAGCGTCAGATAAGAGTCTTCAAAACATAGAAGATTAAAAGATAAAAGCAAAAGAAAAGAAAAGCTATGTGGAATGGTTGCATGGCTGAAAAAGAACATCCTTTCCCAGTAAAGTCAGAATAAAGAAACTTGTAAGATTATCAAATGGTAACAAGAGTAGATAATTCTGTGGCAAATACTTGATGAGAAGAAGAAAAATAATTACCTTCTAGATGCAAGTCATTCAATTCTAAACCAGAGGCTCGGTCAGACTTACTAAGAAGGAGTGACTCCAGGTTTTTCAGAAGCTACAACTTACGATTAGTAATATTATGCATTTGACAATTGTCTTTTCTCAGTGTTCAAGTTCAAAATCTGATACTTTGCCTACTTTGTGAAGATGCACTTGTCTACGCTGATTACAATGTCATCCAAATATTGATCTGAAATCAAAGTAGCGATCCTGTAGCTTAAGAGTGTTGACAGCTTTCTTGCCAGATCAACAATCAAATGGCAAAACTGGTTAATTGTGTTCCTCTCTTCATTTCAACTTGAGCAAGTATCCAAATTTAGCAAATAAACCAAATACAGGAAATCTCCAAGCTTGTCAAAATATGATGGCAATTAAGTTGACATCTCTTCTGCACCTTGTTTTTAAAGGAATGTATTTTTCAAGGCCTTGACAGTCAAAAACTATTTAGATTATTTATGACATTTCCAATGAGTTAGTAAGGTTTTTATTGTGTTACATTTTGCATAATATAATTTGTCACTATTTCTCTATTAAGCTTGTTTTATATTCATAGTTGTCCCACAACACTATATTTTCCTCTTTGTCAGCCCAGAACTTCATTATGAAGAATGAGGTTTTATCATTTCCCAGTGATGCAAATGTCTACAGTGAACAAGTGTCATTATGCAGGAACAGGAACAGTTTTCCTCCATTAAGCAGGCAGGCTAATGACTCAGCAAGTTTATAGCTTTGCCACAAAATTTGATAGCTCAATGTGAGTTAGAAAAAAATGAGAGTGACACGGATGTAAAGATTGAGAGAGTTGTACTTTTCTTTGGTGAATTTTCTAACTTTCCTAAACTGAGGTTCAGGTTTCCTTTGAATTAACGAGTAGGGACCCCTCACTGACCTTTTCCCCTGAGGAAGGGTAACTTAATGATCTCTGCCGTCAGCAGTTCAACAGATCGCTTGTCTGTTTCTCCAGATCTGATTCAGCCTGAGGGCGTCGCCAAATGGGGAGCATTCAGCCATACCTCCAATTCAAAAATGTATCGATATTTCAACTCCTGCAGAAGAAGATAAGCATGTTCTGTTCTGGAGAGTGCCAAGAGGAGTCCCCATGAGCTATCCACGTCTCCTGTTTATAAGTCCAGCGAACCCAACGGATATTTTGGCATTAAAAAGTGCTCAGCCTCAACAGGCACTGTGTACTCCAGCCTCGCTTATATCTTTACAATAAGTACAGACTGGTTCTTCAATAACGTTTCTGACATGAAGTTGAGGATTTAGATAATTTGCCAAAAGAAGTGAAGATCCTTCGGAATGTCAGAATGTGAGGAAAGGTCGCTCCACGGAATTTTAGCCCCCAAAAGACTACCCACAAGAAGCAATAAGAAGAGAATCCTGGGCTCCAGGAACAAAACTTTGTCCTGAAAGTCCAAGACCAGAAAGAGCCCCACGAAAGGTACGCAGTATCAGGAGACAACTTTATCAACCAGAATACAGTTCTTATGCACAGCCCTTTCCACTCTAGTCTTACATGACATTCCCAGAGTTACTTAGGTAAGCCTCATTTCTCTCCCCACCTTCTGTAAGGTTGTTTCATATCTTTGTAATACAGTTAGATTTTGTGGCCACAGTGTATATACTCCCTGTACTTCTAAATTGTATATATATATAATTTTTTATTTGTTTCTATTATAAGGCTTTATGGCTTTTGACAAATGCTTAATGCCACGCATCTACCATTACAGTATCATACAGAATAGCTTCACTGCCATAAATAGTCCCATGCTTCACTGATTACCCCCCTCCCCTTACCCCCAACCCTCTGGCAGCCACTGACCTGTATACTCTCTCTATAGTTTTGCCTTTTCCATAGCTTCTTTCACTTAATAATATGCATTTAAGGTTCCTCCATATCTTTTCTTGATTTGACAGCTTGTTTCCTTTTATGACTAAATGCTGTCCCTTTGTATGGATGCACAGTAGTGTGTTTCTCCTTTAATCTCTCAAAGGACATTTCTGTTGTTTTCAGTGTTTGGCAGTTATAAATAAAGCTATTGTAAACACATGTGTGCAGGATTCTGTAGACGTAAGTTTTCAAAATCTGTTGGAAAAATAGTTATTAAAAAGTTGTTACATGATTGCTGGATCATATAATGAAAACTGTATCTAACTTTGTAAAAGACCAGCGAACTGTCTTCCATTCTTCATCCCCACCGGCAGTGAATGAGAGGTCCGGCTGTTCTGCAGGTGCACCGGCACTGGGCGTCGTCAGTGCTCTGGATTTTAGCCATTAGATGTGTAGTAGCATCTCATGTTTAAATGTGCAATTCCTAGTGCACAGTGGTGAGCATCCTTCATAGGCTACTGCCATCTGTCTACAGTCTTTGATGAAGTGTCTGTTTAGATCATCTGCCCATTTTTAATAGGACTATTTATTTTATTATTGATGAGTTTTTAATTTTTTTTATATTTTAAATACACGTCCTTTATGAGATATGAGTTTCAGAATTATTTTCTCCCAGGCTGTTGTTTGTATCTTCATTCTCTTAAGAGTGCCTTTCACAGAGGTTTTTAATTTTAATAAAGTTGAAGTTATCCATTCTTTGGGCTTTCAGTGTTGTATCTAAAAACCCATTGTCAAACCCAAAGTCATCTGTAGTTGTACTTACATTTAGGTCTATAGTCTATTTTGAGTTAACGTTTGTGAACGGTGTAAGATCTGTGTCTAGATTCATTTCTTTCGGCAAATAGATGTCCAGTTGTTCCCGCACTATTATTTCAATCTGCTTACGTTCACTAAGACGCATTTTATGGTCTAGAATGTGGTCTCTCCTGCCGAATGGATTGACTCTGTGATCATTATAAAAAGCCCCTTTTTATCTCTACTAACATTTTTATTTTAAAGTTTATTTTATCTGATGTTCCTGTTGCCACGCCTGCTCTCCTAAGGTAATAGCTTGCATGGTGTATCTTTTTTGTATACTTTTACTTCAACTTATTTGTGTCTTTGATTCTACAGCGTGATTCCTGTAGAGAGCTGGTTATTGTCTTTTATCCAATCTAACAATCTCTGCCTTTTGATTGAATTTTTTAGTCCATTTACATTTCATATTATTGATATTGTTAGATTCTCATCTCTCATTTTACTTTTTTTCTGCATGTCTCATGTCTGTTTTCTACTCTCGTCCTTTCTCCCTGCATTTTTTTTGCGTTAGGTGAATATTGTCTAGTGCAACATTTTAATTTCTTTCATCATTGTTTCACTATATTTTAAATTTTTTTTCCTTAGTGGTTGTTCTAGGACTTACCATGTACATTTTAACTTATCAGAGTCTACTTCAGACTTACACTAACTAAATTGCAGTGTGATGCACAAACGTTACTCCTGTATAACTTTATCCCTCTTCCCCCTTTTTGTGATATCATTGTTATATATATTATATCTTTTTATGTTACAAACTCCAAAAATACCTTTATATCATTATTACTTTATATAATTTGATATCTATTACGTTTAGAAACAACAGATGTAATATTTTGAAACCTCAAAACTCGTAAGTCCCCCAATTTTTCTCCTCCAACATTCCATGCCTTCTTGATGGCAGCATCCCCATCAGCAGGAGGATATTAAGCATCACCCAGGACTCTTCCTTTTCCCCTCATTTCCCACAGTGCGTCAGCCGGGAAGCACAGGAGGTACTGCCACCACCACACTCCCACTGCCGGAGCCTCAGTTCAAACTCAGTCTTCACCAAGCACGTGCTTCAACTTTCTACTCATCACCAGCTCCATCTCCATTCTGCGTCACCAGTTATTTTTCTAAAGGGCAAATCTCATTAAATCAGCCTCCTACTTACAAACCTCAACGCTTTAGCATTATATATAAGGTTCTACATAAAACGCATCTACCCCACCCATCTGTGCTCATACCCTGCTTCTCACTACTCCAGCCGTCCCGGTCATCCTCACCCCATTAACTAAAACATTGCCAAGCATCTTAGCTTGTGCACACTCTCTTCTCTTTCTGCCTGTGATGAGCTGACCCCAGTTCTCTGCCAGTGGATTCTTCCATGTGTGTCTTCTCTCTTTGAAAAGATGTATTTATGATTGGCGTGGGCATTTATTCCATCTTCCATATTTTTATAATCATTTCTAAATGATTGACTATTTCAAGCTACAATTGTATGTTTGTAAATTTCTCCTCTCCCCTTTCAACCCCACCTGATGCTCTGAGCTACGCCTGAGACACTTTATTATTCATCTTGGCATGCCAAGAAGTTGGTGTTCAGTAACTATTTGCTGAAATGGATAAATTAACTAGCTAATTTAAAGATAATATTAACAAAAGTTGTCTTCCTAATGTTACCCTGTCATAGTGGGACACTGAGATATTTGTGCTACCACTTTGAAAAGGATTGCCTTCTGCTAGACAGTTATTAAAAATTCTTCTTTAAAATTGCCTCCTGGGTCTTATGATTTCATCTCCACATTCTATCTCTATGCTAAGTTAATTACTGATTTACCTAAGATTACAATAGCTTCAATCTGCAAGCTTAAATAAAGTGGCATTAGAGAAAGCAACACATAGGCTTAAATTTTCTATAACCGTGTGTAACCACTTTATAATTGAGCTATGCTAATAGAAACTAGATTGAGATCGGTTGCTAGCACTATTTGCAACAAAAGAAGTAAGGTTCTCAACCAGGATATACAATGCTGAATTTCACAAAATCAAGAAAAAGCATTTACTAGGCATGAATTGGTGTGCAGAAAGTTCTACATATTAACATAAGCAAAATGAGGTTTCTGGCCTTAGGCATCAAATTCAATCATTTCATCTCTCCAAGTAGCTCTTTCTCTATTTTAATATCCCCACAGGCACACACTCACAAGGATAGAAATGATGGAAGTGATTTTGAATTTTAAATCCAAATCAAAGTCTAAATGGAGTACAGAATGCAATGTTTAGCATACTAGCCTTAGCATCCTAGCTCTTAAGGCTCAGAAAATGGAAGGATCTATTTAAAAATTATGATAAAATAATGTTTGCTTATTCAAGTGCCTAATATAATTTGGTCTTTGAATTTTCACCAACAAACCTAAATGTGGAAAGTGATCAGTATACATTAAAGCACCATTATTATTACAAATACTATAATTTCTACAGTACCATTAGGTTAACCTCTGTGGAGTTAACTGATTAAATATTATACAAAGAGAATCCATGGATGATAAGTTTAATTTAGTAAAAAAAATAAAGACACAAACATAACTGACACATTTGTGTTATGTAAACGAAAGATATAAAAATTTTGCACAAGCAAAAGGAACATTTAACTAAATGTTCGTAGTATCTTTAAATTGAATATGACATTAGATTATGTATTATATTGAGTTGCAATCCTGAAACTAGAATAGAAATTAGAAGGCCCGTCCTTTATGTTGAATTATGTGATTCTGTACTTGCGATGTCATGAAATCAACTCACCTTCAACATCACCAGCAGGTGATGTCATTAAATGAGGCTATTAACAAGTCATTCCACTCCTGGAAAACATTTGGTGGCTCCCTTTTACATAAGGATAATTCTTACATTTCTTGTGCTCATATTTAAAGCCATTCAGTCATTCTGGCAGCTAGAATCTTGGACGGTATCTATCTTCCAGAGGCTCTTCTTTTGAGATGTTGTGTGTGAGACTAATAATCTGTCTAAGATAAAAGAAAAATAGTTGACAACGGTGCAAGCAAGAAAATGACACCTATTTCTAAACAAAAGATGAAAGTCAAAGGAGGAGTAAAGAACCAGTACTGAACAGGACATTCTTCTGATCGGGTCTGGGAACACATCATAAAATTATGTCCCAGGGTCAACGCAACACTGTTTACGCATTATTCAGGCACCTCCTCCAGCGGCCAAAAGCTCTTCCCCGGCCTTGGCCGCATTATCATAGTTTGGTGTCAGAATCTAAAAGGCTTCCACGCAGGCAGAATATTTGAGACGTGACCCCAGGAAAAAGATGGAGAAAGGACAAGATAATAAAAGGCTGATTGGCCACTGATGAGGGCCACAGTGCTCAGTTCCACCAGGACCTTCTGCTGGGCTGGAGAATATATTTTATGTATGTAAATTCCCCTGGAGGGGACCCAAGCCAGAAGCGCTAACCCATCAGCTCAGCTGGGTGGACCTCCAGAGCTAAATACCCACACTTCTGAGTTACCCAGTGTCCAGAAGACCCCGTAAGTGCACTGTACCTTGGTATCAGAGGAGCCTCCAAGGCAGAGAAAGAGGTGGGACAGAGGGGCCAATGCACAGGCTATTGTAAGGCAGGTTCATTGACCATTTGCCTGTTGCTCTGGTTACAGATGTGCAACTGAAAAACTGGAAACATCAGCACCATTGGTCCACATGTGGGTGTGTAGACCTCTTGCTACTCTGAAAAGGTGGTCTCAGTTAGCACCGGCTCTGTTAGGTGTGCTGGGCAAATTTCAAATACTATCATAAACTGTTGCATTAATGAATGTGAACTTTGAGATTCAGGGTTAGTCCTAAACGACCTAGCAATAGGATCCACGTCTATGTTTACATTGGGAAGCCCTGGAGTAGAAGGTGACGCACTGGGCTTATGCCACTGCTATGAACTGAACGTGTCCCCCCAGATTCTTATGTTGAAACTGAATTCTCAGTGTGATGGCCTTAGGAGGTAGAGCCTTGGGGAATCAATTAGGCCATGAAGGTGGAGCCCAATGCGTGGGATTAGTGTCCTTACAAGAAAAAGACCAGAGACGTACAAGAAAGCGGCCATCTACAAATCAGGAAGCGGGTCTTCACCAGACACCGGCCCTGCTGGCACCTTGATCTCTGATTTCTAGTCCCCCAGAACATTTGTTGTTTAAACCACCCACTCCGTGGTGTCTTGTTATAGCATGAACTGAATCAGATACCAACCTCTATTATTACATGATTGAGAAAAAGAGACCTCATCCATAAAATGGAGGAAAAACCTTCTATTAGTTAAAGATTGTGTGGGCGCAATAAAATCTGGGGGTTTAAAAAAATAGCACCAAAACATCTCCTATAGCTCAGTACATGACATTTTGTATTAGTATGACTGTAAATGGTTGTATCAAGATAAAGATAGAAAATATATTTATATATCACGTATTTATAAACATAAAAGGTGGCTGAATGAATCAGCCAATGAAGAAATGAAGGAATGGCTACTGACAGATACATGTAGGTAACTGCATTCAATGTCTGGATCCTCTCACGTTCGTGCATTTTGTTCTGTTTCTCCATCATTCAAATCAAAGATTTTCCTAGACGATTTCTCTGACAAAGATGGTGTTTCTCATACAACATTTTAAAAAAAGATCAATGATACATTTTGTTCAGATTATTATTTTTTTACCTCTCATTTTCAGAGACAAATGGGCACCTTAAGCTTAATCAGTCTTTCTCCTTCTTGTTTCACTTTATGAATCTCTTGTCTACTTGTATGAGTTAATATATAACTATTTCATTTTTCTTGGTCTGAAAACTTTAACAGGGATTCGACATTAAAGTAAGGAATGTACTAAGTGTCAGGGTAAGAAATCAATAAACGTGATCTTCTGTCATGATTTTAACAGGTAAGATAACCCACGGGGAGCAACGTCAAAGGCATCCTTGGTGGACTGAATGGCACTGGGCAGACTATGAAGAGGCCAATTTAGTCCAAGTGTGGTTGAGAAATAGTGACTTTATCTAAATACCAGAATAACCAGGTTCACCAGTCACTTTCAGTTCAGTTGTCAGACTTGGCAGGGACGGGCTGATGCCCCTCTTGGAGACGTGCTCCACCCTCATCTGGGAAGAAATTTTGTGCTGTAGAGTGGGACCTGGGGAAGGGGGACAGGAACGAACACCATTGCCCAGCATAGGTCTTCTGTAGCCAAGAGCTGGGTTATGGTGTCTATGGACGTTTGCAGGCTGCGAATTCACCAGGGAGAGTGACACACACCTCTGGGGATACAGGTGCCCTTCCCAGCTTTCTTGTCTCAGCTCTCCCCACAGAGGAGGAGCTGCAGGAATATTTAGACATTTCCTGGAATGTCTGCAGGGTCCCCCAGCAATGGCTGCTTTGTGACACCGAATGCTGGGCATCTCATTGTTTGCACAGAATTTCAATCATTTTGATGAAGACAATGAATGATTCTTTTTTTACCTCATTTTGACCAGTTTACATCAGCCTCTCTGGGGAAGAGTCTTCGCTGAGCTCCTCGCACTCTTTCTAGAAGTCCAGACCACCCACATTTTAATCCCAGTTTTGCAGCCCTCTGACTTTCAAACCTGGGACAAATTGCTTTGACTCAGTTTCTTCTTCTGTGCCTCCTCCTACATAAACTAAAGCTAATAATAGAATCTACCTCTTTGGCTTGCTCTGAGGATGAAATGATTTTATTTTTGTGATACATTTAGAACATCGCCTGGAACAGAGCTTGTGCTGCTTTGAAATTGGCTACTTTCCTGTCCTAGGATGCAAGTTTCAGACACTTGGCACCACATACCTATATATACACACAAAGTTTGTTTCTTACCACTGTGAAAATCCAGGATGAAAGCTATTCCAATGAGAACCAGGAAGACATCCACCTGCATTTCCTTTTGATGGAATGCCCTGCCCACCCTATGCTAGCCAGTCAGAGTCATGAGCCCCCTGTCCTCAAAGAAGAAGTAAGTGGGATGGAAGAATGCTTAAAGTGTTCTTTTCAACATCTCACTTTCTTCAAGAGATTATGACTGAGTGCACATTCTGTGGAAAATATGAAGGAGTGAGACAAACTTTTCCCAACAAAAGTTAATGCTCAGGTTTCATATATTTTTATTTCATTGTTTTTGTTTGTTTGTTTCCACTTATTTGCCACTCTTAGTAAAAAGATTCCAAAGTGGAAAGAAAGAAGTAGAATTGTCACTGTTTGCAAGTGACATGATACTATACACAGAAAATGCTAAATATGCCACCAGAAAATGAATAGAGGTCATTGGTGAATTTGGTAAAGTTGTAGGATATAAAATTAACATATATATCTGTTGCATTTCTGTACTCTAATAACAAACTATAAGTAAGAGAAATTAAGGCAAGAATTCTTCTTACTATCTCAACATAAGGAATAAAATACCCAGGAATCAACCTACCTAAGGAGACAAAAGACCTATACATTGAAAACTGTAAGACATTGATGAAAGATATTGAAAATGATACAAACAGATAGAAAGACATACCATGTTCTTGGACTGGAAGAATCAATATTATTAAAATGACCATACTACCCAAGGCAATCTACAGAGTCAATGCAATCCCTATCAAAATACCAATGGCATTCTTTACAGAAATAGAGCAAATAGTTTTAAAATTTGTATAGAAATGCAAAAAACCTTGAATAATCAAAACTATCTTGAGAAAGAAGAACAGAACTAGAAAAATCATGCTCCTTCAGACTATACTACAAAGCTACAATAATCAAAACAGTATGGTACCAGCACAAATCAGACACATAGATCAATGAAACTGGATAGAGCGCCCAGAAATAAGCCCATGCACTTATGGTCAATTACTCTATGACAAAGGAGGCACGAATATACAACAGAGAAAAGACAGTCGCTTCAGTAAGTGGTACTGGGAAAACTGGACAGCTGCATGTAAAAGAACGAAATCAGAACCTTGTCTAAGATCGTATACAAAAATAAACTCAGAATGGATTAAAGACTTAAATGTAAGACCAGATACTCTCAAACTCCTAGAGGAAAAAAATAGGCAGAATATTCTTCTGGTGTTTTTCATTTATTTTCAGCTTTGATAAGGGGTAGGAGAATCATAGAATAGAAAAGTGTACTAACAGCACCAGAACGTTCCAATCCACAAGTCCTTGAGAATTAATTGTGTTGATTCTGCTGATAAGGGTGCCAAATATCGTAATAAAATGAACTGGTGGTTGGAAAAAGCACTCAAAACAAGAAGATGGCAGTGCTCCCCAGGTTCTTCCATGTATTAACTGTGCAGTTGGGTCTTGACATTTGAAGACGCTGTGCCTCAGTCTTCTCTGCAAAATGAGACGGTCGGCAGTATCACAGCCCCAGCCTGGCTGAGGCTGCACATCAGAGTTGCCTAGGGGCTATTTGAAGAAGGCCGTTCTAGGAACCACCCAGGAGATGCCAAATCCAGTGACACAGGTTCTGGGAATCTGTCTTACAACTTATAGACTGATTCTTAGCAAGTCAGGCTTCTGGATGTAAGTTAAGCAATCACTGGGTCAGATAAAGTCTTGTTTCTCACAGAACTGCATTTCTTTAAGAGGTGAAAATGGTAACCAGCAAAGAATGTTCTTTTACCTTCTGCCTTATTCTTCGTGGTGTGTATGTTCCACTAGGAATTCCTCCATGATCCTTTGGAATCTCTTTAAAAACCCAAGGACAGGGCTGAGCCACAAGGAAGTTGGAGGTAGAAGGAATTTCTAGACTTAAAGTGTTCATCCCCCCATTCCAGTAGGAATGTTGGAAAGAGGGACCCTGATGGAGCTCTTAACTCTTCCTTCCAGGCCATGCCAACCACACTGCTGGTGATCACTTGCTAATCATGTGAACAATGACCCAGAGTTACCCCTGTACCAGGGACCCTGAGTGAGGCCAGTTCAGTTGGCAGATTCTTCTCTCTTATGGTTAATGATCCAATTATATTTTATTTTTAATAGGTCAATATTATTCATATCATATAGATAATCTTAAAGTTCCATTATTGTATGGAGTATTTATCATTTACCAACCAAATTTTCATATACACTATGAGATGCTGTGGAATAAATCCATACCAACCAAATACTCAGGTGGATAATAGCCTGGACATTTTCAGGGAACACAAGGGATAAAGATTAACTTGTGCTACCTTGGGTCCAATTGAAATTTTATGACTCTTTGTGTAATGAGGGTGTCAGTTGCCCTCAGGCTCAGATATGCTGCCGTTAAGAGGGTGTGGTTTCTCATTCATGTATCAGATAAGCATGAGTACACTTCCTCTCGCCCTGCAGAGCTAAGAAAAAAGAGGACCAATCTGTAAGTTTACAAGAGACCCGAGGAAAGTCACTGCACGGCTCGCACATCTACCAGCTGTTCACCGCAAAGTCAGCCTGCTTCCCGCCTCTGCTTTAAGTACACTTAGAAGATCACACACATCGCCCTTTTCCCTTAGACTGGCATTCAACTTTGTGACTACTTCTCAAAATCACAGGCCATTCTCTACTCCAGAATTAAAACTAAATTGGAGATTTTTAATTCTTCCTACTGCTAACACACTTCTGGGTACCACGTACCATCAAGACATCACACAAGCTGTTCCCAGTTTAATGACTCTTTGTGCCAGACCATAAATTTCAAGGTCAGCTCAAAGTCACGCAGCACTTTGCCAGAGGATGCAGGACTCTGTGCGTGAACTTCCTCGGCAGTTTTTCTCCAAGTGATATTTCCACGCTCTTCCTACGGGGTCTGCGTGAGCGCTAAAGGGGAGTTTTAACAGCTGTGTCAGCGCAAGGGCTCGGCTTCAAAGACACCATACGTTTGTTATAGTTTCACACTGTTTAACTTACACAAATAACATGTTAATCTAAAGTCAAATACTTATTAAAATAGTCACAGGTAATATCTGGGATCTGATGTTGCATCGGGGCCTTTTAGAGCTTAATGAAAGGTCAGCCTATGTCTCTCCCTACAAAATGACTGAAACCCAGTCTGGTAGGATCTTTCGCTACTTACCTTCAAGGTCAATACAATTTACCGCATGATCAGTTTTTCCTGAAGTGATTGGCATTGATCATGATGACATGCTAAATTAGTGTATCAGCCATTTAGTTTCTAAGTGTGTACACACGCAACCATCACCAACCGGATGCTGCCAGTGTAGAAACTGGGTATCTCAAGACACACGTTCACCACGTCAGGCCACGTGAGGGTCATTTAGCTAGAGGCGAGGCTGTGTTACTTTCGTTCTAGCAGAAGTCTGTGTGCTGAGATGATCTGACTGCAACTATGTATCGAGAATAAAGTCAGACAATTCATTATATGGTAGCAGTGGATACACATCCAGGAGAACAGAAGAAAAGTGCTATTTAAAAAAAATCAAGATCCTTAAAGGAATGCCCAGTGCTTTGTATAGTCACTATTTTAGACTCTTTAACCTTGAAACCTAATACACACACACACACACACACACACACACCCCTGCCCACTGAGTCTGGACCTCTTGCAGATGGGAGACCAGCCCTCAGGGAAGGGGATCTGGTCGCCTTCACTCTTTCCTCTCTGAGTGGGACCAGCTCTCCTTTCTCCTCTCCTCCAGCTCTTCCTCCAACTGCCGCAGAGGAGGCAGTGCAGGGAGGGAGATGGATAGAGTGTCACGAGCCAGTTCTGACATGACCATTACAGGGCAACTCTGCCTGTTGATGGTCTTGACAGTTCACTGGGTTCAAGTGACCCTCAGGCCCAGGGACAGGGACCTCTGACTCACAGCTCTCCTCCTCGAACCTCCTCGTTCCCCAGGCTTCCTGGGATACCTCCAGCTTCTCTAATGGGAGCTGTTCTCTCTCCAGCAGTCCTCTGGACCCCAGGAGCACACTCCATGTCCCCAGAGGACTCTAGGACTGCGTGTGGATGCTCTCTCATCTCCCTCACCAGCCGCCGCCCCAGTGGCTCCTGCCCTGCAGATTTTTCAGGCAATTGATCTGACCACAGCCACACAATCCTGGCTTTACTCAGCCTTTTAGTTAGAACTAAAAACTCTCTTCAGTGACAAAATGCGATGTCATGTGCTACCCAAGTTAACTTTCTATCACTTTTCCTGTGTCATATGGAAAGCCACAAGTTTATTGACACACGTAGGTAGTGACAGAGAAGCTCTGGGATTATACCATTTGCAGAGTAAGGGAGGGCCCTCTTTTAACTGATTACATCCCTTTTGACTTGTTGATTGTCTCTCCAACTGGGGAGTCCCGCTGCAGCTCCGATGTCTGCTATTTCCTGGCAAGCGAGTGGATGGATAGGTAAATGAAAAGCCAGTTTGGAAAGCCATTTAAGGTAAACTGGGTTTTACTTTACAGATACCTCCTCCCCTCTACTGTGGGATCTACAAGGTCAGGGATTTCTGTGGGTTTTATTCACTGAATAGCACCTGTAACAAAGAAGACATCTTTCAATGAGGATTTGCTGACTGGATTGAATGAACACCTGGAACAGCTTGGGCACAGGAAACACGGAGAGCACATTGTTGTGAACAGAGAGGGACTGGCCTGGAGGTAGGGGCTCTGTCCTTTTCAGGCGACTGACACCACTCGTGAAAAAAGGATGCAGTGATCTCTCATATTTGGATGGGTTCTATTTTATTCAAATGTTGAGCATCCTCAAAATAAATAACCCCCAAGAGATAACTCCCTGTGTCATAAAATGTAGGCATTGTTTCTTTCTTGAAATGTATGTATATTTTTAAACATAAACTCAGATAGTCACACACTCTTAAATGCTGTCTTTTGGCTCATGTATCTTTGTATGAGGTTTGGGGATATCCCATTGATGCTAGAATTTTCTTGACTCTACGTGTATGTGTGTGTGTGTGTGTGTATGTGTGTGTTTTCTTTGTCAGTTGATTTCTGGAAAGAGTTTGACAATTCTGCCTGCCAATTTTTTCTTTGCAAAAGTTTAATCCCATGCAGTTCCTGCGAATGAAACTGCTGATACTGGCCAGTGTCGCCACATTTTCCATATAATGTTGTTAGAATTCTCCTCCTTGCTGTTTTACTTGTTAGTTTATCCCAGGAAAAGCAGATTTTATTTCTATTTAGTTTCAAAAATATCTTCACAACTTTTTTTTGAAGAAGTTTAAAGTGCTTTGGTGTGTATTTTTGGTTATGTTGTAAATCAAGTCTCACGTTTGAATTTAATTTTGAGAATGTATGACAGTTACAGTATAAATATAGTGATTTATTTTCGCTCCCAACTCTTTAGTTCAGCAGCTTCTAAATAGGAACACACATTCTAATTAGTTTTCAAATTTCAATTAGAATGCTCTAATAACTCTTAGCTTCCTGACACTTCACTTGGCAAGAGGAATAAATGTGGCAAAATTCTTATGTGGAAGGCAACTAAGGGCAATGTATTAAAGGCACTGAGTTAACTAATGCAACCAAATGTAAATTTTTATTCTTCGAGTCTCTAATTATTTTTTAATTAGCTGCAAATTGAGTGCTAAAGCATATTTATGGAGGCTGAACAACAAAGAGATGTCTGTTACCACATATACTTGTTTGTCAAGGACGACGCTCCCGTAATTGTGTCGTTGATTAAACATGGATACCTTTCTCTAGAAATCAGATTTGCATATTTATCGTCCCACAAAGAGGCCTTCATCCTAAGTGATCTTACGTATGTTTTCTCTTTAAGTAACTAGATGCCTGTTGGTTATGAAACAAACCATAGTTCCAAGGAACTGGATTGAGAAAAGATGCAATCACTCTTCCCAGTTCTCTTTCTGCTTTTAGATGTACAAATTTTCAGGTTTACAGATTTGCAGTTTCTTTCCCATTTTGTATTAGAAATTTCAAAAGAAACAATTTCCAAAAAAAACCTGTACTACACTATATACAATGTTGCAAACTACTCATTTAAAATCCCTCTTTCTCTTTCACATTGGGATGTATAAAGGGAAAATTAAAAATATATCAGGCACATGAGATTTCTAAGATTTTTGTAGCCAGAACAATCTGTACCTCTTGGAAGAAACCTTGAGATTTTAGCCTGAGTGAGGAAAACCAATTTAGCCACTAAACATGCACTCTTCTTGCTTTCAAGTTACCAATTTTGATGTTCATGGGATTGAAGAACGTGTAGACCAAATTCTTCCCAACTTAAAGAACACAGTCAAAAATGGTGCTTCCTAGGGGAAAACATTTCTGGTACAGAACTTCTTCCAAGTTGCTGGGAGAAATGTCAACATCATAAAGACTGTAAGGTTGTTACTGGAAAGAACCCAACAGTGTCACTGATGCATTTATATGTAGGGGGAAATCCTGAAGCCGCATCACCCTACAGTGAAATTCCAGAGAAAGGCTATTATTTTCCACATGACTTTTAAAAATAGTTGGAATACACAGAGCACAGTATGATGCCTTAGAGGAAGTGTAAGAATTTTAAAACAAGATCCTTACTTTCCAATTATTATTTTTAAATGCAATAACCTATTTGTGTCAGCCCCAATAGAAATGATTTAAATTCCCTTCCTTGACTCCAATCTTTCCTCTCTAACCTTCAGACATAGTCAGGGAGAAAATAAATCAATAAACAAAACAATACACGCACACAAACACCCAACACAGCAACACGTGTCTTTGATTTGTCTGTTGGATATTTATTTTGACATTTACAGTGCACCTCTCACTCAATTCTGCACTCACACTCAGTTGTAAATTTATACTTAAAGGTAAAGCCCTTTATTTCAAGAAATTGTTTCCTCAATTTGAAGAAAAAACCTCCAACAAATATCTTTGGCAAGAATTTACCTGAAGTAAAGAGAAGCTAAAGTGTTGGAAAGAATGAATGGAGACACTTCCAGAAGAATCAACCAAAAATGTAATTAATTAATGGGTCCAAAGGGGATGAAACCTACACGTGTGTACTATATTCTTACATAATATTATAGAAACAGACCAATCTTGTTAGAATTTTAGCATATGAATTAAATATACACCATACTGATTATCTACCACTATATACCATGTGGCTCCAAAACTAACAGCTTAAAACAACACACATTTATTATCTCACAGTTTCTGAGAGTCAGGAATCTGAGGATGGCTTAGGTGGGTCCTCTGTCTCAGAGTGTCTCACGTGACTGCAATCAAAGTGTTGAAGGCTCAGCTGGAGAAGGACCCGCTTCTAAGCTTCCTCATGTGGTTGTTGGCAAGATTCAGACCTTCAGGGGTTGTTAGACTGAAGGACTCTGTACTTTTCTGGCTGTTGGACTGAGTTACCTTAAGTTTCTTGCCACATGGACTTTTCCAACATGGCAGCTGGTTACACTAAAAAATGCAACCCAAGAAAGCAACGGAAAAAGTCCAGTAAGATGTGTCACAATCTTTTGTAGCGTAATCATGGAAGTGCTATCCCATCATTTTTGCCATATTTTCTTAACAGCAAGTCATTAGTTCCAGCCCACCCTCAAGGAGGGGTCTTACACAAAGGCATGAGTACCAGGAGGTAGAGATGGTTGGGAACCACTCTGGAAAGCTTCTTACTACACACTGTTGTATTAATGGGTACTAATCCCTTAGTTTGAATGAGACTTGTCATTAGGAAGACTGTGAAGATAGGCAAATCTTGTTTTCACCAACATGCAAAATGCCTTCTCCTCGATACCGTGGTGCTGCACTTAGCAGGTGTACAACAGACAAAAAGAAGAGTAGGTTTCTTCTGTGGTGGGTGGAAAAGTGGCAAGGCTGGGGAGGGCAGAACAGCCAAATTCTCTCAGTCATGACCAAGACTGGCTAACCCAGAAAGAATATTTCAAAATCTCTCTCCACACAACTTTTCGTTTTCTGGTTTTGCCTCTAGCACAAATTTACATCAGCTAAACCACCCCAGTCATCAAGCCTCTCTGCTGTCTCCAGGTAAAACAGTGACCGCTCCTCAGGGTGCTCACACGCTTCATACAAATCATCCGTGCTTCCAAAAATGTTCCCCCAGTGTTCTTTACATAACCACTTCTCCCCCGGGTTAGGGCTTGGTCAGAACGGAGACTGTGGACCTGCATCTTTAATCTTTTCTTTAGGGGATCTGTCTTCCAGAAATAGAGGGCTTGATAATTCAAGAAGTGCCTTCAAGCCTCACTTTTAGGCAACATGGCAGTGCTTACAAAATTGAATTCTTAAAGTAGAAACCACAAATGAACAAGGAGGTTGGGAAAGCCGTGAAGTACGGAAGCAGAGCTCCTGGCAGAGAGAGGATCTGCCATTAAGGGTCTCTAACTGCAACTTAAAAGACGTCTTCACAATCTATGGTACAGGAGGGACTGCTGGTCACGTTCAGCTAGAAAAGGGGGTGGGTGCCTTTCTATCTGTTTCAGGTGAGTTTTAGTTGCCTTACCAGCTTGACTGTATATTTTGGCAATTACTAGATAGAAGACCTCTAACAAATTAGTTTTAGACATTAATTAAACTCTTATTTAGAACAACTCAATCTGGCTCTTGTATTTTGCAGAATCTCAGGGGGCTAATTACTTACCCATCTAAAAATATAATCTATCTTGATCTGCACTGTAATGATTCAAAGAGATCAATATAGGTGCCCAAGGCCATCCATGCCCAACATACAAGTGCTGAAAAAAGTGAGTTCCATTTTCCAATGTCTTTCCTTTTTTAAAAGCTGCATGCATTCTTAAGACTAAGATTGTAGCCAATCTTTTCCAGTTGACCTCTTTTTTTTCCTACTCTTATGATCATCACCTTAACTCAGAACTTAGTATTTTTACCTAAACAACCGACTGTCCACATCACCAGACACTTCTTTAACCTGTTCTAAACTCCGAGCCATTGGGTTAGATTTCTGAAAGTGCAGCTCTGGTATGTCACCTCTGTTACTTCTCTGCTCAAATATCTTCAGTGGCTTCTTTTTATCTACTAAATTCAATGCGAATCTCTTGCCTATCTCCCCCACCAGTCAACTAATCTCAGCTTCCCTTCTGGATTTGTCTCATACTAGTTTCCTAAACATACCTTATATTCTACTAAAACTTGAGTGCTCGTTATTCTCTGAACGTGTGATATGCTTTTGTTCTAATGGAAATATACAACTTTTAACCTAGCTGTCAAATCCTATCTGCCTTTTAAGCTCAGAATCCTATCTGCACCAGACCTCATAGACGCTTTCATGGTCTTCAAGGCAAAAATGAGTTCTCACTCCTCAAAAGCCTCAAAGCAGGCTGTAATACACATGTACAATGTTCACCATAATTACTTCTAAATATTCCATGACTATGCATTGAATTACAAGCCATTTAGAGGAAGAAGCCACATCCCATCGATTTCTAAACTCCTATGTAGCATCCACTATAGTATCTCATACAAAGTGGAAACCCAATCAATGTTTTTTAAATGAAAGACAAATATATAATGTCACTTATATGTGGGATCTAAAAAAAGAAAGATATAAATCTCATTTACGAACCAAAATTAGACTTAGAACATAGAAAACAAACTATGTTTACCAAAGGGGAAAGGGCAGAGAAGGGATAAATTAGGAATTTAGAATTAACAGATGGACATTACTATATATAAAATAGATAAACAACAAGGACCTGCTGTATAGTACAGGGAACTATAGTGAATTTTCTGTAATAACATATAATGGAAAATAATCTGAAAAAAAAGACAGTGTATTTTGAGGCCAAAGGGTGTGTATTTTGCCTCCCATTGGTTTTATCACTGTATTTTACTTATGACAAGTGCTCAATAAATATTTGATAAATAATTAAATATGCATAAACAAATCAAATAATTTTAACTGACAGCTCATAGGAAGCAAGATTCACTCATAGAAAATTTAAATTTGGAGAATTCTTATCAGAATTCATGACTCACACATTTAGTCAGCAAATATTACCTAAGACCCTATTGTTTACACACAAGAAGAGATAATTTATTGTCCTTGCCTCTGGGACTCAACCACAAAGTGCAAGTGACTGGTCTATGTGTCTTGGACATATCAATTCTTTCAAGTTGGAACCATTAATATAACAGGGACCTGTTGAAGATTTCACACCAAAGGACCTTATTAGTAAAGGGAGAATTTATACATATTAATATGGCACACACAAGAGGATGCCAGAATGTAGCAAACCCCAGCAAAATTTTATATAAACAGAAGAAGTATTTTTATTTTCAAAAGATGAATTTTATATGTTTCATTCTTTATAGTCTTGGGGGAAAGTTAAGAACCTCATATCCTCACAGGGTCACAGAAAAGAGCTTCACAAACAAAATGAGAGAAGGAAAGAAATGTGTTCCGGATTAGATTTCTAAATCAGAATGCAAGGGTGACAGGTAAAGTCCACCATTGCTCAAATATTACAAGAGCCAAGTGTAGTAGTAAGCTTAACATCTTCTGAAATATATAAAAATTATGCTTTATTAAGCCATCCAGCCTTCTGATTTAGGGCTTTTTCTGTTCCGTAAATATCCTGCAGTTGGTGAATCCGGTAAATAGGATCCAGCTGCCACAAGCAAGTAACATATCAAGTCAGTCAGCGTAGTTTCTAGAATAGGTGAGTTGGCACATCTATAATTTTGCAGACTGTTTCCTAAAATAAAGATGGTAATGAAATTAGAACCACTACTTCCACTGAATAAATTCAATCCCTTGAAATGGTATTTTCTTGTTATAATCCTTTTGGAAAATGGTATCTTTAACTGTGGTGATAAGCTGAATTTTTATTTTACTCATGACTTAAATTCTGTGATATTTCGAAGTTGTTACCTTAGGGAATGGCAATTTTTTAAAGGACATATCAAAGGACCACAAGGTCATTAAAACTGGTTACATTCACAAAAATGTCTTTATTCTTCATTGTTTCTTTTGTTCGCATTTTGTTCAGCTTGGAAAATGTACCAGGTGGGCTCATTTCATTTTTACTTCTAGTCAATCTCATTTTATACTACACGAGCAAATTTTTATTTCACAAAGACCCAAGATAATAAGTTCCCCCTTACTCACCCTTAGTTCTCTTCATCTTTTCCTCTCTCTCTTTTCAGTCAAACCCTCCCACCCAAAAGAAATTGCTCCAATTGAAATTTCTAAGTTTCATTACCAAAAAAAAAAAAAAAACCCTCTGCTGGAAATTGCTACAAAAGAATTTCACCCTATTACTCACTCTCTTCTTGGCACTTCATTAACATCAGTATTAAATCAGTCCCCAATTGGAATCCTGTATTGTGCATGAATTATTCTGCATGGGTGACCTATTGTAATTCAAAAGTCTTTATTTTTTGCAATTTCATTAAAGCTATATAGTTATATTGTTATTTAATAAGGCAGGTTTGCATTCATTTCCAAGTTTGGATAAGGCATCTAAAGACATTTTGAATATGAATTAAATTATTAGGCTGAAGATATTATTTTTATGGGATAGTCCTTTTAAAACTCAGATGATAATTCGGCCACCAGTAATCCACACCAGTGGTCTCCACTTTGTTCTGCATGCATATTTCTTTTGTAATTAATGACACAGGTGTGTTCTTTTTCATGAAATACATTACGGTATGCAAAATAAATTGAATAACACCAAATTTTCTTAGGAGCATTCAAGCACATTAGCAATTAAAATGTTGACTTCATAATTTAGATTTATTTATTTATTTATTTTTATGGTGTATGCAACGCAGAGATTTATTAGCATAGAAAATTGTTCACAGTGTATTGATGCATAATTTAGATTTATTAATCACTATATATACCACTTAATGAGAAAAAATGTGCAGTTCTGAGAATGTGAGTTTTCTCAATTCAGGTACATTTGGGTAAATGCTAAACATGTTCAAAATATTTGATTAGCCAAATAAATGGTTTGAAATCCACTGGATAATTTGCAGTTATCTGCACTATTTCCTTTAGACTTGGTATCTGGAAGATGCATAAGCCAGTTGCATCAGGCTAGAGCAATTAACTGGTAATTTGGAGCATTTAACTGGAAGACTGGCTTGCAAGGAGGTCTCTCAGCCATGATGCTCACAGGAAATAGATTCTGTGTGTAATCTGGCTCAACAAAATGGTTCATGAAACAGCTTCACAGCAAGACTGTATCAGAAGCCAATGAGCCCTTGTGAAAATGCTTGTTGGGAAGAAATTTGGTCTAGTCTAAGTCAACTTTAAAACAATTGCCAAATTAGCTTGATGCTTTTATTTTTACATCAAGAAGCATCAACTTAATATGGAGAAAGAAAGTCCAAAAGCAGATTGGAGGATATTTAAAAGCTTTACACATTAGCAAGTTATAACCTCACATCTTTCTAGTACCTTGGAGCTTTAAATATACTTCCCAAATTTCTGTTCTTGCTTTGATTTCTTGCTGTATCATCCTGAATTCTGTTAGTCTGTCTTTATTCCTACCATATGATTGCATCTTCCCGACATCAAAGCACTGAATTGTTTTAGTCGGTTTACTCCAACTTCTATCAAAGCCTAAGCAAATTGCCCTTTTGGAAAATTTGGTTCAGTTAGTTGTAGAAAGCTGTAGTGTAGAAGCAGTGGTGACTACTGAATCAACTAGGGAACCCCATTAATGGATAGAAAACCCCCAAGTAAGAACATGTGGTGGGGCCAGAACTACAGCAGTGAAAGAGAAAGGAACAAACTAAGTGAAGCAAAAGAACACAAGATCGAAGAGCGTGAAAACAGACAGCTTTGATCCTCCAAAGGGAACCTCCCTTCCACTCCTTCAGTGGAATTCCATAATTCCAGGGGATTATTGGAAAATTACTATAAGAAAGGATATAGCTGTTAAGAAGATGTGGGGTGTGTGTGTGTGTGTGTGTGTGTATGTATATAAAAATATATAATGGAATATTACTCAGCCATACAAAAAAATGAAATCTTGCCATTTGCAACAGCATAGATGAAACTGGAGGGTATTATGCTAAGTGAAATAAGCCAGACAAAGAAAGGCAAATACTCTATGTTATTACTTACATATGGAATCTAAAAAATAAAACAAACTAGTGGATATAACAAAAAAGAAACAGACTCACAGATGTAGAGGACAAACTAGTGGTTACCAGTGGGGCAGGGAAGAGGGGAGTGGGAAGATAGGGGTAGGGGATTATCTATTATGGGGTACCTAAGATAGGGGTAGATACAATCTATTATGGATAAAATAAGCTGCAAGGGTTTACTGCACAATGCCGGGAATATAGCCAATATTTTATAATAAGTATAAATGGGATATAATCTATGAAAATTTTTGAATCACTAAGCTGTACACCTGAAAGTACTATAATATTATAAATCAACTATACCTCAATAAAAAAACATAAATAAATAATAGATATGGAAATTTTGTTTAAAAAAGTCATAGCTGAGGAAAGCTGAAAGAAAAAGGTAATCTAATATTAGAACAGTAGCAGCTAAATTGAGAAATAAAATACTTCCATGGAAGCGAAAGTAGCTGAGCTGTTTATAATGCAAAATGCTCTCGGCTTCCTGATTTCCATTCAACAATTAAATTATACAATTATTCTACATATTGTATAACTTTGGCAGCCATTGGAAGTTAGAGCTAAACTATGCTCCTCTAATTCTGTTCAGATTTGAAATAATAGTGTGTTTGAATATTGTATCCTCCCAATTTATAACATAGAAATAGTCATATGAAATCTGTTATTATCCTTCCTGTAAAAATGTTGTTGAAGACATCGTCTCCTGCAAAACACTATCCCCTGAAGGTCAACGTAAGACACAGCTTGCACAATTCAGTGTCAGTGGAAGTTGCGTGTCCCTTAAAGGACACACGTGCTTTCACTTCTGTAATAATAAAAGTTATGTAATTGACTGTACCTCAGTTTTACCTAAAGATGCAAGGCATTTGTTTTTATTAAATGCAAAATTGAAATTCAAACACCGCACCTAAAGTCCAGAATTTGGAAATGAATAGGATTTGATTTTAATCCATGAGCTCCTTGTGTAATAACAGGCAGGCTATTTAATATCCCATAAACTTCTAATTTCCTTATTGATAAAACAGAAATAATAACTATCAAGCCACTAGGATTTGGAAGGCACAAGTAAAGAACATATTTATAACAATACAAATAATATCAGCAAACACTCCCTGAACACTTAGAATATAGCGGTCACTACACTGAGATCTTCAGACCCTTTAGCTTACTTACTGCTTACAATGACCCTAGAGATAGATACTGTCATTATTAAAACCACCATGTTTATCTTGGGCTGATACCAATGTTTCTGCTTTTAATCACTTAATTGCACTAAACTATCTCTGGTCTAACTGTGTGTAGGAGGAGGGGAATATAAAGAATTTATTTAGCACACGGAATTGATAAAATTTGGTGATTGATTGGCTGTGGAGGTAAGAAATAAAGATTTACTTCAGCATTTTTGATTTAGGCATCTAAATGGGTGATGACATTATTTAAAAATAAAGAATTCTAGAGGAAGAAGACGTTTAGGGGACAGGTATAACGGGCATGTTGACTTAGAAGAACCAGTGGGGCATGAAGGTATACACGTCTAAGAGTCAGTAGACTGTCAAGTCTGAACACAGGAGCGAGGCCGTGACTGAGGTGTGTCAAGCAAACAACTAGAAGCTGGATGCGTAAGCGTGGGTGAGACTCCTGGGGAGAATGTACAGAGGAGGAAATAAGGCACCCAAAGACAGGGCGTGCAAGAGGAAGAGCCACCCACACACTAAAGAGGAGGGGTCAGAAGCCTAAGAGGAGAACCAGGAAACGTGGAAACAGTTGACGAGAAACTCTTACAAGAAAGTGTCAAAAACTAGAAAAGGCGTATAAGCTGAAGATGAAATATGACCACTGGATTGTCAACCTCTCAAACACTGAAGGAAAAGTTCCAGAGCTCTATACTAAAAAAATAATTATTTCATACACATGATGGTAGGAAAAATGTTTCCTTCTACTTTTCTAGGTTGTATGGCTGGTCTAATTTATTAAGTTGACATAAGACAGATTAACAGGAAAAAAATTAAATTCGATATGTGTGTGAATCCCACAAAAAAATAAGACCCAAGGGCAAGTCGGTCAGTTGAAACTTATGCCATCCTGCACTGAGGAACAGGAGAGGGGCCTGGGGCTTCCGAGGGAGGAGTGCAATTCACTGGCCATGAAGAAAGGCAGGTGTTTGGTAGTTAGATCTCTGCCCTGCCATACACATAGCTCATCCAGATAAAAGCTACCTCTAGTGATAGAAATAGCCAGGCTCCCTAGATAAATTATTTTAGGTAGTTAAGGGAGAGGGCAAAATTTTTTCTTGAGTCTGCTGGGTCTTGATTGCCTTCAGTTCCAGATAATCCACATGCCAAAGTGACATATTTTGGGGCCACATAGTCTGCTCCCTTTCATATGCAAGTAAAAAAAAATTTACCTATCTTTCATTCTTTTAAGGAAGCTATTAGAAGATATTCACCAAAACCAGGAAGTAAACCAAAAAAGAGAAGGACATGGAATCTAAGAAACTGAGCTTTGGGGGAGACTATGTAGATTTCAGAACAAAGAACATTACCAAAGATAAAAAAGAATATTACTTAACCAGAGAGGGGCCTATTTATCAAGAATACAAAATAACCTTCCATGTGTACGTACCTAACAAAGACCTTTATAATATATGAAAGGGGACCTAATAGAAATGAAAGGGAGAAATAGGCAAAAACCTCAGTGATACTCGGAGATTTTGACATTCCTCCTCAGTAATCAGTCCAGAAATAGAGAAAGCAGTCAGGGCATAAAAGACCTAAACAAGAACAACAAAAATCAACCAACACAGCCCTGCTGACACTTACAGAACAACTTACCAATAACAACAGAATGCACATTCTTTTCAACTGCACATGAAATACTCCTCAAGTTCATTTTCTGAACCATAAAACAAGTCTGAATAGCAAAAATTATTAAAATCATACAAAGCATGCATTTGACCACAATGGGATTATGTAAGAAACCAGTAACAGGAAGATATGTCAAAATGTCCAAAACTAAGCAAAACACTCATAAAAAAATATAGAAGGAAACTTTCATGACCTTGGATTAAGCAAATATTTCTTAAATGGAATTCAAAAAACACCGACAGTAGAAAACAAAACTGATAGGCTAAAATTAATATGTTTAACTTCCGCTCTTCAAAAGACACGTGAAGTGCAAAGACTAGCCACGGACTCAAAAATATTGTCAAGCCATGTACCTGATAAAATATGTGTATTCAGAACATATAAGTAACTCTTACAACTCAATAATAAGAAATCTAAAAGCCCAATTGAAAAAAGTCCATAAAATATTCCAACAGAAACTTCACCAAAGAATAGCTAAATATGGCAAATAACATATAAAAGATGCTCAAAATCTTTAATCTTTGGGAAAATATTAATTACAATCACTTTGAAATACTATCAAACAAATGTTACAGTAGCTAAAACTTGATAATACCAAGTTCTTGTAAAGACGGAGAGCAACAAAAACCCTGAAACATTGCTGATGGAAATGTGAACTGGAAAGCAATTTAGCTATTTTTTATAAATGTAAACATATGTCTATTTTACGACTCAGCAATCCTCCTCTTTGGTATTTACAAAAAAAAAAAAGGAAAATATATACTTTCACTAACAACTATATGCAAAGGTATATAGCAAATTGATTCATAATCGTCAAAATTAGTTTTAATCCAAATGTCCATCATCAGGTGAATGGATAAACAAATTGTGGTGCATTCAGACAACGGACCATTTTTTTTGCTTTCAGCAATAAAGAGGAATGAAGTACAGATGTGCAACAACACGGATGGCTCTCGGAAGCGCGGTGCTAAGTGAAAACACTCAGAAGAAAGAGGCCACACATACATATATCCCCATTAAGACGTTCTGGAAAAGGCAGGACTCTAGGGAGAAATGAGATCAGTGGTTGCCAGGGGCTGGGGGAGGTGGGGAGGGAGGGACGACGAAAGGGCGTAACGGGGACCCGGGGCTGGTGGAAGTAGTCCTGGTACAGGTTATGGTACTTTCTGTGTTTCTCAAAACCATCCAGCTGGATACCTAAAAAGGAGTGAATTTATGTACATGAATTACACCTTGATAAAGCTGAGTTTCAACTTAAGGGATGGCCATGAGCTAGAAGGAAAGCCAGCAGAACGAGGTATGTTGTGAACGTCCCCAAACAAAGTGTTTCCAAAACCTTCATCAACTGCGTCACATGCTGATGAGACATCAAGTGAGAGAAAAGGGGGAACGTGGCCCTGGGATTTGGCAACAGGGGGGGTCACAGAGCCCTTGGCAAGAGCAGTGGGTGGACGCCCAGTGGAGAAGAGGCTGGGGGCTGGAGGCGCTTCTCTGTGGAGACTGAAAGGTGAGACGTTCATTACAGGAGGAAGTGAGTTTATGGAATAAGGTCATAGTTTTTGGGGTTTTTTTTGTTTTTAATGCAAGAGACGCCAGATCATCAGGGCATACCAATGCAAAAAATATATCATAAGGACCAAAAAGATACTGCAAAAAAGGAAAGGGAAGAGCTAGGGAGCAAACCCTGACAAAAGGAAGAAGTGTCTGGGATGCCCAGCCTTGGCGGGGGGCTTGTCTTCAAGAACTTTCTATCCTTGGTAGCAAAATGGATTCAGTCCTGAAGAACCTGACTATGTACAATTACATAATTGTCCTCTACTTACTTCTGAACATATTTTTAAGGCTAAACCAAAACAGATACCATCTGAAGGAAGCAGAAGGGAAAGGTGTTTCTCAGGCAACTGAGTTGAGCAGATTGTAACACTCGAGTAAGACATTAAGCACTTATGAGTTCTGTCAAGAAGAGCAGAAAATATAATGGATCTGGTGACATATTTCTTCTCCCACAATAGGGAGCAGCCTGGTTAACCTACAAAGACACAGTTTTTCTTCACATGAAGTGCAGGCAGGAACCTAGCCACACATCAGGCAGCTGTTGGATAAGTTCTGCAGTGGCAGGGTTTTGTTTTGTTTTTTGTTTTTTTTTTTTTAAGGCTGTGAAGTTCTCCCCTCTGCCATGTAGGAAGGCAGAGACAGAACACGAATGCCCGACCCTGCAAAAGAATTTCTGTGAAGACAGAGAAAAATCAGAGTTAACATTTGGCGAGGAGGAAAATTATAAAAAATAACAAAACAAAACAAAAAAAACCTCTCTTAGAATGAGAGGCAGGCAGAGTTGCGAGGAAGGTGGACATGCCCCTGGTGTGTGGAATTTATCACACACATGACCCACCAGAGAACCTTTTCTTTACTAAATTGCAGCTTCTGTAAGGGATTCAAGCCATCTCCCAACTTGCACATATGGCTGTAGATGATACCAGCCCTCAACTACCTAGAGAAGAATTGTTTCAGAAAAGAGAGAGAAATTCACGTTAGGTACTAGGTGAGTTGATCTAACTCCACGTCACCGGGGCTGAAAAATGGCTCCCACAGAATCTACGTGTAATTCACCAATTAAAGTACTCAAATGGATTAATTAATTGATTGACTCCCCAAAGGAGGAAAAGTAGTTCTGGCTGCACGAATGATGGAAAAGCCAGACAAAATCACCAGGACAAAGAGATAATAGGCATTTTTGTTTCCTTTTTATCCTTTGGCAGCAATTTAAAAAATACATTCTCTACTTGTTTATTCATTCTATTCCAAAACTATATATTTTGAAAGTTAAAAAATAGTTCCTTTTACAACACAGTGCTCATAATTATTCAGAATATCCTTCGCGGTACAAATTTACCTTCTTCCCATCATTCTGACTTTCTGAACTTCAGTGTTGGAGTCTGAAGTACGCGTTCAAGAGATGATTGTTAGCAATTATGAGTTTTAGGCCTCTGTGGTACCTACCCTTGGGTACACAGACAATCACATCTCACCTCCTCTTATCACTGTAGTTCACTTTTTTTCCTCCTCTATGACCTTATATTCTTCTTCAGTGCAGCATCTTTTGTGTCTTTTGTACTTCCAACATTTTTATGATTGAACACAATGCTGGTTTATTCTGTCCTGTCTTTTTGCTCCAAGTTCTATGTGCTTGAATTTTTGTAATAGATGGTAAATGTGAAGTTCTTTTCATTAAAAGTAATCTCTTTTTTTTTCCCCCAAAGCTGTCTTTGAAAACTGCTGATTTGTTATGAACGTCCAAGGAAGAATTAAACTTCTGAAAGTTGCCACACGCTGTTTCAGCCGAGGCCCCTGCATCTGTGCAGCATGAGGTATACAAAGCAGGAGGGCTAGTTTCTGCGTTGTTACAGAAATAATAAAATAGTAGCAGGTGTGACCACTGACATAGATTGAAAAGGGTGTACAATCTAGCAAACCCTACGAAAACAAAGCCAATCTGAAATGATTCAATATTACACAATTTGACATCAGTCATGTCACTTCTTCATGCAATGAGCTTTGAGGAAGTAGATCCAAATCAGCAAGGGCTGAAAAATGTATTCTACATGGAATTCCATTGTCATTAAGTGAAGGGCACACCCCTGCCAGGTAGAACACAGAAATACTCAAAAAGCACCAATTCAGGACACTCTATTTGATTCAGTCCAGGACCAAGAGATGCTGTCTGTAATTAGTCTTCTTTTGAGAAATACAGATATTTCCACTAAAGATGATTTTTGAAACAATAGATTCCTTGCTACACATTGGTTATAATTTCTTCAGTATTGTATGATGGAGATACACTCTCTTACCAGTGAGAGAGTAAATTTACAGCCTCGAACCTAACACTCAGAACTGTCAACTTCTGCCTGCCTTTGTTTCGCCGTGTTCCACTCTTTGCATCCACATCATTCTCCACCAAATTAACAACCATCTCTAGCAAACCCTCCACAACTCTGGTTTCGCTACTTACAAGAAATATGCACAAATTCTTTTGCTGAAGCCATAAGATATTTCACTTGTGAAAATCCATATTGCAGCCAGAAGCTACACATCCGTCCGGTGCTATCTTATCCTGCCATTTCTTCAACTCTTGCAAAGTGTTCTATGAAGAACGACTGAAGTGATGGAGGGTCCCACAGAAGGAGCCCTGCCCTTAGATTGTCATTGCGAGTGTCAGCTTGTCATTCTCATTTGGCAACCTATGAAACCACTTCGGGCATACCACTTAATCTCTCTGGGTCTCATTTTTTCCCACAAATAAAATTAAGGGGAGGTGCTAGATTATTTCTAAGTTTCCTTCCAACTCCAGCATTTAATTATTTCATTCAGATGGCGTTAACATTCTCTGGAGTTTTCCATTCATCAAAAGGTTCAGAATGAATGACTTGTTGATGAAAGCTTGTTGGGAATGCTGGCCTTCGGAGTTTCAGCATAACATTAGTCTACTTTTCTCGCAAGTCTCATAAATCCCTGGAAAAGACTGAACCATTAAAGAGGACTTGATGACAGCTGGTTAGCTCAGAGAAAGATAAAAGGCAACGGACTGGTGAAGAGGGCCCTTTCACTGCAATAGAAAAACGGGCAAATTCTAACCCCTAGCCATGAGCCAATGTCAGAAGTTTTTAAAATATTCTGAAGACCACAGTCTATAACCCTGACAAAAGACACATGGATTTTACAGCAGGAATCGTCAGGGCTGGAATGATGGGCTGATGCAAGAATCGATTAACCACAAGCATGAGGTTTAACACTTGGGGAAATGTCAGCAACACTATGGAAAAGAAAGTGAATCATCTATGTGCCTAGGCAACGTTTCAAAAAAGAGTCTGAAAGTGAAAAACAGATGGTGAGATGACAAGCCAAAGATATCTGACATTTTCACAACATCTCCAAGACAGCAGCTTTGGTAATGTTCTGAGTGACAAGACAAACTATTAAGTAGCTACTGAGGCTCTTTTACAGACTCAGCGCTGGGCAGTGTGAAAAAAAAATAAACAAAAGACATGCAAATACATATTCTTGCCTATCAGGAGCCTACAATCTAACTGGGGAAACAATTAAATAGTGAGGTCTTTGATTTTTCTACTCAGAACAAGAAAAAAAAATGGGATTGTTAGGTAAGAATGATGAAAAGAAAAGTATTGCTCGACAGCCTGATTTACTTCTATATTCTGTTTCAAGGAGAAAAATGTTCAATCTGGGTAAGAATATTTAGAAATGAAATCAAAGCAGAATGATTCTGTAGAGGCTGTACGAAATTAACAATTTGCTTTGAAAGAACTCAAGCATCTAGGAGAATTACATCCCAACATGCCAGAAAAAACTCAGATGGGATTACAAAAATCACTGACAGTCATTTTCATAATGCATGGAGAAGAAAAGAAGGCTACTAAAGACAGGAATATATTCCTTAAATTTGAAAAAAGGGGGTGAGAGATTACATCCAGATATTTATCATCAAAATTTTCAAAAGATATCTTGAAAATTAGAATAAACTGTTAATCAGATGATTGGTGATCCCTTAGGACAGAGAAAGGCATTTAATAAAATCCAGCACAGCAAATATCTGTTTATTTAAGAGATACTAAAACCTCACTGGGAGTGAAATACAGGGGGAAAAAATTCTAAGCCAGAAATTCGCCTTAGTAAAAATCCATTTTACTGTTTATCTTCTTTCTCCCAGTCTTGGGTACCAGAATCTTGGTTGCAACAACTAGGTAGTGTTATGCACAAAAATATGTTTTTGAAGATCATGCTTTTAAGAAGAGCTGTAGAGATTTTTGCCACACGTTATAAAACAAAATAAAAGGTCTCCGGAGTTGGTCCTAGGTCCGCCTGTGATCTCCAGTCACCCCCACTGAGCCGAGCACCCCGGTGACACTCTGTAGAGCCACACCGTGTGTCTCAGAAGACTTTTTCCAAGCTGATCTCACTGGATATCACTTTGTAGTTTTAGACCCACGATCACTTGATCTTAAGGCTTACAAATACGTTCCTCATCCCTTAGAATCGCATCGTTATCACTGGATTTCTGTCAGAAGCTTTACTTATCTACAGCATGCTCTACAAAATGCTGGCTGCAGTCTTTACCAGATAACGGAAATCCCCAGCAGGGCGCAGTGATTTGGCCGTATCTCACCCGAGTTTAGGGCTCCAGTTTTGTCATCCTCGGTGTTGTCCTTGCCACTGTCTGCTGTCTCAGAATGCTGTGGTAATGGACATGGTGGCTCTAAGAGCTTTTTTGGCAGGAGGAATGATTTGACGTTTGCAGTTAGAGCTGAGCAATAATCGTTTCCCATTGCCCAGCACCAGCGCTGTTCCTGGGTCCCTCCATCAAGCACTGCGGAGGGAAGGAGGTTTATCACATTTGCAAACAGTACAGAATGAGGAAGGGTAACCAGGATGTGGGATGACAGAATCAAGGTCCATTGTTCCCTCCTTGCAATAGATTCAGTTGTCAGTCCCAGCTGTAAATAAGAGTTTATATTGATGCTGTGGGGATTTATTTATGATATTTAGGATATGAAAGATCCCATGAAAGTTGCTAATCAAGCTGTAAGAAGTGTCACGTATGACACCAAATGAGGGTCACCTGTATTTTAAACCAGGGCAACCAAGATTACAAAGGCAACAAACCCACATCTAAGAACGGAAGAGCCATGGACGTGGGGTCTGAGTGACACTGAGGGACACGTGCAGCTATGTTCCCATGCTTGATGTACTTACTACCAAGAAGGAAGGAAGTGGTCCCAGGGGTAGAGCTGGGGTCAATGAAGGAAAGCTATTTGCATTTAGAGTTTGGGATGGAAAATCCAACAAGATCTATTTTAAAATGTAGCAGATAGCCTTCTGAAGTCAGAGTTCCCCAGCATAGGAAGTGTTTCTGACTTCATAACAGAACGGGTTTAGCCAAAAGGAACTTTTATAACACTATGGAATTGTGTTGTTAAAAACCTGCTTATCTTTTGTCTGTTTTAACAGCTGCTGAACACAATGAAGGCATTTTCCAATTTGTCCTGAATTGTTCCAGAATTACAGGAAAATGTATATAATAGTTTTATGCTCTTAATTTGAGACATAGAATTAGGATGGAAATCCCAAATGTTTTAAAGGTTGCCATACTTAGAAAAAGTTAACAAAGAAGAATAAATCTAATAACAAGTTTGGACATATCACCTTTTTTCTACTATGGAAAATAGCTTTACAAGACTACAGACAATTTGTAATTCAGTCCATCAATCCAGTTAATCACCCAACTAGTAGATTTTGTAGAGTGGTTAAAAAAGGCTGAGTTGATTGAAAACTTTTTATTAAAGAATTTTAAGTGACATAAACACAACTTCGATCACTTCGTGTTACTATTTCAACTCATTCTCCGTATTTAAAAGCAAAGGCATTTCAAAACTATGAGGAAAGTGTATTAAATGTAAGTACAGAACATTTAACTCTGGAATATATCAAATATAATATCATAGCCTAAACTGAGCAGGGCTCCTTTAAGGATTATTTTTACATGTAATCGTAGGAGAATAGCGAAGATAAGTGCATTACACACAATGTGTTACAAGGAAGCCATTCACAGCCTACAGGAGCTTATGATTACAAAGCAAAGTTAAAAAATTCCCAGCGTCCTTAATGGGCACAAGTGATAAAGGATTGTTAATACTCTTTTAAAAATGGTTAAATAAATATTTCCACGTGTTGAAATGTATTGATAAAAGGAGGCAGTCAAGTAGAATCGGCCATAATCTATCCTTAGCCAAGTAGGGGTAATTCTGCGATAATTTATTTCCTATAAAAGACTTTGATCTTTTTCTAATATGCTCGTTTCATTGTCAATACATAAATAAGGACATCCAGGAATAAGCTGTATTCTCTGTTTTTCATTAAAATATGTTATTGAACTATGACATACAGAGAACATACTAAAGTATACATATAGAAAATGACACAAATTTTTTGTGTGTGGTACAATGAATGATCACAAAACGAACCCATCCATGT
Source organism: Camelus ferus (assembly GCF_009834535.1). Lineage (NCBI taxonomy): Eukaryota > Metazoa > Chordata > Mammalia > Artiodactyla > Camelidae > Camelus > Camelus ferus. The sequence goes on from NC_045724.1 coordinate 23,180,366, forward strand.
AACTACCCCAGAGTCAAGAAATAACACATCACTAGTACTCCAGAGGCTTCCTTGTGACCCCCACTTCCTCACTCTCCTGATTTCTAGTACCACATACTGGTTTCACCTGGGTTCAAATGTTTTATAAAGGACATCTTACAGTTTGAATTCTTTTATGTCTGGTTTCTTTCATCCAACATTAGGTTTGTGAGGTTTATCCATGTTGCTTTATGTAACAGGAGTTTGTTCATTTTCCTGGCTGTATAGTATCCCCTTGTGTGAATAATCCACAATTTATCTTTCCATTCTTCTGCTGATGGGCATTTGAGATGTTTACAATTTGGGGCTATTATGGGCATTATTACACACATTTTTGTGCACATATGTGTGGATTTCAGATGGGGGTATAGCTAAAAATAAAACTGCTGGGTTATAGAGTTATGTGTATCTTCAAATTTAGGTAGTTACTGCTTAACAGCTTTCCACAAAGGGATTATACAAAAATTTTTATTCTACCTGCTTATGAGAGTAGCAGTTGACTCCATACTCTTACCAGCATGTGGCATTATCAATCTTTATAATTTTAGTCATACTGATGGAAGTGCAGTGGTGTCTCATTGCATTTTAATTTTCATCTTCCCTCATGGCTGTTAAGGTTAAACACCTTTTCATATCCTTGTTGGCTCTTTGGATAGCGTCATTTCATAAGGACCTCTACAAGTTTCCAGTCTATTTTAAATCATACTGTTTTTTTTTCTTTTTGAGTCATAGAAGCTTTGCATATATTTTGGGAACAAGTCTTTTGATGGTTTATGTATTGCAAATATCTCTGGCTTGCCTTTTCATTCTTGTAACCATATCTTTGATAAATACAACATCTTAATCGTAGAGGCAGATTTTAATCAATGATTTTCCTTATGGCCAGTTAATTTGTGTGTCCTGTTTAAGACATACTCTAGTACTTCCTAATTTTGAAATGCTCTCCTACATTATTTTCTAGAAACTTTATTGCTATACTTCCCATATTTAGGACATCAATCCACTTGAAATCAGTTTTTGCCTATGATGTGATTTCAGGCCAGATTTTGTTTTTCCACAGGTAGACCCAGATGCCCTGGCACCATCCACTCAAACACTATCCACTTCTCCCTCCTCTGCAGCGCCCCCATCATCATAAACCAAATGACCTCATATATGTGCATCTGTATCCAGACTTCTTATTCTGTTCCATTAGTCTCTCTGTTTCTCACTGTGCCAACACCACGTTTTCTTAATTAAGGTAGCTTCAGAATGTCTTGAAATCTGGTTAGAGCAAGTATTTCTATTTAGTTCCCCTTCTTTGAGATTTCTCAGCCATTGTTGGCCCTTGAGTTTCCATGAGCTCCAGAAAATGTTTGCCAATTTCCATTATGATATCTTCTGAAACATTTACTGGTATTTCACTGAATTCGTAAGTCAGGCTCAAGTCTTTGGTAGAATTCTCTAGTGAAGCCATTTGGCCCTGTAATTTTCTTTACTTCCTTCCTTCAACTCTATTGAGACTGAATTTGCTGTTCTTCTAACTTCTTTGACAGTTAGACACTCAAAAAATTGGTTTTCAACCTATCTTCTTTTCTAATATATGAACTTAAGACTATGTGTTTTCCTCTAAGCATAGCTTTACCTGCATCCCCAAAGTTTTGATGTGCCATACTACACATGATTGTAATCCTTCAAAAGTTGCTGAAATCTGCTTTATTGCGTCTTGGTCAATGTTTGTAAATGTTGCACATGTGCTTGAAAATAATACATATTCTGCAGTTGTTACATGGCGTGTTCCATGTATATCATTTACATCAATGCTAGTAGTTCTGTTGTTCAAATATTCTGAATTTTTTTCTCACAGACTTTTTGTCAAGCAATTCTCAGTTATTGAAGATGAGTTATAATCTTCCACTATTATTTCAGATTAATTTATTTCTTATTTTAGCTCTGCCTATTTTTACTTTCAATACTTGCTAAAATAGGGTATACTTTTATGATTATTAAATCTTCCCAGTGGAATGAACCTTTTCATTACTGTAAAAAAAAAATCCTTTGGATCTTTAGTATCTTTTAGATACTTTTAGATACATAGTAAACTGTGGTAGGAATTGGTGGTTGGTCATAAAGGGCTGGAAGCAATGCTAAGACCTTGGATTGTTTAAAGTTTTTTCAAGTGGGATGTGTAACAATGAAGAACTATTTATGTTTTAAACAGATAACAGCTTACAGTGTGAAAAATCGTTGAATTTGAGAGCCTCAACCAGGTATATGATTTCTAAAAGCCTTGTATAAAGCAAGTTAATTTCAACACAGTAATGTCAGTGAACAGAGATTACAAATTGATGGACAAATCATCTAGATTTTAAAACAACTTTCTCTACGGCTATGTAAACAAGGAATAATAAAATTAACAAGAAAATCTTGAGTGGTTCCAACCCTTGCTTCCCGACTAAGAGGTTGCCAGATGGCGACATCTTCCAGTAACAGGACAACTTCCTAAGGCAGTTAAGGATAAAGCCATTTATCTCATGAAATTCTTGGGCTGTGGAGGGAAGGGCTCACGGATCCCTTCTTGCTCCTGTTGCTGCCACTGTAGGCTGACTGCTTGGCTTAAGCTTCCTGTGGCTACTCCATTTGTTTGAAACTCTTTTTCATTGATTGTTATTGCTTAGAATTTGAGGGAAGGGAGCCTCAGCCGTAGCATCCAAACCCTATTGAAATGTTATATTTATTTATATGTATTTTGTTGCATTTAGTTTTGATCTCATTTTAATAAAAAGAAAAAAAGCTATTTAACTGAAGTTAAAGCTAACTACCTATTCAACAAAAAAGATACATAACCTTCTCTTTATAAAAGGCCAGATTATAACTTCTAACATCTCTAGGGATTGTACAGAACAATCTGGGGACAAAGCTATATGATTTGGTGTTCTAGAAGTGTCTTAAAAGCTCACTGGTTTCCATGCCCCCAACCTGTCCATATCTTCCAAAACAGTATGTACCTGTAACCTACCAAAGGGCAGCAGGTCATCAAATCCTGCATCACTGCCCAGTCGATGGGAGCGGGGATGTCTCCCTGCCCCACATGGGGAAGCAGGAGGAGGGAAGAGGTGGGAACTGGGCATCCTGAGTACGGGAATTATGAATTGGAACAGAGAGACCAAGGTTAGACTTTGGTGGGCGCCACACTTGAAGGGGTAGTAGAACTGCAGCTCATGTAGCCACGTTTGGGCAAAATGCAAAGGAAAACATAGGGAAATCTTCAGAGGGTTAGAAAATCTGACTTAAACATAGAAAAGAGACCCCGAGGTTCCAGAGAGCCTGGCCTGGCCCCTGTGAGTCCGTTTCTTTTTCCACCTACTCTTATTTCCTTCAATACATTCACTCTTTCGAGTCAGTTTCTGTTTCTTGAAAACAACAAGGCTTAACCAAGACAAGTAGATTATAGACCAAACTAATATGGGCTTGTGTATGCCAGTTAATTCTCCTGAGCTTCCTAAAAGGCAGATTTTAATATTTTTCCCATGTACCTCACAGGGTTGTCATGGAATCAGATCAAGGAGTACCTGTAAACATGCTTGCAGACTAAATGCCAATCTAAGTCATTGATAGCTTTGATAACTTTATCATCATCTTAATTCAAAAGAGGGTCCATAAGAGAGACTTGCCAGATCTAGGCAGACATTGTGCTGAGATAGCCACCAATTTCATTATCAGAATGATCCTAATTTATTGCCCCCCCCCCGATTAGTCAGGTTCTGTGTTATTTCTTTACATTTATCATCTCATTTAGCAACTAAGATATGAAAATATCTCAATATTAAAATTTTTAAATCAGTCATAAATCAATTTATAGATGTTGCATTAAACAGTTAAACACTTGTTTAAACTGATGAGGCAAGGGGACGCAGCAATGTCATTAGTGATGGGATGGCATTAGAAGTGTAAATGAAAGTCTTTATGCAATAAATGAGAGTGGCAATTTGAGAGGGTTCAGGGAGAGGCTGTTTAGGGCTCTGCAATTTAGGAACAGCTCTATAAAATTTTTCACCAAAATCTGGTAACTGAACATATGCACACAATAAAATAACTTGTTAAAGAAATAATTGGAGGATTCTTGCTTGGTAATAAATACTGTGATGGTGGTATAAACTTTAATGGATACCAAAGAATCTTTTTTTCTTAATAAAATATATCAATTACTGGAATAGGATGAGATTCATTGAATAATCAAACAAAATTCCATTTTTCAATTTAATAAGTAAAAAGAATAAATGCATATAGTTCATTTGTAGTGGTTGTTCCTAATATAATATAATGAAGGAATAGGAAAAACAATACAGATAAAGATCTTTCTATATTAGAATGAAATGTTTTTCTCTCTAGTAATAATCAGAATCAACTGTATTAAGGCTCATCTCCTATCAATAATATAAAATATCTTGTTCATTATCTTAATTGAGAGATGCCAGAAAACAAAAGACTACAGAGAACAACTGGGGGAGGGACCGTGTAATTACTTGCTAGCTCAATTTCCAGTTACATTTCATCTGCTACAATTACCTAGTGCAGACTGGTAGGGAAGGAAACTTTAATTTGGGAATTCGCTCTGATCCTTTCTGCTGACTTTCTGCTACAAACATAGAAAACAAAAGACATGTGTTAACTTGTGGCAACAGTCTCTATTGTGCTTTATTGGTGGGTGTGGAATCATTTGAATTCTCTTTTTGGGGAAACAAAAGGCCAAACAAGCATCTCCTGAGCTTACTGAACAAAGGAATAGACAATTTTGTGATTAAAATGTCATTGTAAAAAGTACTGTTACTTATCAGAAACTATAATACCATATGTAACTTCTATGTCTTATAAAAATTAATTTAAAAAATTATTTTTTAAATATTTTTCTTAAATATTAGACTCTAAGCACCACTGTGAGCCACATCAGACCTTCTAGGCAACTTGACAACATTGATGATTTTTTTCCCATAATCTATGAAGAAGTATTTTCTGAATCCAAATCAGTACCTTTTGTCTCGCGCCCTTAAAAAAGCCACTGATTCATGTAAGTGTTTTGCTTCTTCACTGCCTCCTGTTGGTTAGGAATTGGAAACTGTAAGATGTCAAAACAGAATCAGTGCTGGGGAGGGGAGATCGTAGTGTCAATGAAACATCTGCTGATTTTGAGGAATTCTCTGTATGAAACTCAGAAATTGTTTGAACATTCTGATTGCAGGGTGTGGTGGTGGTGTTTTATCAATGGATATGGAATTAACAAATTTCCACCCCTCTCTCATGTAGGAACACTCCCCAGTGATTGTACAGCATGACCGTCATGTCTTTTCCATTTTTTAAATCGTTATTCCACCAGTGTGGACGAGGGGAGGCGGATGTCAGAAATGCAAATGCTTGTGCCAATGTGTAGATCGGGATGGCATCGCCAAGTCATGGGGGCAAACGCTTGTGCCGGCAACTTAGTGAACACAGAGGCAGTTGTGTGCCCTCTCTGATTGATAACGGATTTATTAGAGATGATGATCTGAATGTCAGATTCTCATCTGGCACACAAATAAAATTAAAATGTCGCCGGATTGCATAAACTCGTGATCTTCCAGTGGGGTGTGAAGGTCATTCCTTCATGAATACAGAAATCGCCCACATCCGAATCGCAACTTGCAAATGCATTATGTAACATCATACTGTATGTTTAGACTTTATACATTTTAATGAAATATTAAGCAGGCTTATTTTGAGTTGGTAATATAAATTGCAGTAGAGGTCATGACAGTAAAATGAACGCAGCGTTTCCCTGGGACAATTTATTTTTTTAAAGCCCTACTCTTCTCTCACTTAGGAATAATCAAAAGAATACAACTATAAAAATTCCTGTCATCACGTCTTTCCTTCCCAGTTCTTTCCCTTCTACTCCCCCCGCCTTTCGTATCAAGGAGCCCAATTCCCTAACTATCTGAATGTTCCGCTAACCTGCCTCTTAACCCATAAGGCCATAAGGTCAGAGGCCAATTGACTGCAAAAGATTCCGCTAAAGTAGAAAGCTGTCCTATGCAAATAATAATAATAATAATCTATCAGTGCTCCCATTTCTTCACATTAAAGAGTTCTGCTGCACGGTAGGCAGAAAATTAATAGGCAGTTTACATAACATTGGTAATAAATTGCCAGATTAAAAGCTTTCTCAGTTGTATGATTCTGAGATTGAAGAAGCAAAACCATAAACTTTATTCTTAACTTGTCTTCTGCCAGCATGTTGTCGAAAACATCTGCTCGGGTAATGTGTCACGTCCAATCGCCTGCGCAGGTGAGGCCAGTACATAGTAGAAGTAAATGTGTTTTTAAATGCCAGGTTTTAAAAGAAGACAGGCCCACTTGGTATCTCATTATAAGTGAAATGACTTTTCATGTCATCCCATCAGTAGTCATGCAGCTTTGGGGAGAGATTCAAAGGTCAACATTCATAACTCTTTATTCTGCACTGATTCTCGGTTTTCTCATGAGGGAAACACAGGAAGACTGTTTTCTAAGTGGACTTGGGTTTCATGTAACAAATGAAAAAAAAAAATAAATAAAACTGCGGCCTGAGTTTCACTCTATGCCAACAATCCCTTCAATCTGATGCACTATTACCAGAGGAACAAAACATCACCAGGAAAAAAACAACTTAAAGCGGCTGTTCCTTTGTTGCATCCAAAGTGCCTGATGGCAGAAAACACACTGGAAATGATCCAACAGATACCACGAGACAGTCCCTCAAGGTAAATAAGAGGCATATACTTTCTTGAGAACTGAAAGTTATTGACTTCAGGGAAACATGTTTCTCATTCTTTTAGTCAGTATATCATCATCCAATTAATTCCAATAAGAACAGTTAATTGGATTAACAATGCAAAGGAGTTACATACCGCAGAAACCAAGGATGCCAGCCAGCCTGTCTCCAGGCTGTTCATTCCTTCCTTCCTCCCACAGCAATGAGGCTTTTTTTGAAACTTCTGTGGGCAAGGCCAGTTCTAGACTCCACAGATACAAGAATGACCAAGATCGTCAAAGTCCTCATCCTGATCCAAAAGATGGAGATAAAGAAGCAAAACATATTTAAGGAACAGTAACTTTGGGTAGAAGTAAAAAATATGGAAAGTACATGAGGCGTGCAACTTCCTTGTCTTGAGTAATCTCAACTCAGGTCTTTATTGGTTAAATCAGGGAGAGAGAGCAAAGGAGAAGGTGCCAGCATAAAAGCGGTGCTGGGAGGACAGGGACCGCCCCTGTGGAAGAGAAAAGCGTTGTGATAACAGGTGATATGTCATATCCAATCGCCTGTGCAGGGCAGGCCAGTACGTAATAGAATTGAAACAGAATGGCCAACGAAGCAAATGGTAAATAAAGAAAAGCAATTGCCACACCCCTGTGATGGCTGTGAATCCTATACTCAGCTTTGAAGCTTTCACATTAAGAAGGTGTGTTTGTGTTGGGCTCTGCCTGCCTCTAAAGATGCCAGAAGTGTCTGGAGAGCCTACTCTCAGACACGGGCTGCATTTAGTGGCTCCAACCACAGATGACCAATTGCCTGGATGTCTGTACACGGTCCTATTTGGTCTTCCTGGCTAAATTGCGAGTCCTACTTTTTTCTCCATAATATTCTAAATGCACTGTATATTTTGTAAAAGACAGGAAAATTGCAGGGGGTAAATTTAATGTCAGGAGGAAGAGTTTTGTGGGTTCTGTGCTCTGCATCTCTGCAAAACGAAGCTTCTCTGAAGAGAAGATGTAAAGTGGGCACCATGGCGCTCATGTCCCTACATGGACTCCCCTGTAATGTCAGTGAGATTTTAAGAAATTCTGTCTGTTCTTAAGAGTTATTAGCAATTTCTCCAATCCATCTGGATCTTTCATAGGTTCTTTCTTTTCTCTTTCTCTGTTGCATGCAAGGTCTTTCTGAAAGGGCTCTTAAACACAGGAAGAACAAGGGAAAAAAATGCAGGGTTTCTTATTTTTGCTCTATTCTGCCTCGTCTTTAATTTTCATCCATTTTAGCCTGTTTAGAAAGGTGCATTGGATTCAAAATCTATAAGCAAAAGTGAATATGCTAATAATTAATCTTTTCTTACCCTTTAAAAAGAATTTCAGAATCTTAGCCCACAAATGGGACATGATCAACTCTACGCAGTTAATCAGCTATAAGAAATAATATAATTTGCAATACCCTTCAAAACATGAGCACAAGGGGCAAGAAATAATGATTTAATATTATAAAACACGTCATTTCATCAACAAAAGTACCCATGCAGCCAGTAATGCTAAGAAATGTGCACACGCAATTCAAATCCCACCAACCTGACATGTTTTTTTATTGTTCCAATGTCAGCTTCTCAAGAGCAGACCAGAGGGAATGAAAGTTACCTCAGATTCATGAATGTTTGAGGGTGGCCTTCTTTCCTTTCACTCTGCCAGTGTGAGAGGCACTCATGACTCCGACCACCCTCTCCAGCTCTTGCCTTTGTTCTGATTTGTGTCTCCAGCAGATGCAGAGAACCGCTGGTTCTTTTCCTCGCATCGTCCTTTTCACCTTGGAGAAGAACTTCCATTAGCTCTCCGATCCAAAGCCTCAGAATACATACGTTCACTTCTAAAATGTATTAAATGCCTCAGAAATATATGTTCTAAATTCTTTTTCATGATTTTTTTTCTTTTTAACATACTAAGTATCTCAAACACCAAAACATATCCAGTATTGTATTTTATATTAGTCGTATTTTCAAAGTTCACGATACAGACCCTCAATCCAGAAACTCAGGAGAAAGTCATTCTTACTGTCAGATGCACTTACCTTCTACAGGGGTGAGTGAGAAGTTTTTGCTGCCCATTTCAGGGGAGGTGGTGCAACATTATGTTAGGTTTCCTGGGACGTTATTTGTAGAAAGGATCTTAGCCCTACATCAGCATGTGTGTCAGTCATGTGTTCTAGATCGGGGATTGTATGTACAGTCACTAGGCCTGAATTGGTGACCAGCTAAGGTCAATGTCTCCCCACTAGATCTGAAATCAGCATGATTTCTAGAGCTGCAAGAAAATTTGGCCTTTCTGATCCCATGCAGAAGAGTTGAGTAACCCCCTAAATGGACCACCATCTTGTCTTTCAGGGATGGAGACACAGAGACAGGAACTCCCGGACCTGGACTGAGTATGTGGAGCCATGTCTCTCACACCCTGGAACATGACCAAACACATCAACCTCACCTTCAGCCTTTGTGTTTTTCTTTCTTCCTTTCTTGTAGATTTCAACTGTCCAGAATGAGGCATGGCAGGCTGTCTTCACTGGCCCACGGAAGGTCCTGATTCTATTTTATTTCATTGCATTGCATTTTGCTTTATTTTATACTTTCTCTATCGTTCCCTTTGCCTACTAGCTCATTCCCCTCCCACCGTAGGCACTCAGCTCTGGTACATTTGATACATGTCTTTTCCATCCGTTTCCGAACGTTTCCTTAGGCATATGTACCTCACACATAACATAGCATATGCAACAATCATTCTATAATAATGTGTGCATATTATTAAAATATTTTAAATTTATTTAAATACAATCATACTAGAAATCCTCTTCTTTTCCAACTTTATTTGACTTACCATTGTATCTTTGAGAATTTCCGTGCTGTTAAGAGTGACCCGAGTTCCCACTTCTGAACTCTGCAGAGCATTCTATCAAATGTGCATGCCACATTTCACCTTTCTCTTCCCTACTGGCAGACACTTGGGTTACCACCAGGTTCTTGGTGCTACAGTAATTGGAAATAAAACAAAAACAATGTATTAAGTTGACACAGCTTTCTTCTGGAAAATGAGGAGGAGGAAGACTGAAAAAAGAGGTGAAATGAAACAAACCATCTTTTATGAATAGTAGGGATGTCCTTGAAAGTGATCAGAAGACGGTAATAATCTCCTCTGGCAAATTTTCTCAGCTGCCATTGGTTGCAGGTTACAAAGGGAGTTCTTTAGAAATTTGTTCTGCAAAAAGCAGAATTGAAACAGTTAAGCACCTTTCCTTATTGTAGGATTTCTCTGAGCATTTAATGCCTAAAGGAGCAGATAACTGTCTTCAGGTATAAAGTAATAATATATAAAGCATTGCCTTAACCAGGATACCTGTGAACTAGTCAAATTAGCATTCCACGGAACAGGTTAGAGGAACTACTATTGTATTGTTGTTATTATCATATATATATATATATATATATATATACATTTTTAAAGATACAGTGATAATATTAAAATTGAATGAGATTTTCACCAGAACATATTGCATCTTGGAAAGAAATGATGTCCTTTTAGAGAGGAAAACATTTTGATGGCAGTTTGATATTACTCAGTATTTTTTTTTCTCAGTATTACACATTTTACAGTTTTGTGGTTTCTCCAATAGACTAAATCACAAATCTCAGTGTAAAACCATGTTTGGAAGAATCTGTGACTGACCCCTAGTTAACCGTGCATACGCCTCGCTGTTCTCCGGGTCTGATCAAACCCACCAGCATAAGCCAGAGCCTAATCTACTGCAAGCGGTAAACTGAGGAGGCAGACATGGAGCTCGGTTGCGAGAACCAGAGCCTCTCCGTGCCTGGCAGCGAGGCCCAGGGAGCCTCTGTTCCCTGGACCAGCCCTGAAGATGCTGGCCACACGAGTTCTATGAATCAGCACCTGCAGAGTGAGCACTTGTGTTTAACCAAGTTCAGGGTCAGCAAACTGGATTCAGTATGTTCCAGCTGAAAACGCAAGTCTTTGTTAAAAGGCCAGGCATCGTTAATACACCGGTGAGCAATTGCCTGGGAACCTTCGGAAACTATGTTTTCAGATTTGGGGGTTTTCTCTAAACAAAACTTTGCAAATTGAACTTTAGGAGGGAAGTTGGGAGCCATTATTTACCATATTACATTCAAACATGGAAATTTGCAATTTAATGAGCAAAAGGACCATTGCATGCGTTTTGTGAAAGCAAGAGATGATCCCAAATAAAAGGCTATACGTTAATCTATTTCATCTTTGTCATTTATTTTTGTAAAATGCTAAAGCTATGCTTTATTTACTGCAACTCTTCTATATATAATTCTCTGCAGTTTATAAAACTGCATCTAACATTTCCAATCCAACTTTATAAACTGCATTGATTTATTTCTGTCTCTTAAGCCTAAAACCATTTATTACAACAACAAAACATCCTCCTATTCTGGTGATCCAGGAACAAAGTCGACCCACTTACTGTGTGGTGAGCATTGACAGATGGCCAAATGGAGAGATAGCTTTGATTTTAATGTGTCTTAAGAGAGCAAATGAAGCAAAGGCAATCTTCATCTCATGTGAAAAGTTGGATTTTTGTGTGCCTTGTCGGCAACACTGAAGTGCAATTCTTACTTGATTTTCCGCTCAACCATGACCATTCAGATGGCAAAAAGCATGGTCAAAGTATTTTTAAAGTTTTTTTTTTTTCCTGTTTGTCTATAAAAGCACAAACAGAACTGACTCTACTTACTTCAGTGGTTGTCCGTGCTTTGCTGGTACAAAGTCTTTATGGGTTTCACAGGTTATGAATTTTTAATTTGACATGAAATGAAGTGGTTTTGTCGAGAGAATCATTAACATCACAAAGACAGGGAGAATAAAAATTCCTCACACCTCCCCACCTGTGATTTTAGCATCTATCATGGTTGAAAAAGCACTTCGCGTTACTTGCTTTAAGCTTTGAAAGGGGCCAGACTTCGACAGCAGGACGTGAAATAATGCTTGGAATAGAGCAGCCAAGTCGCACGGCTGCAGGATGCAACTGGACCTCAATCCAACTTTAAATACAAAGTACCACTTCAATGCGAAGCTTAACTTCTTCATCCTCCCTGAGGGTGTGAAAGACTGAAATAAGCACTTGGAGAAGGAGGAGGTAACCGCGAAGTCCTGCAGGACTTCAGGCACTAGATCCTGCATAAACAAGTTGAAGCTGGCCCTCATCACCCCTGTGTGTTTCAAATTTGGGTAGAATTGTACTTCTGGAGGACACATATTAGTCACAGATAATCAGTGTAAGCCAGGAGACCACCAGTTTGTCATCTTATAGTGTAATATACGCCGATATAAATTTCTCAGGTCCGTAATCTAGTTGGTGTATTCGTGCTGACTTTGAATATGAGAAAATAAAGTGAGAACAGGCTTTGGAGTGAGTCAGAAAGGCCTGAATTCAAGTCTTGTCTCTGCCTTGCACTTACTTTATAAAATGAGACAGCTAGATCGGCTTGTTTTCAGCCTGTTTCAGCCTCTGTAAGGGGAATAATAATACTACCGATTTGGCAAACTTCTTGCACCCACTGGATCAGATCGTCTGAGAGCAGGGACTAGTGATGCCTGGTGTTCAATAAATTTGAGTTCACTTAGCCCACGTGGCTAATATGCTGCTAGAAGCTTTCTATTCAAAGTCTGCTTGTGAGGAACATGAAACACACACTCGTATTTGAAGGAGAGTCACAGCCACGGAGCAGGAAGCTCCCAGAGCCACGTTGCCCCAGTGCGCCCAGTGGCTGAGTGAGTGTCAGGTTCTTGGCTAGGACACGATGCTAGAGAATAAAGGCAAATTCCCAGGGACCCAATATTCTACGGTGTCACATTTGACTGACAGGGGAACGACGTGGGGCCTCCTCCGAGTCCCTGCCTCGTCTGCCAGCCTCAGCGCTTCTGAGCCTGTCAGCGCTCATTCCCGCGCTGCTGCGTGCTGGGACGTGGAAGGTGAGGACTCCAGAAATGCCATCCCCGCGAGGCCGCGGGTGCCCCCTGGGAAGTGAGCGCTGAGCGCCCACGAAGGGAGAAGCAAACGTTGACAAGATAATTGCAAATATTTCAAAAACAAAAAAAGTTTCACCCAGCCTCAAGGAAAGAAAGCCCAGAGTCCTCACTCTCCATAGTCATTCTGGCAAGTCTGAAAACAATCGCTTTTCCTCCCTTGGCCTTCCCAAGCGCCCAGTTGCCTGATTTCTCCACTGGAGCAGCGTTATTCACTCTTTCAGATGGAAGAAGGGCTCTGGGGTAACACTCCACAGCCAAGCGGGATTTTGTCTCCCTTCCCCCAACAGGAAGGCCGAATGATGAGCGATAAGAAGATAGATAAGCACTCTTGGCCGGTCCTTAGTTCACGGCTTTGCTTCTTTCCTTCAGCTGCGAAGGGCAAAAAGGACACCTCCTCTGTCGGGGTGAGCACATAATATGTTGTCCACTTCTCACTGTCAGAGTGAAAGGGGAGGCTGGTCAGACAGGACCCTGGGACCTCAGGCACCGGCTGGCACTGTCCAGGGGAACCAGGACATCAGGCCAGCCCATGTCCTGCTGGTCCTGAAGCCTCAGGACCGAGTGAGGGACTCTGGCACCACACACAGGGGCCTCACTAAATGTACAGAAATGAAAACACTTGACAGAAATAGAAATGTGTGCTCAGTAGCCCTGATTATCATACATGCAAATCAAAACTACAAAGAGATGTCACCTCATATCAGTCAGAATGGCCGTCATCAAAAAGTCCACAAACGATAAATGCTGGGGAGGGTATGGAGAAAAGGGAACCCTCCTACACTGTTGGTGGGAATGGAGTTTGGTGCAGTCATTATGGAAAACAGTATAGAGTCCTCAAAAAACTAAAAATAGACTTACCGTATGACCCAGCAATCCTACTCCTGAGCATGTATCTAGAGAAAACTCTAATTCAAAAAGATACATGCACCCCAGTGTTCACAGCAGCACTATTTACAGTAGCCAAGACTTGGAAACAATCTAAATGTCCATTGACAGACGACTGGATAAAGAAGATGTGGTATATTTATACACTGGAATATTACTCAAACAAAAAAAAAATAAAATGAAGCCATTTGCAGCAGCATGGATGGACCTGGAGATTGTCATACCAAACAAAGTAAGTCAGAAAGAGAAAGAAAAATACCATATGATATCACTTACATGTGGAATTAAAAAAAAAAAAAAGAACACAAATGAACTTATTTACAAAACAGAGACAAACTCACAGACATAGAAAACAAACTTATAGTTACCAGGGGGGGAAACAGGTGGGGAGTTTCAGATACTAACTACTATATATAAAACAGATAAACAACAAGATTCTCCTGTATTACACAGGGAACTGTATTCGATACCTCGTAATGGTGCCTATGATGAAAAAGGAAATGAAAAGAAATATATATATAAGCTGAATCACTATGCTATACACTATAATTAATACAATGTTGTAAACCAATTACAATTCAATAAAAAATAGAAATTTGTGTAAAAATCAGAACATAGGAAGGACAATATCATGACAAAAAAATAACTACTCCATAATTAGTCTAAAATGTTCCTTTTTAGCATTTGGTCACAAGGCCAAGCAGACACCTCAGCTTGAACATTCATGGGAAGATCAAAACTGTAAGCCTGCAACTGAACCCATGGTTGAATTCCCCAAATTTCTTCTTGTGTCTTCCAAGAGTGACCGGCACCCAAGGCAGAAATCCTTCCGGCAGCCAAGAGAGCTCGTCCTCCCCCATCTCGTGGCCGATGATCCACCAAGCCACGTGACTGTCCTCCCTTACAAATTATGATTCCTTTACTCCTGTCACACACTGAGTTGAAGCCATCAGCTTGCCTGCTTAAACACTGCCTCTGTTAGTTTCTTATGGCTGCTATGATCAATTACCACACTTGGTGGCTTCAAACGGCACATATGTTTGCTCTTAGGGTTCAGGTCCCAGCCCGGGCTCACTGGGCTGAAATCAAGACGTCAACTCCCCCCCAGCAACTCACAGTCCCCACACTGCATTTTCTTCCCTAAAATACCTTGTATTTTTGACCCCTACTGACAACTGTCCTCTCTACAAAATGTACCCTTTCTTCTTAAATCCCATGTAAATATTCCAATTAGATTTAATAAGACTGTGTCTTATCTCACATAGAAAACATGTACATTTAACAGGTATTTTCAACGTCTTGTTTGAAAAAAAGAAGAATATTCATTGAGGAATATTAGAGATCATGGCAGAGACAGTGAAAAAGGCACTTTCCAGACATAGCTGCCTCTGTCCCAAGCCATCTCAAAGAAAGCCAGCACGCAGCCTTCTGCTCCTTCTTCGTGAAGAGTTCAGTCTAAGTAGAATATTGGCGTTTAATGGAGCTAATAATCTTTTCAACTTGACGACATCTGTGGGATTCGAGGGTGCCCACCAGATTTTAGGAACTGTATTTCTACGCAATACATTTGAAACTACATACAGTTTAAAGTTATGCTTTTCAGATCCATTGTTGATGCAAAGCTCCAACAATGGAAAGAGCTTTAGAACTGCGAAACATCTTAATTAACATTACGCTGTTGAGAAATTAATAAAAATGTGTTTCTATATTTTCCATGGAAATACTTAAAATCAAGAAGGCTCCAGCTGCCTGCTCACGAAGATGAACACTACCCTACACAAATGTGCAGTTATGTCAAAAAGTGGAACTTGAGTTTCTAATCTACACTTTCCCCTCTTCTTGCTTCCACTATCTCTACCAGTGCAGAGCACGCTAGCCCACATCCTTCCTTTACGGAGAGGACATCACCCACCCCACCCGCTTTGGGGTGTGTAGAAATCACCACGGGCTATTCTGAGCCTGGAATCTAGCATCCAGACTTACCAGATCTCAAGTAGGGAGACTCTTCCTGCCACCTGCCACTCAGCACCTGCTACAGGGGGAATTATCCTGGGATGCCGGGAGCACGTCCCAGCTACTGTGTCCTCAGCCGCCCTGACCAACCATTGAAGTGGACTGTACTGGATTATACGGTGGAGTCCTGCTCCTGGTATGAGAAACTTTAAACTCAACAACAAAGTCAGATTCAAGTTCCACTGGTTTTAAGACTCCTGCCCCTACTAACCTATCCCAGAATAATCCTTCCCCTGAACTCTCAACACATGTATTATACCATGTGTGAGACCTTGGCACACGTGTCTTTGTATTCTTTGTGTTTTGTTTCTCCTAGTAGTTTGAAAGCACTGTATTTTCTAGCTTTAATTTAGCCCACATTGGCCAGTGTATTTGGTGCACTGTTATTCAATGCAAGATGAGTAACTGTTGATGGATTATATGTGTGTGTATGTGTGAGATAAGAGGTATTTGAATCTTTAGGATGTGTTAGCATGAGACTATGCATGCTAGCAACCTTAAGCATGTCCATTGCAGCATTATTTACAATAGCCAACATATGGAAACAACAAGTGTCCATTGATGGATTAATGGAAAAAGAAAATGTGATATCATGAAATATTACTCAGTCATAAGAAAGAATGAAATCTTGCCATTCACCACAACACAGATGGGCCTGGAGTACATTATGCTGGGTGAAATAATTCAGACAGAGAAAGACAAACACTGTATGATTTCACTGTTATGTGGAATCTTCAAACAAACAAATAAAACCAAGCTCGTAGGTACAGAGAACAGACTGGTGGGTGCCAGAGGACAAGGGGTGGAGGGCGGATAAAATAGGAGAAGGGAGTGAAAAGGTACCAAGGTCCAGTTCTAATGTAAGTAAGTCATGGGGATGTATGTACATCATGATGGCTATCGTTAAGTGTGCCATATTGTATATTTAAAAGTTGCTAAGAGAGTGGATCTTAAAAGAGTCTTACCACAAGAAAACGCTTATAACTATGTGTGGTGATGGATGTTTACTAGACTTAATGTCGTGATCCTTTCACAATATATACAAATACCAAATCATGCTGTTGCACAGCAGAAACTAATATGATGTTAAATGTTAATTATTTTGTATTTAAAAAGAGAGGGGGAAAGAATCAGGGGTGCTTGTTACTAATTTAGACAACAAAGCTCCATCCCAGACTTGCTAAAACTCGTCTTGAGGAACAAAGCCCTGGAATCTGCATTTTAACTGGACTCCTGCAGTAATTCTTCTGCCCAACAATGTCTGGGGTCGACTGCCTAAGATGAGCTTCAGATACTATTTGTTTCCTCTCTGCTGGTCACAAGGGGAGCAGAATGATGAGTCCAGACGTGGAACATTAAAAGGTGAAACAGTCTTAATCTCTTTAAGCTTACCCAGTTAGTGATGGTACCCACGAGATGACCCACAAAGGAGCTGGATGCTGAGATGTAGCAAAGTTCCAAAGCAACAGAGTTGCATTCATTTGCCCTGAAATGCTCCCAGCCTTGAGTGTGGAGGCACTGTGCGCCCACAGGTGGCAGGCAGGAGGGACTGGTGGCTACTGCGCTCCCCTCTGAGTTAGATCTAGATTCAAGTCTCCACCCCTCCACTCGAGAGCTACTTATCCTGGGAGTGACATCTCCACTTCTAAGGCTCCATGTTCTCATTAGCAAAGCAGAGAAAGGAATGCCTACCTCATAGCTTGTTGTGAGATTTATTTATTTATTCATTTTAATTGAATTATAGTCAGTTTACAATGTTGTGTTAATTTCTGATGTATAGCACAGTGATTCAGTCATATATATACATATATATGTGTATATATGTATATATATATTCCTTTTCATAGTCTTTTTTATTATAGACCATTACAAGATATTGAATACAGTTCCCTGTGCTATACAGTAGGACATTGTTGTTTATCTATTTTATATTTATAGTAGTTAGTAGTTTTCAAATCCCAAACTCCCGATTTACCCTCCCTACCCTTTTTCCCCCCTGGTAGCCATAAGTTAGTCTTCCATGTCTGTGAGTCTGTCTCTTTTTTGTAAATAAGTTCATTTGTGTCATTTTTTTAAGATTCCACATTTAAGTGATATATGATATTTTCCTTTCTCTTTCTACTTACTTCACTAATATGATAATCTCTAGGTCCATTCAAGTTGCAGCAAATGGAATTATTTCATTCTTCTTAATGGCTGAGTAGTATTCCATTGGCTATATGTACCACAACTTCTTAATCCAATCATCTGTCAATGGACATTTAGGTTGTGTTGTGAGATTTAAATTAAAGGATATAAACAAAATGCCAGACCCATACATAGTAAACACTCAACAAATGGTAACGAGTTTTATTGTCATTAACATAGATTGCAAGATGACTGTCTTCGTTTAGTCTTAAACATAAAAATAGAATTAAATATGATTAGAACAATCAGCATGTTTTAACTATTGATAAACAGTCAGATAATACCTAGCTATTTATGCTTTTAAATTGTCACCCTAAATTGGTCATCATTTGTTTTAAATTTTAGCAATTAGAAACTGAGTATTTTCTGTGCTTTATCGTTTGCATAAAATTTCTTAATGGAAAGGTAAATTCCATTTTATTCATCTGCAGTTACATGAAACCTTACAGTTCAAGCCATGGAGACATTTCCAGTCTTACTCCTCATCTGGAATCTGTTAGCAAAATTTTAGGCAAGTCCCTGGAACGAATGAATAGTGTCTAAACATCTAACCTCGCTGATTAAAACCAGCAACAGTCGCTATTGCGTGTGTAAAGGAACACAAATCTGCTTGTACATAAAAAAATGCAATAGCGTCCAAAATCCCAATTCAACCTCAATTCCCTTTGATCTCAATTGAGGTAAAATGGCCACAAATGATACCTCCTTCCCCTTCAGTCTAGATGGGGCTGTGACGGAGGTATCAGGTTGATCAAAGTGGCAAGAGTCATGAGACTGTAAAAAGTTAGACGAGAGGAGAAAGGCAGAAGCTTACTGATGGGGGTACATTGAGAGTGAGGGCCAGAAAAAAAAAAAAAAAACAGAGGTCAAACAGGCCATGGAGCTGTGATCAGGGATAGAGGTGACATTGTGGTGGGATGATGGGGCAGAGTGGGGCCAAGTTGATGTCTTTGAGTCTGAAATGTTGAATTTTGCTGTCTATTGCAAATACTGTGACTTTCGTTCAATTGATTTTTTTGAAGATTGCCTGATTAATTGCATACGCCTTATAGCTCTCTCTCTTACCTTTAAGTTCCATTTCCGGGTAATCAAATTGCCCCACCTCCAGCCCCGCCGATTCATTTATTCACTTATTCGTGAAATAAATATTTCTTTTGTTTACCTCCACTATTTTTCAGACATTCTGATTGATGCTGAGGACAGTGAAATTAAAAAGCACTGTCCCTACCGGAGACAGTCATTTAAAGACACAGAGCAGAGGTACGGGGAAGGGCTGGTGGAAGCGTGGACGGGGAGGTCTCTAGCTCCCCAGGCAAGCGGGGGTGAGAGCTGAACTGAGTCCAAAGATGTTCACAAGAAAGAAAACATGGCACGAGTTACTCTACACGTATGAGGCAGCAAGGTCAAGGATGTGGAGACAAGAAAGGTCAGGGTCCATTCAGAGCATGGCAGATGGCTCCACAGGGCATCCAGGATGCCCACAGGTGAAGGGATAGAGGGCAAAAGGGAAAGGTAGACCCAAGTAAGATTCTTCCATAAGAGCCCTTGCTTATCATGCTAAAGAGAGGGGCTTTATCCTATAGCAGCGAAAGGGTGTAAACCAGAGATACTGGGGAGGGCATAGCTCAGTGGTAGAGTGTGTGTCCTATCACACATGAGGTTCTGGGTTTGACCCCCAGTACCTCCATTAAAGTAAATAAACCTAATTACCTCCCCCCCAAAAATATAAAATTAAAAAAAAATTTTAAACCAGAGATACATAAAATGAAATTTGCATTTAAAAAGAATCACGTCTGTTGCAAGGTGACAATGAATTAGAACTGAAAGCTGAAGAGAGAGAGACAGCTTAGGAAGAGGCTGTCAGGAGGATTCAGGAAAGAAAACACAGCACCCTGAGCTATGCTGGCAGGAGTACGGAGGGGCAGGAGACGCTGAAAGACATCTGAGGAGGTAGTTTGGACGTGGAAGCAGGTCAGGACCATCAGCATCTCTTCCCCTCCCTCTCAAAATATGCAGCAGTGGAGGGATTACTGAATCTATTGGTCCTTCTATATGCAGAATACCCTGTTAGAGTCAAATCAGGGAGTCAGAGGGGCAGGCTTTGAAGAGAAAAACCTAATAAGACTCAGGCAAACAGCAAGTGTAGTTGTATTTTATAAAACGCATTGTAATAATGACCAAATGGCCTGGAGGAACGCTCACTGTCAACCATTGTGTCTTCACCTTACTGGTGATGGGTTGACAACCCAGTGGGAGGTGGAGGAGAGGAAGGACTCCTTGATTTGTGTGCTGAATAAGTGTTTAAATTGTGGCACTCTCATTTATTGTGTATTTTAAGAGATGATAAAAGGAAAGTTGTAAATGTAAGTTACTCCTCAGAAAAATAGTGACTTACTGAATCACATGGAAAACCCAAGTTTTTCTCAAAAAAAAAAAAACTAAGTTATTTCAAAAGAAGATATACAAATTTATTAACTTTGAGGCTATTTAATAATTTCTTGAAGTCAGAGAAATTGATAACTTCTTAATATATTAATTTTAGAAACCTAGACATCCCAGGAATTAGATTTCAAAGGATTTTAGAATACAGATTTCTTATAAATCAAAATTTAATCACACTTTTAACACATACTCTTTGTTAACAAACCAAGAATTGAGCTGCTTTGTTTCTGGATTATTTTGTCCAGGAACCATTGCCATAATCAGTTAGCAGTGACACGTGAAATTGGGGATGGAAGAAAGGCTTGTACTCATGCTTTTCCAAATGTACAAAAAGCCCCACATTTCCCTTTTCATGGCAAGCTGCTCCTTCTGAAATCCTTTGGAGCAATGAGCCTTTAGCCATCCAGTTTCCCTCTCCCACAGGAGAGGACTCCGAAGGACTGGCAGGTGTACCTTCCTCCTAACACCTCGGGCACATCCCAGCTGGAGGATGGGCCCTGGACACCTGCATGCAGGTGAAGGTGTCTCAGAGAAGGCAGATTACTTCCGTTCTTGTTCTCTCACATCCCAGGTCTTCACTCAGGCTGGCCACAGTTAAGCTAGCAAATACGTGTGAACATTTTCAGAACTATTCATACTGCATCCAAAACTAGATGAAGACAGTTGCTCTATTGATTGACAGAAGAGTCCAGATCAGGAGTCTTTTCCAAAAAGATGGCATTTAGTGGTCAGAAAAGGCAGGTAAGAAACATTCATAGGTCAAGGGTAACTCGCAGAAGCATGGTTTGGCCAACTGTTTTGGCCAATTGACACCTGCCAGTTGCTAAGGGTCGACCAGGGAAGGAGCGTGTCTGGAGAGAAATCTGTGTTTAAGGTGCTTGTAGCACATGCCAAGTTGGATTCAGGACTGGAGGCTGAGAAAAATGAAAGAATATATAAATTGGTAAACTATTAGATAATGGTTGAAGAAAGAGATGTGAATTAAACCCATCATCACTTCTTTCAAAAAGGAGGCGGGAAGAAATACATGGGTTAATTTTTTTCTTTCTCTAATCCTCAAAAGTAGAACATCCATTCCAGCCAGATGTTGTTGAATGACAACCAAGAGTAAGATTATGGCTCTTTTTTTTTTTTCTTTTCTAACTTTTTAACATGGAGGTTTTGAAAGAATTCATCAAAACTATCTAGTGTGCATCTGTCACAACCTCAAGGTAATATGGTCTTAGGGAGAAAATATTTTCTCTAGATAATGTTTGGCAAGGTGAACTTATTGTAGAAGAATATCTATGAAGAGCTGACAGATAACTTTTAGTTTCAGCCCGTCCACTCTAGCAGAAGCATGTAACAATAGCACGCTACTACCCCCTCAGTGTCCTTAAGTGCTGGGAATTTCAATTGAATTATTAATCTAAGTGCTGTCCTGCTATAATCTAAAAAATAAACAAGCAGTCTCATTACACAGAGATAAGGTATGATTTGGGTTGTAAGAAGCCCAGAGTCTTGATGTAATCTCTTCCCTGACCTACCTTCCCCAGCATCAGACCGCTCTCTCTAGAATGAAAACGTCTTCATGCAAAACAACCAGAGAAGTCGCTATTTTGCCGAGGCTATGTTCTTTAAAATTATTTTAAAACAAAACAAACATTTAAAAATTCTTAGAATCGCCTAAAATAAGAGTTGCAGAGATTCCAAGAAGTAAGCACACTGCTGGGCATTTCTCTGTGCGAAGCTATACGATGCATTTCCTGGAAAAAGGCTGTCATGATTGGAGCTGCTCTACAAACAAACAGAAAAATGAGGAGAGAGTGGTGGTGTAGACT
Organism: Camelus ferus; assembly: GCF_009834535.1. Taxonomy (NCBI): domain Eukaryota; kingdom Metazoa; phylum Chordata; class Mammalia; order Artiodactyla; family Camelidae; genus Camelus; species Camelus ferus. The sequence goes on from NC_045724.1 coordinate 23,202,547, forward strand.
TTCCCACCAGCAAGGGATCAAGATCCATTTCTGATCCAGCCCTTGGAGGAGGAGTACACTGCGGCAAAGATCAAGGAGAAACATTCTGATTTCGCTCTCTCCTGACCGACTGAGGGACCAGGAAGCCGGCTACCAGAGGTGAGTTGATGACGACCTCTGGGCAAGACCAGATGTTATATTGTTCTCACTCACGTCCAAAAAGGAGCTGATTTCACGGAGCTTAAAAATCATGCTAAAAATATCCTTTGAGACTTTCATTTCTTGGCAGCTTGGAATTCCTGCAAAATATTTGATGTGGCACAACACATTTTTGCAAAAAACAAACAGTAAACATAGACATATTTTATTAACTAATAACAGACTCTAATATGTTGACGCAGCCAACGACTGTCTTCCATTTTCTTCCCATCCAAAGGAGGAAACAAAGAGGTTGCCATGTGGATTTGTGCTTTTTCATGGACAAAAATGCATAAGAATTTTTGCACTGGTTGAAAACAAGGTTCTTGGCAAGTCTTAGTTAAAAAGACAAAACACAAACAGGGCTAGTCCAAAGAGAGTCGTGCATTTGGAGGCTGTGTGTGTGTGCGTGTGTGCACGCATGTACATCTGTGCTTGTGCATGTGTGTGCGTGCATGTGTGTGTGCATGCAAGCATACCTGCATCTTCGTGCTCTTGCTTGGGGGATGATGTGACAGGGACAGAGTCATAGGAAGAGAGCAAGTGAAGAAGACGGTAGGCATGGCGTGTGATCATTTTTTCTGACACTCTCTCACAGAGGGCAGGCTGGGTCTTTGGACTTGAAGACAGAAGGCTGTACTTGCATTACTGAGGACCATAGTGCTGGAAGCCACGCTGGTGAATGGTGCCAGGACCTGTCTTCTGATCCCAAGTTCTCTGAGTTTCAGCAGCCCCATTTGCCTTTGATGATTGAGAAAATTATCCAAAAAAAAAAATCAAAATTCTGCCATTTATACATTACTATCTTACTAAGGTTCTGGGACCAAGTTTCTTCAAGTCTTAAGTGATACAGTGCCAACATAAATCCCTTAAAATGTACCTTGATTAGATTCTATCTAATTTTGCGTGAGAGCAAAATTAGTGTTTTTCTTAGATCTGTAGAAATCACTAAGGCACGTGAAGTAGGCAGGAGGCGGGGGAGCTTTTGGCTGGACTGACGTCTTTGGCAGCTGGTGTCACCTCCTGATTCGTTCCAGTGAGTAGGAGCTTACCCTGTACCTACCAGGCTCTGGGCGGGACGTGGTACAACTCAAGTAAGTGAGGAGGCCGGGCTGCGTGCGCCTTCACACAGCTCAAATACGGCCCTTCATTTTTTCCAGCAGTTTCTATCTCCCACTAACTGCAGGAAATTTCTTTTTCTCTTTCCATCAGAGGAGTAGCTGTTTCAAGCATATATAAGGCAGGAGAAGAAATGGGGCCACGGGGATGAAATTGAAAATTAAAGGAGGATTACAAGAGCTTGGAGCTTCTTAGAGAAAATGATGCTTGCTTATAGAATGTGATTAGATAGAGGCGATCATTTTTTGAGTTCTTTTTCTTATAAGTGATTTCTTTTATAATTTATATATTAAATATTTGTATTTATATATTATTTATATATATTTTAATCTCTAAAAGCTCATTAAGTTTGGGATTAGGCTTTTAAGAGCAGCATTTCTGAAATATTCCACATTTTCTTTGTTACTCACATTCAGTTATAAACTGAAGTCACAGAGGTATCGCATAAGATTCTAAACACATATTTAGGAACATTTGCAAAATTAGTCCCATATTATACTTTTGTAAGATTTGCTAATAGCACAATGGGTAGAGAGATGGTCAAGCTTTACTGCTGCCCCTTTGAAATGGGGGAATGACAGGTGACCTCAGTATGCTACCCTGGCCCCTTGTACAGTATTGAACTGTGAGGCCCTGAAGGGTTAAGTCTCCATTGTCTCCGCCTCCCCCGCCACCCCAGCCCCCTCCCTAGACCCAGCCCAGAGGAGCACCCATGGCTGCACGGGCGACTCGACCAGGCTGGCATCTACATGACCGCTAGGTGTTACCACTTACGTGCAGACATCTGGTTAAAAACTGGTGATTTTAACATTACATTCAAAGCTAGGTATTTAATTGTAATAACTACTGAAAATGCAGTGCTAAGTAAACTGCGTTAGAAAGTGAGTTTCCTTCTTACTATTTGGTGTTGCTATAAACTTCAACACCTTTCCACAAAATAAAATAATTTTCAATAAAAGAAACTTGAAAATGCTTTTATCTTCTTTTATTATGCACTTAGAGAACCATCTTCAGTGTGAAATTAATGATTAGATATATGAACATAATATATTTATATATTTATGTTATTATGTATTTGAACTTTATATTCATTAATAGTATATATTATTAACTAATATGTATGTTATTAAAGTCTATATTTTACATTTTAGTTGCATGTTGTATATTACATTATATGTAAAGTTCAAAATATATTATTTTAATATAAAAAATTAATAATACGTATAAAATATTAAGTTTAATAAATATATAACATTAAAAATATAATATATAAAGGATATTTAATGAGTACAGAAGAAAATTAATAGCACCAGATTAATAAGCACTAAGAATTTATACTCCAACTACACTTCATAGGTCTTTTATTTCCATGGTCACTAGAAGGAGTAACTGGACATCACAGGAAATTCTCCCATACACTTAACCGTCACTTAACTGAAAGTTTCAAATTTTTAAAACACAATAATCTTGATTTTGTATTTCAAATAAAATGCGTACTTGAATACAGAAAAGGAAAGCTGTGTGTGCTTAGTTTTCTGTGATTTCTCATTCTGCAAAGCATACAATGTCCAAGTGAGGAAAACGATGCTTTGCTCTGTCCATGGAATTTGCCGGTATGTGATGTGAGTCCAGTAACAGGGCTGTCTCTTCCCAACAAGGACTGATTCATCATTCATTTGCCAGACAGCTATGGAGAAAAACCAATTCAAACAGCATTTAGAGTGGAAGAGTAAAAGTAATTGATTGCTTACTTTCTGTTGGGACATACTTTGAACTTTCAATTTTTTTGCCATGAAATCAAATGTCTTCATTACCATTTGTGTATATCATTCAAAGTATATTGTAAAAGATTACATCTACATATAGTTCATTCATCACATCCCCAAATTAAGAGAACTATGAATAAAATGAATTTGGTTTTCTCTGTCATTGCTGTCAATACTTCTTGATAACCAAAGACACAGTTGTGAAGACTGATGTTCCACATCCTCAAGTTTTGACACATGGATGAGGTGGTAAAGAGAATGAAAGGACTCGGAGATTCTGGAAATTCTACCCACTGATACAAGCAAGACCCTGCTGAAACGCACGGACACAGGAAGCGAGAGAAGAGTGAAGTGTGCCTCCAATAATTCCAACCTTTAGTGTCCACGTGAATCCAAAAACACTCAGTAAAATCAGCGTGGTTGAGCAGAACCGCCAGCTGTGAATATCTAAAAGCGAAAGCAATGAGTTACTTTGGTTTCATGTTTTGGCATATCCAGAGGAGAGATGCCCAACCCCCTATTTGTTATAAAAAAAACAAAAACCTCGTGATTGAATTATTTACCTTTAGCCTGTTTGTAATAGTCTAACATTAATAGGGCTCTGCACTCATATATTTTGAAAAGTGAAAAAAAATGCAATATCACCAAATACGACTTTCCTCCTAAAAAAGTCATCCTCATAAGGGCGAAGACTTCTGCTTATAAAATTTTTATAAAAATCCATCTGTAAACCACTGTCGATGGTCCACCTGGGGACAGAGAATGACAGAATCAGTCACAGGTATGAATGGCGCAGGAGCCCTTAAGCAAGTTGCTTGTGTTGTCACACTTCACGGTAGAATCCGATTCCTTATATGAGCCCCCAAGCAATTATTCTCTTCACCAATAAAAATATGTTTTTCTATTCATTTGCAGCAGTTTTACGAGTACTCGTCAGGTTCTAGGTAATTTCTAAACACAAAAGCCCATTTACAGAATTGGATATAGTGAGAATTTACAGGATGTCAAATAACACACTTGACTGAACTGTTATCTGTTCCACCTGTTCCGAGGCACTTAGAAGCCGTCCAAATGTCTCTATTAAGAGTACTCTCATACCAAAATACATCACATTAGAAAGTTTAAAGCAGGTGTTTCTGGGTTTATTAATAATTCAACAGACTTGAATGGCCGTAATACTTTGTGTCAAAGACAATGAAGCCAGCCAGCCTAAAAGGGGCTGGTCTGTACTTTCATGGTCATTACGCCCTGGAAATGGACACCAGTTGTAGAAGGCTGACCAGAAAAATAGACACACCCAATAAACGTGAAGTTACAGAAGTCCACAGAAGTGCTATCACAGCAGAGAGGCCGAGGGAAAGTCCAAAACCACGCCAAAGGGTGAGTGGAAACTGAAGGATGAAGGAAGTCTAGGGCTGAGGGGAGAGCCTGAGCAGGTGCGCAGAGGTGTGGAGTCACGGGCTGGGAAGGTCATGGGGTCCCTGCACCGCCGTGTCTCGTGGGTGAAGGGCTTGGGAGGAGCAGGATCTTGGAGAAGATCCACGTTCAGTAGAAGCGAGACGTGTGTGTTCAGGAGGTTACGCTTCAGACTTGGGTCTGAAATCAGGAGGCCGAGACTTAAGTTGCAGAGCAGCAAGTGTGCGGGGCGTAACTCACGTAAACACGTGGTTCAGGCAGGGCTATAAATAATGGGCGACCTGTGAGAGGCTGAAAAGATGTGGAGAATCTTTCCATAGTCCCAGTGAAAAATAAAAAGAAGCAAAATATTAATTTTTAAAAGCACGCTAATAACAATGCTTGTATGCCATTCCTTCCTTCCTGGGGCCCCTATTATGTATGCGCCAGCAACACCCTGTCAGGAGTGGTACTTTCTGCTTTGGGACCCTGAGGACGGGCCAGCTGTCTGAGGGCTGAGAAGGCGAGCGTAGGCTGCTGAGCCAGTAGAGAAAAGCCAGCACAAGCCATGGTCCCTGGACGAAACATTAAACAAAAAGACAAATATTAGAAGAGAACTGCAGGAAAGGGATATGTGCCCTGAGCAAATACAAGGCAGGTCAGGAGCCCAAGCTGGTGGGGAGGGAGTGACTTCTCCATGAAGGTGACATTTCCCTACACACAGAGGGAGAAGGAAGACAGCCCCAAGGGAAGGACCCCACAGCAGAGGGGACACAGGAGACGGGCCAGCCAACTGATGGAGGTGCCACGGAGCTTAAGTGTGGCTTATACTGAAAAGACCTCACCAAATCAGAAAGTGGAAAGTGAATGTCCACGCTGTCCAGAAACCACACTCATTGGAATTTACTCAAAGGACCTGGAAAGTTACATCCACATAAAACCCTGCACACGGATGTTTACGGCAGCTTTACTCGTAACTGTTGGAACTTGGAAATGGCCAAAATGTCCTTCAGTGGGTGAATGGATAAACAAACTGTGGTCTGCCCAGGCAATGGAATATTATTCAGTGCTGAAAAGAAATGAGCTATGAAGCCATGAAAAAAATATGGAGGCAACTTAAATGCATATTATTGAGTGAAAGAAACCAATCTGTACAGGCCACATACTGCATAATTCCAATTATTGGACATTCTAGACAAGGCAAAACTAGAGAGACAGTAGAAAGATCCCCAGTTGTCCACGGCAGGGGGCACGGGGATGGGTAAGGAGAACAAGGGATTTTTAGGGCAGTGAAAATCCTCTGTGTGATACTATAACCATGGATACATATTATGCAGTTGTTCTAATCCATAGACTCTACACCGAGAGTGGGCCCTAAGGTAAACCGTGGACTTTGGGCAATTACAACGTGTCCATGTAGGTTCATCAAGTGTATCAAATGTACTGTCTCGGGGTGTTGACAGTGGGAGAGGTTGTACAAGTCCAGGGGCAGAGGGTACGCAGCAATCTCTGAACCTTCCTCTCAATTTTGCTGTGACCCTAAAATTGCTCTTTAAAAAAGAAATCTTTAAAAAATGTTCATTTCTGGAGCACAGAAGTGAAGAGAAAGAAGATGCAGAGAGGAAATGAACATGGACCTCTTTTGCTCCAGGAACTTGTCCTCGGAGCTCCAAGCCAATGAGGTTACTAGAGGTGAAGGGCAGGCGAGAAAAATACCTTGGCTCATCTTCAAAAAATCTGAGAGATTTCATGAAAAAAAAGGGGGAGGAATGACAGAAGCTGTCAAGACACCATTTTTATGGGAGACTAGAGCATATCGATATGCAAGGGAGAGGACAAATGGGAAAAAAAACAAAGAAATAAGAGCAGGAAATGTTGAGTAATTGGATGAAGTCTCAGAAGGGTCACTGAGAGCCAACATCTGTGAAGTCTTTGTTGTTGCTAGTACCATTTTGGCATGAGAACAGTGAAGTTCTAAGAGTTTAAGTGACTCTGAACATCAAATAAGCAGTATCATTTGATCTATGGTCTTGTTTGCTAGATTCCCTGAGAAAACTCTAGGTATTTATCCTTAAACACGTTTATTAGTCACTCATTTAAAAGAAAACAAACCAACCTATCTCTCCATTGCTTGGGTCCTAGGAGAGCAGAGGTGACAAGGGTCTTATCCATTGAAAAGCATCCCTCTTGAAAAGCTTATCCTCTGACAGCATCCCTAAGCTAGAGATATGTCAGCACGATGCCTGGGGAGCCGCTGAAACCTGAATGCCCCTGGAATGTCACCCACAGGCATGAGAAGGAACCCAGTGTGTCCCTCATTGTCAAATGGGTCCTGCACACAGCCTGCCTAGAAGCACATGCATGGAGCACCAATTGGGTTAGAAAATACCAGGCTCGATCCGTGCCCGCTGGGTCTCCCTGTGACTAGATGGTAAGACTTCCTCTGTTATATTCTGCCTTAGAAAGCTTTCCATATTCCTATTCGCTGAATACACAGTCACAATGGACACATTAACGTATTGAAATTGGAGGTCACAATCAATTTCCTGCTCAGCACCCTCTTCGTACCATACAAAAATTAAATCTATTCCTTAGCAACAGAGAAGCACTTATGAGATAGGGAGTTGTCATGAGAAGACCTCCAATAGTGCTACGAGTGAGTGGTTAACTGAGGATGCCAGGCCAAACCGTCTAAGGGACGAGGAGAGAGAAGATAACACAAGCCCACTTTTCTCTCTGTGTCATGTTTTCTCCATAGCATCCCAAACCACTCTCTCCAGAGAAGGGAAGAGAGAAAAACCTCAGCCGTGCTCCCCTCCCTTCCACCAGCCCTCCACCCAAGCCTGGCTCGTGCTCACTGGAGCAAAGAGGCAGTCTGCCGAGGTCATCAATCTGTCCAGCCATTTCAGCTAAACGCTGTTCTGCACTCGTCCGAAAAGAGCCTACACTCATGTCCCTAAAAAGATGGCATGGGTCATGGGAAGGCTGCCTAGCAAGCTGCACGGCCAGGGTCCACACCCAACAACCTCCAGAAAATTCTAGAATATTGCAAATAGTGGATGAAGAAATCTGGGAGAGAGACTGTTTCTCTCTTGCTTCCTCTGTGGTTCACAAAGACCCTCTGACTTGTAGGGACTTGGGCTCATGGCTAGTAGCAAGGTTTTAAAGGGGAGAATTTTTTTTTTATAGCTGTAAGACTATATTCAGGGGTACCTGCTACTGTAGTTAACTGTGTTCTCCAGTCCTCATTCAATTAATATCTAATCCTCTAAAAGCAACATAGAGCAATGGAGGAGGTAATTCAGCAAATACAATGGAAAATAACTTGCGAAACAGCAGGTCAAGTGCTCCACATAAAATGCATGTCAAATAGAAGACTTTGCAAAGGGTAAATTAATTTGCATGCTCTGAAAAATTCCATGTTGCAAGAAGGCATTCATTTTTTTTTTAACCTTAGGAGGAAGGTTTCTCAGAAAATGAAATTTTAAAATGCTACTCATTGTGTATCTCTTTTTTTTTTTCTGTCTTTTTCTCTCCTTTTCACTCCACTCCTCCACGAAACAAGAAAAAATAATCAGCGTGGGCTTCTGGCAGCACAGTGAGAGAAATGTGAGATTGGCCCTTCAGGGAATTTTTATTCTCAAGTGGATGTAAATGTATTCATCAATTCAAAGAAATGCATAGTGTGTTATATACACAATACATTAATAAATAGCCATGCATTAAAAAATAATGAGGTTTTCACCAAACAGCATCCCGTGGTGCGTAGGGTCATAAAGAAAGATACTAAAAGAGGGAGAAAAGATTATGTGTAAAATCTGATTAAAATACAGAAACCCCATCATACATGTAAGATGTAATAAATATTTTATTAGTTAACTATAAACAAAAGAATAAATGCAGTAAAATGTAATTAAAAATGTAAAAGTGAAGGATATGATTTATTTCCCTACAATAATATTAATATTACAAATGGTATGTAAATGGTACCAAGACTATATTGTAGAAAGAGTGGAAAGGAGCCATTCATTCTTATAATGAGATTTCATCTCTCTCTCTCTCTCTCTTTTTTTTTTTTTTTTTGATTTACATGTGTTTAAATATTTCAAATAGTGAATGACTAATGTTGCTCTTAAACCTTACACAGCTTAGCACATTCTCAAATTTCCATCAGCCCTTGGACGATATTTGCATGTTGGCAGGCAGTTTCCAGGCAGAACAACTAATTGTGAAAATAGAAGAAAATTGACTGGCAGAAACCACGCGTATTTTTAGCGCTCTTGGCTGAATGAGTTTGGCTTTGAGTGGTAACCCTTACTAGTGAGTGTGCTGGAACCCAGAATAGCATTTTACAGAAGTTTCCTTAATTCAAACAGGTGAAAAGACCAAAATGTAACATTCATCAACTAATATGTGCTTGAGAACTCTTAGGGGGTCTAGGCTGCAAAGATTATTTGAACCGAACTTTCCTGCCATTGCTTCTGAAACTCAGCAGAGAGCCAGAGGTTTTTATTCGACACTGTTGAAACCCAAGCACACAGAAGTGCCAAAGATGCTGCGACTCGAGGTAGACCTTGTGTTAGAAGCCATCCCTTCCACTAGCCGAGCCTCAGTGAAAGGGAAAACACATCTTAAAGAATTCTCTTCCACGTTCGCGTAGAACACGCAGTGTAAAATCACCCTCGGGTTGCACTACAATTTAGTATCAATACATGTGATCTGTTTAGTACTTTCCAAACTTCCCCATTTGAGTAACTGTTTCCCTCCCGAGGCACCTACTTCACAAAAGGCAATGAAGTCCCTCTTTTTACTATCAGGTAGACACAAGACTGAGCTTCAGAAAGGACATGAGTTGGCCGGCTTGTTCAGCTAACATGTTAAACGATGAGGTCTGAATTCTAGCTTTTTGACCCCATATGCTCTGAGCTCTCACTGTACCCCACTGCCCCGAATTTCGTAACATCTCCAGTGGTTTCTGCTGGTTTCCCCTTTACCCCTTACAATGCCTTGATTCTGACCTGCCTGCCGCATCATCTTTACCTAGGTGCCATGTTTCCCTGTCCCGTGATGAACTGGACCTTCCTGCATAAGCCTTGTGTTGGTGTGGGTCACTGTGCTCATCTCTGGCCACCCCACGCCCCCTCCACTTGCACAGCCCGGAAATGAGCCCCCCTTATATTGCTTCTCTTATCCCTGTCTCCAGTCAGCATCCAAAGCAGAACCATGTCATGGGACTCTCTTCTAATTCAAGTATCCCACATCATATTCCCCACCATAAAAGTGATCATGAAACCATCTGCCTTCTCAATGAAGCTTTTGTGAATAGATCAAAGAGCAGAATTTCCTTCTCTGGTCTGTTGGAGTATGTAAGTCAGGAACATTTCAGCTAAGCAGAAGGAAATCCAGTCCAGCTACATGAACTTACATCAATTTGGATTTGTTTTCTGATACAGCAAGATGCTCAAAGGTAAATAGTGCTGGGTTTTGCTTCTTCAGTTTAAAAATGTAAAGACAAGTGGAACTGCTTTTCTCTTATCTGTCTTTCATGGTCATAAAAAGGCTGCTGCAGCCTAACCATCACCTCTACCCTCAAGGCAAAGAACTGGGAGAAAGCACAACTTCAGTGACTATGTAAGAAAGACAGAAGCTTTTCCCAGAACCACACCTCAGACTTTCCCCTCCCTTTCATTAGCTGGAACTACGTTATGTTCCCAACACTAACTGGAAGTTGGCTAGAAAGAAGTTGGAAGTGGAGCCTTGGTTAGCCATCCAAGCGTCTGCCGCAGTCGCTGAACCAAAGTAATTGTGTTTCCTCACTGGGCAAACATTGTACCAGATGTTTATCCTCTCACTCAGTCAGTAAACAAAGCCTAATTGAGGGCTTTTTCTGGGCACGGCATCATGTTCGTATTACAGAAGGGACAGAAATAAACCAAGCACAGATGCTGCCTTCAGAGGACAGAGCATAACGACAAATACAGCGTATAGAACGTGACATGTATCACATATAGAAGGTAAACTCCGGCGACCTTAAAATCTAGATAAGTATGCACGGCACTGAAGCATGAGAATAAATGGGGGCCCTTTTCAAACTAGCCGACAGATAAAGCAGCTTACTGCAAATATCTACAGCTTTAAGACGGTGTAAATTGTAGATAAGGGGAAATTATAATAGCATAGAGTCAGTCATCGGACATTGCTCGTGAGAAACAGTGGGGAAGACACGTGCGAAGCCTAAGGAACATGAATTGGTCTAGAACAGTGGTTTCGAAAATATTTTTGGTCAGGTAACCCTATCAATAAAACATATTTGTATATTTACCCTAAGAATGTGTATAGGCAAGTTGTTTATAAGTTATATGTGTGTGTATGTGTGTGTGTGTGTATATATATATTCACCATTGTTCTGATACAGCATATACATAATAAAACACACACACAATTGAAAAATTAGAGAGAGGAGATTCCAAGGTATCTCCTTGCAAGATAGTTGTCAGTTGCTGAGGAAGCTGGCAGACACCATCTTAAATAAACGGCGGAAGTCAGCATCACCACAAGTCATCAGTAGGGCTATGTTAGTGTCATCTGCTGTCTCATGGACAGCATCACTTGCACGGTCAGCTAAAAATGGATACCCTGATGTTAACCATGAGGAAACGTCATACAAACTCAAATGAAGGAACACTCTGCAGAGTACCTGGCCAGCACAATTGAAAATAAGTCAAAGCCACAATAAACAAGGGCAGAGCCCCAATCTTCCATAGATTGGAGACAAATGAGGAGAAATGGATGTGGGTCTTGGATTGGATTCTCGATCAGGAAAAGGGCGTTGCTAAAACAGTTTGAAATGTTTGAAGGTCCTTAGATGAGTTTAGGGTGTTGTACCAACATTAATTTCTGGGTTTGGATAATTGTACTAATGGTTGCTTTCCCTCAGCTGCCAACCCAAATGCTGATCTATCATCAGCGGTCCCATCAGTGCCACGTCAGTAACCTCGCTCAGGTCTGCTCCTGCCTCTGCTGCCTCGTCACTACTGCTCAGCCCTCACTGTCTCTCACTCAGACTATTGCCATCAGCTTTGTGCTGACCTGCCTGCCTCTGGTACCCCCGTACCTAGTCTGTCTCTTCTGTCACAGCCTCCTTCTTTTCCTTCCTTCCTTCCTTCCTTCCTTCCTTCCTTCCTTCCTTCCTTCCTTCCTTCCTTCCTTCCTTCTTTCATCTCTCTCTGTCTCTCTCTTTCTCTCTCTCTCACACACACACACACACACTCACACACATCTATTCTCTGTCACAGCAGCTACAATTATACTCCTAAATGTCAGATGCGGCCACTTCAGACCCCTGCTGGAAACTTCAGTGGTCTCCTGCCTGATGAATCAAAACCCAAACAAGTGAAGCCTGGAACCCAGGACCTTGTGCACGCTAGGCATGCAGTCTACCACTGAGCTATATACCCTCTCCCCTTTTCACCCCATTTTTAGCTACATCTTTTCCTTTCTTATTATCGAATTTCAAGACTTTATATATTCTAGATACAAGTTCTTCATCAGATATATATTTTTAAATATTAACTCCCAGTCGGTGGTTTGTATTTTATTTTTCTTTTCTACATTTTCTTTTGAGGAGCAGGCATTTTAAAATTCGATGAGTTTCAGTTTCTCATTTGTGTGTGTGTTGATGTCATATTTAAGCAATCTTTTCCTAACCCAAACTCACAAGATTTTTCTTTGTTTTCTTCTGTGAATGTGATAGCTTCAGATTTCACATATGGATGTATGATGCATTTTGAATTAAACTTTGTGGTATTAAGATATGGCCCAAAGATCATTTTTATACATGGATTTTCAGTTGTTTGAGCAGCACTTGAAAAGACTGCCCTATCTTCACTGAACTGACTTTGCACAAGTTCTTCCAAACACACCTGATTTTTGTAACTTAGTGACAAAATATTGCAATATTTTGAATTTATAATTTATTTTAATAGAAGGCAGTTATCAAATGTGGTGCATCGCACATGACTTACTTGTCTCATGAAATACCTTGGGTGCAAATAAATACACATGGTTGGACCAAGAAGAGAGCAGGCGGTAGGAATCCAACACAGAGGTTTCAGAGGTGGTGACGAATCTCTTGAGACAAGTAGATATGTAAACGGATATTACTTCTCAACTCTAGTCTCCTCCAGGGGAAAAGCTCTAAAGAAGACATAAGGGAAGAAAGCAGTGACGAAGGAAAGGAAATGTGGAGACGCAGACACCAGCAGGTAAAGGAGGACAGGGGGCTCTCTGGAGCCAGCCCCAAAAAGGAGAGAGAAAGAGATAGAGAGAGGTGAAAGGAGGGAGGGAGAGAGAAGGCAGGAAACGAAAAGAAAAGAAAAGAAAGAACAGGGAGGAGAGGAGAAGAAAAGGAAAAGAAAGGAAAGCCAGTCAGAAACTCTTAACCAGACCGCATGACTGTAAGAACCCGACAAACGTCTTACATCTTTGTCCCCGCCCCTGTTCTTTTTTTTCACTGACATCTAGTTGACTTACAATGTTGTGTTAGTGTCTGGTGTACAGCATAGGGATTCAGTTATACACATACATATATATTCTTTTCCATATTCTTTCTCATTATAGGTTATTACAAGATACTGAAGACTGTTCCCCATGCTCTACTGTAGGTCCCTGTTATTTATCTATTTTATATATAGTAGTGTGTATCCACTAATCCCAAACTCCTAATTTCTTAATAGTGCCCTATTCTGATCTTCTGTCTGTTTCTCTTAAATGATTAGCAGACAACACTTACAACAAGGAGTCTGTGAGGGGAGCCGGACGGAGGAAGAGATGGGAGCCCTGTGTCCGCTCCCCGGGGGGGGGGGGGTGGTGAGCACCCCAGGGGCAGTGTGCCGTGGCCCACCTGCGAGAGGGGATGGCAGGACCCTGGAGGCCCACAGCAGGAAAAAGAGACTGGGGCGAGGAAGATCTCTTATTTCCCATAACTACTCTGTGCAGCACACTCATCTCTATGATGGGCACCCACCAGTCTGATATCAAACAGACTGATAAATACTGAAAAATTCAGAGACAGAAACAATTAACTGCGCCTGAAGGATCTCATAAACCTTATTAGAAGAAGAGTCATCTGAGCTGGGGAATTAGGGAGGAATTTCAACAGGTGCAGTCTGGAGGAGGGACCTTTGTACATTGCAGGTAACCACGGACAGAGGTGATGCCACCACCGTGCACACCTCCAGTGATGTCAACGCCTGTGACTGCTTATCAGTCAGACATGTAATATCTCTATTCTGTGACCACAGTGGATGGATATGAACACATCTCCCCCAGGAAGATGAATGCAGGATCAGAATCTGCAGTTACCATTTTTGCAGTGCAAACATGTGAGAGTTATCTGTTTATTAAATGTTGATGATAGGGACACAGAGATAAAGATGAGGGTTTCAGTGGCACTAGCAACCAGACTGCACGTGCAGAGGGAAGAGCTCGGCTTGCTTGGTGCAGTGCTGTTTGTATGTTTTAAGGAGCGCCTGAGTCAGAGTGAAAAGGCACATTTGCAGTGACCCATGTGAGATCAACACCTGTCGTTCTCAATCTGATCTCTCTCGTCTGGTGTCATGATCTTCTCTAGAAGAGCTGAGGGTGGAAAATTTAACAGTTGACAATTCAGAGTTTGCATCCAGGGCTTAGATGCCTCAGGCATGCTAGAATTTCCTGGGAGAGCAGGTAAAGAAGTAGCTTACTGTCTCATCATTGAACTGAACTTTTAAATAACACATATATACATATTATATATGTATATATGTTGAATACACTTTACTACAAAATGTCAGATTAATCAAAACAGTAGCAAACCTAGATGACAAAAACTTAGGGAGTGAAAGACAGGTTTAGATATCAAAGGTAGACTAAAACAATGAAAGATTATGATTAATTTTCTAATTGAATTTTAAAAAGAGGTGGAATTTAACTGTTCCCATATTTCAATGTAAGTTACTCCTATGCCTTCCAAATTAAGTCCATAATCACTAAGAAAATAATTCTGTTTTAATGCTCTGGAAAAGCAAATAGTCAAATCATTTTGCAAAAGATTCTCAACATTCTATGGGGAATTAAAAACCATGATATGTAAATGACAATTCAGGGGCCTCTTGGAAGGTTCTGACAGGTGAGTGACACAGTAGGAATTTTACAGGGATGTGCCTAGAACAAGGAAGAAGAGAACTCACATTTCAGAACATCAGTTATTGGCCAGACATTGAACTTCTCAGTGGTACCTTACTGAGTCTTCATTTACACCTTTAAAATAGAGACATTTTGATTAGGCCATTATACATTGTAATATATGACATGTAATATGTCAATATATATTGTAATGTTATTATACTATTATTTTACTATTATTGTTGTTACTACTAATACAGTGGAGAACATATCACATTTCTTTTTTTTTAGTCAATACGTATAATGGAAGAAATTAGCCAAAATTACTTCCACAAAGTCACTTAAATAGAACTTTAATTTCGAGCAATAGACACTTATCCAACCAATCATTATTAGCTTCCTACCGCCTTCGGTCTGAGAGGTCCATTTCCCTCCCTTTCTCTCTCCTTTCCCCCTCCCTCCTCCTCCCCCCGCCCCTCCTCCTCCTTCTCGGTCCACAGTTGCTTTTAGGGAAGTTAAATGTACCCATGAAGCAAGTACATTGACATTCACTGAGCCTCTGGTATGTGCCAGGAACTGTGCTAAGTTCTTTGGATCTGTATGATTTCTAATGCATTAAAAAACTTGAAGAGTATGAACCTTTATCACTATTTTACATAAGAGGAAATAAAGCTCACTTCCAGAGGTTAAAAAACTTGTCCAAGACGACAAACCCGGTAAAGTTCCCACCCCAGTTTTTCTAAAGACAAGACCAAGAGATGTGATACCTCTCGGTCAATTTCTTGGTCGACTGGTGACAAATAGTGAGTCACATTCCCTGTACCTTTCAGAATCTTGGGTTTGGGCTGAAACTGAATGTGAAATGTCTTTGTCCTCAAATGAACAAAGCCTGCAATTTGAGTGTACTGCCTCTAGGTGACAGAAGGTTTTCAGCTGTTACTTGACCTAAATGGCAATTACCAGGTGTGTCTGAACATCTCTGTCATTTACTAAGGGTATCATCTCACAAGGTGGCTTGAAACCTTGACTGCCCTGTTTGAAAATGGAATACTGTTGGTACTGACATTGTTAACTAGGTCAGAGGATTAAACAAAATAATGAAACACAACAGGTGTTCAATGTATATTAACCTCCTGGAATACTTGACCTCCTCCCCTAATCTGATAGTTTACATGCTATTCCAGACTGTTCTTTGACAAGGCGTACACTTCAGCCCTTTCTGGTGCTCTGCTACATACATTACGTCCTGTTTGCCAGCCCATAAAATCCAGCCTCTCCCAGCAGATTCTCACATTTTGCTGCCATTTTAAAATCATATATAGATATATATATATGGTATCTAAATAGTATCATATTTATAAAGATAGCATTTTAGAGAAACTTCTAAAGAAATCCTCAGGGTTGTCAATACATATGGGATGTTTACTGGGTACCCAGCTCTGTAGAAGTATGATTTTATTTAATCTTCATAACAAGCTTATGAAGTTGGTTCATAATAATGATAGCATTCCCAGCCTGATTTCCATCTTACATTCAAGGAAGTGGCACTTAGAGGGGAGAACTAACTTGCGTAGAGACACATAGTAAGAGATCAGCCAAGCTCTTACCAACATACCCGTGATTATTAACCTTGACTTTACATCATGGTGTCTTGGGCAGCATTTCTTGAAAGCCCTGGAAGCTTTCCACACCCACGGAATTGGCGCCTGAGTATCTTCAGTTCCACGGGCACAGCTGGGTTATGCAGACACCCTTGCGACCAGACTGTGTTAAGCTTTTCTGCCTCCCACTAGGAACAACTAACTTGGGGCACAATTCTGTACTTCTCTGCTAATCCTGAAATTGTCTTTTCCCTTAAAATGAATTCTAGATGTTCAGGGAGTTTGTACTCAACCTCATCAAAGCGCCTCTCGCTGCTTATCTGACAGCAAAGTGCCTCAGTTCCTCTCACAGTTATAAGAGGAATAACCGCCAGAGAGCAAGATAAAGAAACAGTTTCTCTTCTGTGGTTTCCTGTTCCTGGTTCTACTGCATCAATTTTTCTGCTGCTCTGTCCTTGCACCACTTGAAAGAAGCAAAAAGAAAAAAAAATATGACAGAGACGAATAATCCCAGGGAGACCCTAACGTGCCCTGGGGCTGGGCGTTCAGACGCGATAAAATAGTTCCGCGCTTTTACCTTAAAGAACCGTCGAGCTGCCTTCTGCCATTCAAGCCTCTAGCTGGATGTAGCTTACGTAAATTAATTTAAGGATAATAATGGTTAAAATTGACCTGTGGGCTCAACCAGTTGGCTTTACTAATGCTGAGTAGACTGTTCCTTTTCTGCCCCAGTTAAGAAGTTATTAAACCGTAATTCTGTTCTCAGCCAATCCAAAGATGGACGGCCTCACCCAGCCCCACATGTGCTGTTTGGTCAACGCACTTACTTCCTCCGGACTTTAAATTTTCTCCTCTGTAGAATTTAAGGATCACATCAGAGGACATCTGAAGTCATATCTAATTCCAAAATACTATGGTTTTATCACCCTATAAAAATGTGAACACTGTCCTTAATATAATTGTTTATCCTTCAAGTGCCTGCACTGGGACAGAGGGAGGGTTGCTGATACATCAGGACTTCTTGATGGAAAAACCACTTGGGTTTTTAGATTGTCATGAGCTCATTTAGCAAGTGCTGAAAAGGATAAGGTATTCTAGGCTACATCATAAGAAGCATAGTTTTCAGATTAAAGGAGGTGAAAGAACCACCATACTCTATTATTCAGATGACAGTTGGATACATAGCCAGTGTTCAGTTCTGGCCAGCGTACCTCAGGAGGGCATTGGCAATCTAGAGCACATCCAAAGAGAGGCAAGAGAGACAAGTCTCTCAACCATTATATATGAGGCGCAACTGAAGAAGCTTAGAATGTTTGATTTTGAAACTCAGCACGCCACATATATGAATAATCTCTGTGTGAAATTCAGTCTCTTCAATGATGTTCCAGAAAGCAGAAACACGTGCAAGGGCTGGAAATTACAGGGAAGCAGTTTTGTGTTGGATCAGAAAGAATGTTCTAGCAATAGGAGTTACTCAAAAAGAAAATGGATTTCCTTGAAAAGCAAATAGTGCCATATCACTGAGCACATGCAAGCAGAGGCTGCATGGCCAGCTATCGGGGGTTCCTTCATGTGAGTGTCTCCATATGGACCGAGCTCAGTGAGGCGATATCTCTGGTCCCTGACACAGACATCCTTTAGATTCCCTGAAACTAAAAGTGCGTCACCTCCCAACCACTTCGCAGCCAACAGGATATTTGACTCAATTCTTTTGCTGAATTGAAGAGAGCAGACAATAGGTAGAAAAATATCTTTTCCTGTTTTGTTCTGAAGAGTTTATAATTAGTAGTCACCCAGTCTGAAAAGGTAAAGCAGGCCCATGAATTTATAAACAGTTCTAAATTTCTCAACACTGGGTCCATGAAAGGAAGATCACGGTGCCTTTCTTCCATCAATCACCTGCTTCTTTGCCATGATTAGACCTAATGTGGTCTTGACTCTAATCATTTTTAAATTTTTCATCAGGATTAGATCTACAAAAAGTGATTTTGCCTTTTTGTAATAAAATTGGAATCCTTTAAAAGCAAGAATCACGGTGCTGAAAAGCTACCCCATCAACCGGATTCTCTGACATGTTTCAAGGGCAATCCATGAGACTGTGGAAGAATAAAGGTCAATTTGAATATTCACATTAAATTAGGCAGGAGGTTAGAACAAATGGGCACGTGCTGAAGAGACAGATGATCTCTCATCACTCACACTGGCTTGTAAGGCGTTGAATAGGATTTGGCCTCCAAGTGAGTCAGAGAATTCCAGATCATATCAAAATCCCTTTCATGTCGTTTCAAAACATTTTGCTTGTTCTCAAGATGTTATGGGCACTTCTTCTTCATCAAACCAAGAGCCAACCCAATGGTAATAATCCCCCAGGGCCGCTAATGTACCCAAACTTGTTTGTGAACCACGGTTTCTAAATGACAAAGACAAAAACCGACATGCTTTCAGAACATAAATTAAGGATATAAATGCTCTTTTCAACACTTACCAAGGCTAAGAAAGAAAACTGCTTCTCCCTTGTGAGGAGATAAGAATTAAAATGATAAATGAAGGCATACATGAGCCTTTCCCAGGTTTGCACACCTCTGGGTGAGTAGCTGACTGGTAGGGGAGAAGGGAAAAGCCCCCAGGGTTCTGTTCATGGGAGGGCTTTAGGTAAGTGAGGCAGGAAGTTCAGTGCAGGCAGAAACAGAACCAGGAGAAAAAAATTCAATTCTGTTTTTGAAAAAATGTATTGCCATTGAATCCCAGATAAATGTCCTTTTCCTAAAGGAAAATCATCTGTATTAATTCCAATAATTCGAAAAAGATGCCATTTCCGTGTCTGTGTTCCCCTTACATTGTGAATATGGAGTTTGTCTCAACGTCTCCAAACTTCTCAGTTTCCGTGTGTTCAACCATCATTGCCTTTCCTCTCTTGAAAGCCCGTCTGCAGCACAGGACCTGGTGAAAAAGTTACCCCGGAGACATTGTACCAGTGAGGGAGCTGGGTGTTCCCCCCCCCCCAGGGGTACTTGTCTTGTAACAGGGTCCTGGCCTTAGTTTTCAAGCTCTTCTGTAGAATTTTGAAGTGATTTGTGGGGCAGGGTCTTCTAAAAGTCCTAAAATCAAAACCACAGGAAGAAATATGCCACAAATGCCTACTTGCAAAATAGCAGCAACTATTCCTGTCCTGCCGATGGGAGCTCAGTTGTGCCTGCTCTTCCCCCGGCTTCTAGCGTCATGGGAGGTGTCCTTGAAAAACTGCAAGGGAGCTGCCCCGCCGTATTTGAGTGTGTGAGATGCGAGTGCCTTCGGAGACTACGGATCACGTGTCTCATTAATAGAGCCATGAATTCGTCTATTCATAAAATATTGATTGAGTACCTGCTAGATGTCTGACCCTGTGCTGGGGATGAGCATGGCATGGTCCCTTCCTTCAAGGAGCTGACAGTCTAAAAACTCCAGCCAAAGAGCTTCTCTTTTATTCCTATTGTGATGGCAGACTTGAAAGTATATCGCATGGAGGAGATCGAACTGCACTTTACCGTGGTTTTCCCGAGCCTGTGTATTCCGGAACTTGCAGGCTTTGCTCCTTCTGTTATATAATACTGTGCAATGTAAATACCAACACAGCATATGGACACGTCTTTTGGAACTAATCCTTATGCTTAAAGCTGAGATTCAGCCTTGATCTTTGAGGATCTTCCTGCAAATGGAAAAGAAACCCCACATTCTCTGGGGTAAGTAAACTTAGGGGTCTCAACTTGCGGATGATAACCCTGCTGCTCTCAGTTCAAAATACTCCTGTTAAACCACACACCAAAAAACAAAAACAAAAAAAAACTTAACCAATCAAAATCCTTGTCTTTTGAAGTCTAAAAATCAGTCTGTTGTTGATTATCCCTTCCCAATATGTATAAGGCTAATGAAAAATCATAAATATGTCATTTGTAACAACATGGATGGACCTTGAAGGCATTATGCTAAGTGAAGTAAGTCAGACAGAGAAAGGCAAAACCACATGATCTCACTTATAGGCTGAATCTTAAAAAAAAAAAACCAAACTCGTAGATACAAAGAACAGCTTGGTGGTTGTCAGAGGTGAGGCGTTGGGGGGTGGGGGGGAAATGGGTGATGGGAGTCAAAAGCAACCAACTTCCAATTATAGAATAAATAAGTCCTGGGGCTGTAATGGTGACTATACTTAATATTACTGTTTTGCATATATGAAAGCTGCTAAGAGCATAGATCTCAGAAGTTCTCATCACAAGAGAAAAACCCTTTGTAACCACATATCATGGTAAATGTGAGCTAGATTTATGGCGGTGATCATTTCACAATATATGCAAATATCCAATTGCCATGCTGTACACCTGAAACTAACATAATGTTATATTTCAGTTATACCTCAATTTTAAAAAGTCATAAAAAAAAGTATAAACATATAAAACTCTTTCTACTTTTTTTTTTTTTTTTGGAAACTATGCAAACTTTATAGGGCTTTGGCAAAGAGTCGCTGGGCAGAGGTGGAATTTGCAGTCTCAGGGCCAAAGCTCTGGTTGTAAACATTAGGTACACACTAAATATCTAAACATATGAATTATCAAGTTAGAGAGCTAGCCCGAAGGTTTTCATTTTATTAGTCGGTTGTGTTTCTCAGTAAAGGCATAGTAGTCTTGAGATATTACTCAGTTTCCTCATTATATTATTGTTTTAGTAATAGTACTTTAACTGTCATACAGATTGAGGTGTCACTCAGATTCACTTTTAATAGGCGGGCTACTTCTGTCTACTACTACTTCTTAACAATTTTTAAAATTCAACTCAGTTTAATTCCACAGGATTTGGGTGCACAGGAAGTTTCAGCTTAGGATTCCATGCTAGCAAATGACCCAGAAAGAAATATCGGGTAATTTGTCATTTGTTGTCACAGAAAAAAATAATAATCAATCTACTGTGTGTTTTGAATGACCTACTTACCAGTTTTCATGTACTTAGAAATTGGTTTTATTATTTACATAATAAAGAAAGGTTCACAGTCTGATATTTCAGACTCAGTGGAAGTATTGAAAGGTGATGCCTGTTTAACTCTGTGTGGTTTATCTGCACACCAGTTTTACCAGACCTTTCCTTAAAACCACCCACATTCTGTCATTGAGACACGTCTATACCTTGGGTGGTCATCTCAGTGTTGATTCTTCTGACATCACGCTTCCCTCTTCCTTTGATTCCCCCCTCACCCAGCTCCCAGTTTCAGAATTCTCAAGCTCAGCTCCCAAGCGGCACCACACAAAAGAGAAAGGGTAACGTCTGCGCTATGTTCATTGTCACCATCATTGTCACCATCATTGTCACCTGAAAAGATACTTGATCTGACATTTTCTATTCTTATTGTAATCTTTGTCACAAGAGTAAGTTTTTTTCTTTAAAAAAAAAAACTGTTTCGTCCGTGCTGTGAAAGCCAGCAGTCAGGTCCACAGCTCTGACCTCCCTAATGTTCTCCCATTTCATTAGGCAGCCATCCCCGTCTTGTCTTTTAGCACCATTGGTAGCGTAGAAGAAAGGGGCAGAATAGCGAGTCAATCAAAAGGAGGCTGTATGAAAGATGAAGGCAGGACAGTTTACCGCCTTTCACGGATAACACTAGCCATTGAGATTCTCATGTCTTGTTCTCGTGACAAAAAGTGGCAAAGGGAAAGAAAATGGCACAACGTGAATCCGTCCTTGTTACAGCAGTCGTCACAAGAATGAGAACCAGCACAAACAACCCATGCCTCTTCTAATCTTAAACCTGGAAACTTGTTGCTCTAGGTGACTGGAGTTGGAGTGATCTTCCGTGCACTCAGACAATTTCCTTTTCAAATGATGAATTAATTTAAATGAATTCCACTTTGGGAAAATACCGACCACAGATGAATCATAATCGTTTTATTTCCACTCGTCTACCTGTAATTTCATACACCTCTCTCAGTAGGAATCAATCCCTTGTCATAGACTACATTCGTCAGACACAAAAATGCTTTAGATTTTTTTTTTCTCCAAAGGAGATAAAAATAAAACATTTGACAATGAAAGATATCACCAAGGTTGAATCAGTCTGGAAAGAATTACTGACTAGTTGGTCTGACTTTTCTGGCATCCTAGATAAATTGCTAAGGATAGGAGTGAGTTGGAATCTCTTTGATTAACTTCATTACTGCGGACAGTCAGGGCTGGTCATCATGCCAGGTGGCCAACTCAGGTCCTGGAGAGGACTATGAGGCTTAGGTGGTCCACGTGGACTTTCTGATCAGATTTATTGGCAATTCTTACCTTTATTTTTAATAGTAGACACCTAAAATCATCTAAATCATCTGAAGAGGCGTTATGAGACAAATAATGATTATTGATTATGAGACAGTTTTAAGGTGAGACACTCAGCTATTGAAATACTTTTATTTCAAAAAAAGTCATTTTATCTATAATTTTTTTAAAGTCAGAGCTAAGATTTTGACCAAATTTACTGAATATATTACATATTTGGCATCATAGTTACTTTTGTTTCATGCATTTAACATGCATTCAACACACAGCGAGGACTCAGAGGAAAATAGTAATAAGGAACACCCCCACCCCCCAGCCCCTCTAGGCCATGGCTTTGTTAATAAAAGCATTTAATCCAAGCAATTGCTGGCTAAATCTAGCACACAGCACTCCCCTGAACGTTGAAAATACTTGATCTGGTACATTCAAGGGATGGCCCAGATTTGGCCCTTCCGTGGTCTCTGGATAGAATGGCAAATCTGTGTTTCCCCATGGTGGACACTCAGAGAGAGAGTTGTTAAACTGAACAAATGTTAGTAAAACAGTAGCTAGAAATATCTGAATAGACCCTTTCAAAATCCTTGTTTTAAGGGCAACACAGGAGTTTAACACCACTCGTAATATTGAACTCGTGCGGTTGCTTCAAAAATACTCTGAGATAGAAACTTCAAGACAGGGTTAAGAGTGTTCTCTGCAAGAGCGACATAAAGGTCAAACTGTAGCCATAACCAGACAGATGAGGAATAGGAAAAGATTCTGTATTCGAGAGCGCTCACATCAAATCTTTACAGCTTTTGTATAATCACTTGGGGCGTAGAGTTCTTTTCAAAGGCTCTAATAAAATTAGTCATTTCTTGTAGCTGACTGGTGTCAGAGTTAATATCCTTTAGGCATTATCAAATCTGAGTCCTGAGACTTGTTTCAGTTCACAATTTTTCTTGCTCCTGTGGAAATACACAAAGCTTTCCACTCCTTCCTGTGTTGTGGTTTGAAACTCCTATGTGAATATTTTAGTATCCGTGTCACTTCTTATAGCTTTTCCACATTAAATGAAAAAGTAAACTGGTTCTTGGTACTCTGTTTTTTGGAAATCAAATTTATGTTTTAAAAAAGCAGAAATAGGAATATAAAACTCATTTAAAAAAAAAAAAAACCACAGAAACAAATATAGTGTGTACAAGCCCAAATTCATTTTGGAGGTTTCCTTTTAAGTTAAAAGGAATCAAACTGAAGCAGAGGGAAAACAAAGGTGAACATTACACAATCACAGCAAAAGCAGGAACATTCTAGAATCAGAGCCCACACTCCATGCTGGCTGGGCCTCAGGAGATTCCTGACATCACGCTAAGGACCAGGGCCCCCCTCTGCACAGGGCCCTCGGGCTGAACAGCGTTGCCAAAGTGTCCCAAGTCTACACAAAGAGGCTCCTTGTCCTTACAGGCAGGGGGACACCAGGGCCCGGTGTGGCCTGGGCTCCTCTCCAGCTCACCTGCTGCCTCTGCCCACCCTAGTTCACGTCCAGACCACGTGTCCACTTTCATTTGTGCCTCCGTTTCTCTTTTCTGTCTGTGACTCCCTTCCTTTATCTCTTTGCTTAGATAATTTCCTTGGGCTTTTCAGAATTCAGCCTAAGTGTCATTTCATTAGTGAAAACTTTCAGGACTCTCTCTAGGTCTAGGCTCCATTCCCTCCCCACAGCCTCCACACCACCCTGTGCACCCTTAACCCTCCCCCTTCTGCGCTGAGACCGCTTCTCCGCTAGGCTCCACTCCTGCGAGTTCGAACCTCCGTGACGGCAAGGATTCACCTGTGTCCAGGTACCATGTTCAGTGCTCACCACAGAGTGGTACCCAGGAAACGTCAGTGGAAGAACAAATGAACTTATGAGAGGAAGAATTCCTAATCTCTGCAGCCTAGCTTGAGTTACTAAAGATAAAGTACCATATGACAGAAAATCCTAGCCCTGAGTTTGAGATGCCTTCCAGCAGACATGTGACCAGACAGGACTCCCAGAAGAGGATGCTGGCTGGATGAGTGAAGAAACTAGGTTTAACGCTAATTCTCTGGTTGTATCACAAACTATCTCTAACCTTCAGAGTCCTTCCTAGTACAGTAAATTGAAGTCTATTTACGAAAAAGAGCTCAGAAGATTTTAACAAATCCTTTTGGTCATTTCCCAAAAGGCATCATTTTAAGCACTTCTTGGATATGATAAAATGTCTTACAACAAGAAAGACCCTACTTAAAGTGTCATGATTAAGATTCCTAGAGGTGGAAAAGTAAAAAATCATCCCTTTTGAAGAAAGTTATGTGCGTATACTCGCTGGTGCAGTTACTCAACGTCCAGAACCACCCTGAGGAGCTTCCAAGCGGTGACGGCAGTGTTGTATTCCAGTTAGGCAGTGGTTACACCAATCTGTGCATGCGATAAAATTACATGGAGCTATTCATCAACAAATGCGCTGTTCTTGCACTATTTTTATAGCTATTTTTGCATTATTTTGCATATTTTTCATTTTGCATTCATTAAGGTGAAATGAGGTCTTTTTTGAGCTGTTTTTACTAATTTCGTGCTAGTTTTACAACTTCTTGTTGCAAAATTTAAAGTTTTAAAAATGCACTCTGATAGAAACAGTTATCCTCTTGTGTACAGATTAAGTTAGCCATGTATTCCAACGTCACCCAACAGAACTGAGGTTGGAATCCACAGACCCTGTCTCCAAAGGCCATGCTTTTCCCGTGTGAGCACACAGCCTCCTTAAGTCAAGACTAATGTCCTCCAAGTAAACTATGGAATATTATTTTGATGCTCTTAGAAATTTTGCTTAACCTATTTGGCATTTTCTTTGAAACTGAACACACCTCTTTACCAACATCAATACCACCCAAAATAGACATGCGCGTGTGTGCACACGCAGACACACACATGTTCCTACTACCGTCTCCAGCTTCACTGCCATCAAGCTATACAGTGAGGACTTTGAATGGCTTGACAGGAGAGATCTAGAACCAGAGGAAGTCAAAAGTTGGCAATGACAGGAAATCTTCCGTGTGGTTTTGGTTGAACAACCACATTCTCAGATATCTTATTGGCAAGATTTACATATTTGGAACTGGAATTGGCATAACAGGGGGTGGGGGAAAAAACTGAGACTGGAGAAGGATTTTTTTTTAGCAGGTTGCAATTCAGAAATGTGTTCTTCCATATGTTCTTTAGATTAGGCCAATTTTTTTTCACTTTTACATTTAAAAATAATTCTATTTTTCCCCACCTCAAAATCTTAAGAAATTCTTCTTTATAAAAGTATATCATTTCCAAATTTTCTATGACATCTTAAGTAATTATCCTTCACAAAATTATATAATTTCCCAATTTTCTATGACAAGTCAGACACCATGTTCTCCCGCTATGCAAGATACATTCATTTAGACAGAGCATTTGCTGGCCTGATACAGCCCAAGAGACCAGTCCTAAATGCATTCAGTGGTGATTATTAACAGCCTCCAATCACTGTTCTATCCCAGTGAGACTCGGACAACAGAGGCACCACTTGGCAAAGACAGGATACCAGCCTGATGGCTTATCTTTTGATGTTCTCTGCTTCTAACTCCCACTTGGGGTTAGAGCAGAATGTTCCAGTGACATTAGAAAGTATTGAAAATGCTCTTCTACTTTACACAGTCTTTTTCTGCTTTCCCTTCAAGGTCTCTGACGATGCCCTTTGTTCTTTTATGTGACTTGTTTAGAGAGATGCAAAGCCCTTTTATTTCAAGGTGAGAAATGAAGAAAGTGAATGCAGTCAGTCAGACCCACCATGGGTAGGATGAGTAATAGGAATAGAGAGATCCGTCAGGAAAGGTCAGACCAGTATTTCCAGTTCTGACAATAAAACCACTGTATTGCACGTTCTCGCCTCCTCCTACCCCAGGATTTCATAATCTGATTAAGAAGAGTGCATCCTAAAATATTATCCTTTGTCATCTGTTATGAGTGAAGTAAGTCCTCCTGAAATTCATATGTTGAAGCCCTAAGGCCCCACTGTGACTGCCTTTGGAAATACAGCCTTTAGGGAGGTCATTAATATTAAAGGAGATCATAAAAGCGGGGCCCTAATCCAATAGGTCTGGTGTCCTTATAAGAAGAGGAAGAGACAGCAGGGCCACCTGAGGACACAGAGGGAAGACGGCCGTCTGTAAGCCAAGGAGAGAGGCTCCGGAGAAACCAACCCTGCAGACACCTTAGTCCCAGACCCCGAGCCTCCAGAACCTCGAGAAATAGATCGCTGTGGTTTGTCTCCAGCATGTGATGTTTTGTTGTGGCAGCTGAAAAAAACTAACACAGCCCATGATTCCACAGGAAATGGAGATAACACATTTGACTCAACTAACTCAACAAGAATCTGCTCTGCACTCAAGCCCTGTGTGACGCAAACCATAAATGGTACGTAAGTCCAGAGAAAGAAGAGACCGGTAAGGCAATGGAGGGAACCCTGGGAGGGAGCGCCCTGCTCTGTGAAGGGCCGGGCTGAAGACACGTTTGGCTCTTTGGGCCATGTGGCCTCAGTGACCGCAATGCAACTCTGCCATTGAGAGCGGCCACAGACCACACACACACACACACACACACACACACACACACACAGATGAGGGAGGCACATTCTGATACTACTATACTCACAGACGCTGGAAGTCAAATTGCATAAAATCTTCATGTTTCACGCAATGTTAACCTTTTGAGTATTTTTAACCATTTAAAAATGTAAAAACCAATCTGAGTCTGTGGACCATGCACACACAGGTGGAGGACCAGATCTGACCCAGAGGCCACAGTGTGCCAAGCCCCAGCACAACACATTGGGGTACAGAATTGTTTCAGCCACAGATTTCTTTGTTCAAATGGAACTTTGCAACCAAGCCCGATGGAGACAATGATCAGATCAGCGTGAGGAACATGAGCCCAGATCCCTGTCCGTCCCTGGCCCGAACTCCAGGGCTCCCTGGAGCAACATGGGCACAGCGGCTTAGTTAGGGGCCAGAAAGCCAGGCTTCTGTTCCAGTTTTCTTGCCTATAACCTGTGAAAACCTGGCCAGTTATGTAAATACAATGTACTTTAGTTTCCTCAATTTCAGAAGGATGGGATTTGACCATATGAACACAGATCTGGTTTTTATGATTATTGTCCTTGATTGTTTCTTTAGCTAGATCACATGTGAGTTCAGCTCAAAGAATGGCATGGATAATGTAATCACTGTTCTGCTGTATTTCCAGGATAGCTTCTTAATAGAGAAGAGAGAAGCCCCAACCCTGTCCTTCCCCCATTCTTTCGCCCTGAGACACAGGTATCACCTAGAAACCATCCTGGACCTCCTCGGGTAGGTGGCTTTCTGACGGCCTTCAGGAGAGCTCCATAAATACCCTGGGTATCTACACTGCAACTTCCTTAGTGTGAGAGAGAAATGAGTTTCTATCTTATTTAAGCCACATTATTTGAGGAAACATGTCTTTCTATGATATGGCAAACCTAATCCTAACACTTAATCGATGACGGTCAGAAGACTCTAGGGATGAGATGGAGAAATCCAGGACTCGCTCTGTTTATTAAATTTAGAAACAATAGACACTGAGAAACCAGAGGAGAGAGAAGGAATCTGTACCTATATGGCTCCCAGCCCGAGTGAGACAGGGCACACTCAAAAAGGGTCATAAGAGACTGTAAGGGAGGTAGTGTTTGTCTGACACGCAAGGCTGAGGGAAGCCTGCAGGGCTGGGGAAGCACTCTGGAACTAACGGTAGTGGAAAGTTAACACTACTCCTCGGCCTGAAGACCAGGGTGAGAGCAGCTCCGGGAACTGGAGAAAGCTGTGTGGTCCAGCACTTGACAGATGCTCTGGCCTTCAGAAGGGAACTGCAGTGACCAAGGCCTGATGGGAAAGAAGCCAAAGTAATGAGCACTCCAAGACCCCTTTATGCCCTCTGATCTCCTGAAGGTGCCTCCCGTTGGCAGAACCCACTCAGAAGCCAAGGACAGGAAATCCACTGATGCTAGTTCATAACATCCAGCCTTTCAGGGCACACACAAAAAGCAGAAGAAGCAGACCTGGGGAAGGGGTGGTGAAATGGAAAATATCAGAGATTATTCAAAATGTGGGAAACTGTGGGAAGATAGTCATAGTGGAGAAACATCTGTAGGATGCACAGTGAGCTGGTAGGTTATTTGGAGCAGGGCCTATGGGGGATGAGATGAAAGCAAGGACCCAGAATACTTAGGAAAGTCAAGAAGAAAATATTTTCATCCCTCAGGATCCAAAACAGAGTCATATAGTCAACAGTGCTAGATGTTTCTAGATCATTCCAGATGATTCCACATCCACTTCCTGGATCTGCAGTGACAAGCTTTGACTTTCAAAGTACAGAAAATATTTCTCTTTGCAAAAATGCCAGGCAGTCCCTCTAAATAATTCCCAGTTACTCTCCTCTTTCAAGCCATTAGGGGTTCATAATATACAAGTTTCCTGGTAGCTGTTCACATCACATTTATTTGACAGCTATAAACAAGTATTCAACTAAGACAGACTACAAAATAGGGGCAAAAAATTAGATGTAGATATTGCTACAGATATGGATACAAAGATAGATTGAGGTCAATTTACACTTAAAGAGAGGGACATTTTCCCATCACCACTGATGACTTAGAGAGACAGGAGGTAAATCTCTCAGACTCCACCTTTTCCTACTTGTCTAGATCCATATGGCAAATCACTCATCTCACTGCTTCCAAAAAAATCCATTACCACCCACAGTATGTTTGGCATTCCTCCACGTTATATTTCATGACACTTGGCAGTGTATGGGGATAATATATTAATAAATATTTATATACTTTTAGGGAAGAGTATCTAAGAATAGACTCAATACCCCTGAAGTTGGGGGGAGATTATACTAATGAAAACCCAATGTGCTAATTGTGTATATCAATTGCAAATTAAACCACCACCACCACAGCAAATAACACCACGTCTTGGCTCTACTTCCAACATCTCTAAATCCTAGACGTCTTTTGCTTGAAGCAGGGCTACCCCACAGAAGCTGGAGGAAGATGCTCTGATTTCTGGCCTAGGACAGAGCCTTGCTTGCCTGGGTCTAACTGCCAGCTGTTCTGAAACAAAGAGCAACAATAGAAATAAACTCCCAATAAACTCTTCTGGAAACAGGAGGGAGGGCGCTAAAGTACATAAACATTTCCCAAAAGTTCTCTTCACCCACTCATCCCTTTGAGATGGGATGAGCCTTTGAGAAACTGAGATGCAGTGACTTGGGTGGCCAGTTACACCTTGAGAGTTTCAGCCCAGAAACCACAACCACGTGGAGAAATCCATGCAATCTTTACATCATAAATTCCTTCTTCATCTTTCAAATGACCCCTTCTAGGGATGTTTTTCTACAGTAATCCTGTGCTTTGAAGAGACGTAAACCCAGTAACGATGCTCTGTATTTGTAAAGAAAAAGAAGGGACCTGTCCACGGTGTAAGAACCTAGAGTTACTCGCACCCTGATCACAGCCAGGTCCCCTGTGGTATCATAACGTCAAGCTCAGGCATTAGATTTCATGGACCAAAACCATCCAGGTTTTGAGCTGATCTTGTATACTTAGCTCTTAGCAAACCAAAGCTACTGTGAGAATCATATCTCAAATATAAGGCAGGATGCTTATATCAAAAAAAAAAAAAAGGCAAAAAGCAAAAAAAAAAAAAGAATAAAAAACCCAAACAAACTAAACAGACCTAAGGCAATTAATTATCTGTGTAACTAGAAGGGAAGAAAGCCCTGAGGAAAAAACAAGTGGGTCCTTTGATGAAAAAGAATATGAAAACGAATATACATATATGTATGCGTTACTGGGACATTGTGCTGTACACCAGAAACTTACACATTGTAACTGACTGTACTTCAATAAACAATGAATGAATGATTGAATAAGTAAGTAAAAAAAAAAAAAAAAAAAAAAAAAGGATGAGTGGGGACTCTGCCCACATTCACCAAATGAGCACTCAGTTCTCAAATAGGTGTGAAAATGCAATTTGAAGTTAGGGTGGGACGGAGGAAATAGCTTTACCAATCCAGCCCCTGCAGATGGCCTACTGGGCAGGCAAGGCAGAGTGGCACCTATTTAAGGGAGACCTTTCATCTGGAAAGGTAGCCATCGCCCCAAAATAGACGATGAGCGCGCACGCGGCTGCGCCCCACTCAGAACCCAGGCGCCTGTGATGGGGCTGAAAGGCCACTCAGGACAGGCTCCAAACCGCGTCTACGTGCACCCGGGCTGCGGACGCTTTTGCATTTTAATCAAGATCTCTTTACATTCCCAGCTTCTCATAGAAGGTCTTCTGGGAAAATAGTGGAATGCAAGCCCAGAATATTTCATCAGCTGTTTTGTGCCAGACCGAATTTCTTCAGTTTATATTTAGAATACTTAGGTTGGCAAGAAGCACTGAAAAACAACGCTGAAGTGGTTCTTGTATAAATTACAGCACATCAGTGTCACACACATCACCAAAACTAAGAAATTCTAAGAATTTTATTTATAAGTTAGACTTTTAAAAAATCAAAAGAGAAAACTGGGAACACTGAGAAACACAGAAGAATGTTCATGGCTGACTTCTGGTCTTTAAGTTGACAAGAGATTTAAAAAAAAGACATGTTTCCGTTTTCCTTACTAATTAGAAAAAAAAAATATGTCCATCTGTTTTTACTATTTGGATTGATGGCATCTCTTTCAGGCTTTCTTCCTAGGCTAGGGGAAAAACTACAATTTTTTGTTTTCTAAGCAGGAAGGTACCCTTTTTCGATATATTTTTTCATCACACACCGTGAAAGGGAGTATTCCAAGCTCCCTTATTTATTGGCAAATATTCTTGTATTTCATTTACGCTTTCAAGCACTTCATTGGCAGTCTGTGACAAACTGTAAAATTTGCCACCTCCCCCCAGAACAGCTTATGAAATCTGTCAGCAATCTGTGTAATTTACAAGAACCTTCATTATGAATCGATGTTACGTTATGAATAGAAGGGTTCGTCATTAATACCATCAAAGTGGGGTGAGCAAAACCACTGTCCCCCAGAACACGGATGCTCTCCCCAGCACTTACTTCTGCATGGCCAATACTGCAAATTGGTGCACACAGACTGTTCCCCTGATCTGATGGCCAAGTTAAGGGAAAACGATGTGCGATCCAGGGAATTTTTACATTGCAAATAAGCAAGGATATTCTTACTGGAAAAATGAAAATCTCCGGAGACCGTTGGTGACTGACACTATATTTTATCTGCACACTGAAACAACACACTTATCAAATGAAAGAGAAGAAGAAAAATTACTCGAGATTTGATCTCCTTTATAGCTTCTAATAGTAAAATACACTGTATGATTAATGAACCTGTCAGTTGTAATGGGAAGAATATGTAACAAGTAACTGTGCATTACTCGTCTGTGATTTTATCTTTTATAAATTCAACCATGTGTAGTGTGATAAGATTAACTCTTTACAATTTTAAGGTAATGCTACAAAATAAGTTAAAAACTGAGTCTGTTTTATTTTTTGCCTCGCTGCCAATTGTTAATGTGACTTTTAAGAACACATTTCCTGCAATCAATAATTACTCAATTAGCAGCTTATTAAGTTTATATGTCAATAAATTTCATTACCAGGTGTTTGAGGAAGAAGGGAAAAATGCTCTGGCACTCTTTGAGTATGAAATCTTTCTAAGAGAAAAATTATTTTTTAAATATGTTCTTTGCTGGATTTATTAGCCTATATAATATTCATAGAATTCAAGCCTAGACAGGTAACTACCGTTACTCAGAAATATACGCAAGGCTTAAGTGAGGAAGTGTAAGGGAGTTAAAATATCGTTTTAGTATGAGATGTGAAGAAAAGGAAGAAGGAAGGAAGAAAAAGAAGGAAAGAAAGAAAGAAAGAGGGAGGCACAGAGGGCAGGGAGCCGAAGGACAGAAGAGGGCATGGTGTAAGGAACAGCCAGTTCTAAAGGCCACAGAAAGGACAGAGAGAAGCAGAGAGAAGAGCTAGGTCAGGGCAGCGTTATTACTGACAGAGCATCCTCGCCCTCATCCTTCTCCAAACTTCCTGATGACCCGAGCAAAGTGGCCTCCATGACATCCTTCATGCAAAATGCAACCCTAGGTGAGCATCTCGACATTTCAGTCCTAAGTCCATGGGACGGGGAGACCAGACCCTGTGTGGTTGGTTGGGTGCCGAAAAGCAGACGGGCCCACAGGGCTTCACAGCTCTTGGTCTGCTCGGGCTCTGCCCTCAAAACTGGCAGGAACTCCCACTGTTCAGTTATTTTAAGAGACTACAGAGAATGGTTTCAAAGAAAGGTCAAATTTTAAATGCATATATGCTGATAAATTGCATATATGCAGATATGTGCAGATACTAACTACTATAGATAAAATAGATAAACAACGGGTTCCTACTGTAGAGCACAGAGAACTATAGTCAATATTTTGTAATAACCTATTATGAAAGGAATATATGTATGTACATGCATGACTGAACTATTATGCTGTACACCAGAAATTGACACAGCATTGTCAACTGACTCTACCTCACTAAAAAATAAATACATACATACATAAAGTGCATGTAGGTTAAAATGAGGGGAGGCGAGGGAGGAAGAGGATAATTTATGGAATTTACTGTGTTTCAAGTTTGACATTGGTATTTTTACACACTTGGTCGTATTAAATAATTATTAATAAGTATTTCCATTAAAACTGTGTCCATTTAGTCTCATTTTACCCATGAGAAACAAGGCTTAGAACAGACATGTCACATGCCACTGGCTCAAGTTCACAAAGCTGATAAGAAGCTTAGACTCAAATGAGCCAGCATCAGCAAAATGAGGTTCAGGAGAGAGCTAGTTTCCAGGGGGCGAGGGAGCAAGTCTGCGTAGGGCGGTTGGAAGTTCCAGTCACAGAGACAGCGAGAGGTCGCGGGTCACAGGGAAGATGACGGGAAAGGCCTGCCGGGTTAGGGGTGGAAAAGGGGCCGCTCCGAGGTGCCATGAACAAACATCACTTCCCTCACTTTCCCCAGGCCACACTTCCTCATATCTACACAAAGTCACAGTTTGCTCCACGTCTTCCACACAGGGAAATTGGTTCCATATTGCTTCCAGGGTGCAACATACTAGAAAGGAGTTTGGACGTAAAGAAAGTCGTATCCTGAGTTGTTTCCTGGTGGCCTTCCACGCACAGTTGTGCAGGTTGTATCCTGCACAACTCTAAGCCGTGGCCATTCTACAAAACCATCATGGCGGCACCTAATCCTGGCAGTGCTCAAATGGAGCTCTGCCACCTTGGGGAATTTATGTGACTTCTCTGAACCCCACTTCTCCAGATGCCAAAAGGGGATGAAGATTTCTACCTCATAGAATTCTTTTATAAATTAATGGGTATTACATCTGGCACAGAGTTGGCTATTCAGTAAAGGTTATCAATAGGACTACTGAGGGAGTCTAGTGTTAAGATTCAATTCAAAACAGAGAAGAATAAGTAAGCTTAAAAAAAGGACATTCCGGGGGGAGGGTGTAGCTCAGCGGTAGAGCGTGTGCTTAGCACGCACGAGGTCCTGCGTTCAATCCCCAGTACCTCTGTTTATAAATAAATAATAAACAAACAAACAAACCTAATTACCTCCCCCCACCAAAAAAGAAAGAGAGAATCATTTATAAAGGATATTCTTACATGCATTAAATGCATTCAAATTATAATTTGATATATATGTAATTAACTAATCAAAAGGTGTTCCCACAGTATTAGGAGAATTACTTCAGATTATATTTTGGCCAAAATGTCAGGGAACATTTCCAGGATGAGATTTAACTACTGGAGTGTTGCCAACTTATGGCAGGATGGGGAGGAAAGAATGAATGAGAGCTCGTCAAAACCACACAAGAGAAGAGGGAATTCATGAAAAAACCCACAAAACAAAACACAGGCTTTGGAGACCCCTGGATGGGACAGTTGATGAAAATACTATGTATCTGTATACTTTGATTCTGCTCGAAATTTTAAAAAAAGAAGAGACTCACAAGCACAATATTTCATTTAGCAAATAATAATAATAATAATTTTTACTAAATTGCCTCTATTTATAAATAATGTGCTCCTATTTTTATTACTTACCTTGTAAATCTACTTACTATAGTACACAAACACTAAAGAATTTTGCTTACCAAAAGAAAAAATTTTTAAGCCAAACCCATAGATAAGAATAAGA
Source organism: Camelus ferus (assembly GCF_009834535.1). Taxonomy (NCBI): domain Eukaryota; kingdom Metazoa; phylum Chordata; class Mammalia; order Artiodactyla; family Camelidae; genus Camelus; species Camelus ferus. Next base: position 23,237,355 of record NC_045724.1, read on the forward strand.
ATAATAATACTGTAGGATATTAATTCATGCTATAACTCTAGCTTCACTTGAACTGTCTAATTACTACACTAATTATGGTTTTACTGCCACGATTTTCCACATGTAAATAATCCACAGATTAAGGTCTAGCTGAGGTTATTATATGTGACATATAACATGAAGTTAATGGCTCCAAACTTGAATGTGTACCTTATGACCTTATCATTTCCTACAAGTTTCTATGGAAACCCCAGAAAACATGGCGAGGAACAGTTGATCAGTGAATTACAGAATTCCTATGCCAAACATATATGAACAAGTAAGAACATTACCTGTGCAGATAATTGGTCTACCTGATATTTATTATTGTACCCTTTATGGAACCTGGGAATCCAGGTGAGTTTGGGGACTGTACACTTAGAGGCCATAACTGACACTCAGCAGAAATCTTGATGCACAAAATAATTGTTTGGAATCTTTGTTGCTACCTAATGAGTATGGTTCCATTGTGTAACATATGGAACACAAGCAGTATCTTTTTACCTCCAGTTATCCAAGCAAAAATGAAACCGTGGTTAAATAAAGACCATCCTTTTATCAAAACCCAGTATTTTCGATTTGAGGTTGAAACTCCCTTTAGGAAAAATCTAGCATCAGTTTTCTTTTGACTGTATTTCCTTCCTTTTCCCCCTTTTTCCCCCCTTACCTCATATCCAAAGATTCTATTTTATGGCCTTGACATATCTCAGTTTTATGCATAAATGAAGGTAAGAAGTATTTGCTTTAATATCCATTAGTGGCATAGTGATAACTACAGCTTTCTTTTATCATCAGCTGTATTGCTTGATAAGACAAAATTCTACTGGATGAAAATATCAGTTAAGATTTAAGATCTCAGGATTTCTAGGTAGCTATCTTTTTAAAAAACGACTTGTTCTCTTTTAAGCTTTCTAACTTGGGCTAAAGCTCTCTCATTTCCATCACTGACTTCTCCCCTCCTGAAAAGTCTTGTGTCTTTCTCTTAAATACTCTATCAGGCTTAGAAAAAACAGTAGTGGTTTTTCAGTAAGTTAAGTCAATTTCTAAGTTCACTAAGAGGTAGAGTGTGTGTACGTCCATGGAAACGGTCAGTTTCTCAGTAACTTTGACTAGTCATTTTCAATTAACTATAAACCCTGATTTTATGTTTGTTTATAACTAGCATCTGCTTTGACCATTATCCCCACTTGGGTCAAGACAGAATTATGAAAAATCAGAATACTAGACTTTTAATTTTACATATTACTAACTTCATTTTGCCTACACTTATGAAGCAGTATTTTCCATCATGGAAATAACAGAAACTGCAGGTTGTACATTTCTCTGAATGTGTTGAATTAAAAAAAAAAAAAAAGCTGTGAAAATTATGTCACATTTCCTCCCACAGAAACCTCTAGTTAATCAGCTTCACATTTAGGTTAGACTGATACGTTCAGATACAGAAATGAGCATGCTTTTGTAAATAACCGGTCCTGGGCTCCTAAATAAAATTTCCAGGGCCGTGTGTGAGCAGCGCCATTCAAGACCTGTTACTGTTATTCTGTGTCCACCTAACTTACCATGTCGAGTCTCGGAAAGAAGACCCTTCATCATTCGGGCTGATCCTCATGTCAGCAAACAGCCCTTACCCAGCTCCATCAGACTACAGTAATATGCAGTTACTTTTCAATGAGAACCCCAAATCTAATTGTGAAATACCTACTTTTTTCTTTCTTCCTTCTCTGTATTTTCTAAATTGTACACAATAAGTATGTGTCTGTTTGGAAATATGCTTAAAACCCTTTACTTCATATTTTAAAGATGCCAGCAAGAGCCTATGACTGCTTAGAGGTTGATTTAGGAGGAAAATCGATCTCACTGTGACATCATTCACCATGGCTGTTCTACCAAACTAATCCTCCCCCCCCACCCCGTAGCAAACAGTTAGCATGATGCAAGATTTTTTTTTTTTTTCATTTTTTTTCTTGCTTTTTCTCTTTTCTTTTGGGGGAAGAGGTAATAAGGTTTATTTATTTATTTTTAATTTTTTTTAAATGAAGGTACCGAAGCTTGAACCCAGGACCTCATGCATGCTAAGTATACACTCTACCTCTGAGTTCTACCCTCTCCCGCGAGGCTCACACTTTTATCTTAATTTTCAGACAATTAAGCTTACAGCCAAGTTAAAAATTGCTACCATTTTGATTACTATTTTTACCTAACATTTCAATGCCACTCTTACTCAAAGTAAATCCATAGGATTTCTTTAAAAAAAAAAAAAAAAAAAAAAAGGCTGCAGGATGTTATTCTGCCCGGGTAATCTTGATCGGGACAGGACATGAAATGCAGGTTGGCAGCTGGGACTGTTCAAAGCATGCCAGACATGGCTATAGCCTGGTAACTAAAAGCATTCTGATAAAAATAGGAGTGAGAAGGAAAAATAAGGGCCAGGTAGATAGGGAACTACTGCAAGTTGTATCTGTTTCAAGGGAACACTTCTGCTGCCAAGAGAGATAAATCAGACCCACGATCAAACTCAGACCTCTTAAGGCAGACATTTCAAAATTAAACTTCTCTCCACTTCTTTCAGTATTTCTGAGTCCCACCATCCGCCATCCAATCAGGTCTGACAGCTTAGTATCCCCCCTCTCCTTTGCTCACAGTAGTTAAAATTAAATTTGCAATAGAATATTTATTGACCAAAAAGATGTTCAATATATATTACTAGGCAGATTCCAAATCTTTACGTGCATTGTAATATAGCTCTGAAAAAAATTATATTAATACAACACACTGAGAAAAAATGTGAAAATACACTTATACATACACACGTATGCATACATATGCAAATAGGCCTTGATTTACAAAGGAGTTATCTCCTGATAAACCCATCCTAAGTTGAAAATGCATTTAATGCACCTCACCTACATCATAGCTTAGCCTTGCCTGCCTTAAACACGCTCAAAACACTTGCACCAGCGTACAGCTGGGCAAAATCATCTAACACAAAACCTGTCTTCTCAGAAAGTGTTGAACATCTCATGTAATTTATTGAATGCCGCGCTGGACGTGAAGAACAGAATGGTTGTCAGTGTGCGGGTGGTTTGCCCTCGGGATGGTGACCCCGGGAAGGACTGGAACGCACTGCCGCTGTCCAGCATCAGGAGACAGGATCCCAGCACGTGTCCCAGCCCGCGAGAAGATCAAAATTCAACATTCGAAGTGCAGTTCCTAGTGAATTATCTAGGAAAAGTTTGAACTAAACCTGTTTAATCAGCTCGCACCTGGGAGAATGGAAAGTTGGCTAACGCTTAGCCTCACCAGCGTCTCCCTTCAGCTGAGGAAGCCGTGGGTGGGACAGCGCCCTGCGCAGAAGGCTCAGGGATACGGCAACACTAGCATCATTTTGAAACAAGCCCTAGCAAACCCCTGAATCTGTTTTCAGCATACTCTCCCAAGATTCTTTCCATCTGCTGCAACTCATAAACTTTTCTGTTTTTAATGCTTGCCTTTGGCCTTTCTGTTTACCACCAACTTAAGCAGTACTTTATTTGAGTTCAGTTCTGATACAGTCCAATTCGTTTAGGTCATTTACTTTAATATTTTTTTTACAGGGATATTTTTCACATGTGGAAGGACTTAGTTTTTCTACACTGATTTTCTTAAATGTTCCACCTATAATTTCTCCACTTCTATTAACTTAATTGTCTTGCTATGCATTCCCCTAATTTTTCTGGAGTATTCTGCAATGTCTGCAACCAAAAGGAACCCTTTATTTGGCATATCATTCCACAATATATAGCCTGGAAAGTAAAAATCTACAGGATAGCTTACATTATGTTTAACAAACTAGTTTTATAAAAAAAAGTGACTTGGGTCCATCTGGAAAGACTGTTGTTACATTCTTCACAGACATTTTACTAGTTGGGGGTGTTGAGGATTGTTTTGTGTACGTACTCATGTTGTTTTGTGAAAGTGCCCCATAACATCACTCTAATTAGGATTCTGACAGCATGTCCTTTTGGTTGTTGGAATGTTTATTAAACAATGTAAAGTCACTGTTTTTCAGACTAAATTCCAAGATGAATTTAAAAAAAAAAGCCAAGTCATACATGTGTTTAAAGTAAGATCTGAGTTCCAAAAATAATTCTCTAGGACCTGTTTAAGGGCAAGAAAATAGAAGTCATGTACATATAGAAAGATGTCATCATTTGGACTGATCCATAAGTAGGTATGTTAACAGGTGTAATTTGAGAAGCATTGGCTAAGACCCTCTCCTTGGAAATACCTGTACCTGAAATTTCACTATTAGAAATAAAATCATTTATACTTCATGATGCTTTGGGGTCTTTAATGACCCATATTTAAATTCTAAAGTTATTGGAAAGAGCTGTCCCTGATGGCCTCATCAACTGAATCATATGGAGATTAACTGACAGACATCAGAACAACAGTTTTTGGAAATGAGATACACAGAGGGGCCCGGCTGCGGGGACCACCAGGAGGAAAGTAAGAGCGCCACAGAAGGAGCGATGGGGCCCCAAAGCCGGCAGTGCTGCCACTGACGGTAATTCAGCCTGAAGAGATGACAACCACGTGTTTTGTGGTCAGCTTGCTGGGCGGCAGGTGGCAGAAATTTACGTTTAGAAATGTTGACCTAATCATCGAACACATCCAGGGTTTGGTTTCAGAATTTTCACATACGAGAAAAAAATAACAACAATGCAAATCAATGCAAGTATGTCCAAAGGTATCAACACGGAAACAATACTCACTGTTTTTGTTGTTGTGAGAGGGAGAGTTTAGCAATTCCTGAGAGTATAACTTACAACTGCCGAGAACAACTCGGAGACCTGCTGGATCAAAAATTAATTATGGATGTTGAATTGGGTGATCAAGTAAATGGATGGTGGCCACTGGGAGGAAGGCGCCTTGCTGTGGGAATCAGAGTCTGCAGATGACCAAGGGGAGAAGGCGAGAATGACCCAAGTGTCAGTGGATTCAAGTTGAAGACATCAGGATGTATTCATATATACAGATGGTTACATGTACATATGGATATACTCGTAGCTGTGTGTACACATAGGTTGGTGTATGTGTTGGTATATGTGTATACACACACACTTCTTTTCTCTGCCAGCTAAGAGGGCTCAGAAGCAATGACACCCCAGAAACTAGGAGCACACTTGAGGCCCAGATCTTGGTTTCTAATATCTTTGTCAAATACAGTGACTCCTTGGAGAAATGGCTAAATCTAGGACTGGGATGGGAGATATACAGGAAGAGCCTGTAATATCTCACAGTGCCAGGAAGTAAGGAGGTGCTAAATGCACACACACTCACACACACACACACACACACACACACACACACACACACACAGCAGCAGCAGAGGTATGGAGAGGGACATAGAAGTCAACAGGAAAAGTTACCAATGATCAATTCTGCAACAATTTAAGCAAAAAATAAATAAATGGAGCAATATTGGATTATAATGAAACTATCAAATGTTTTTGCATCCATAGTCATGTAAATAAACAAATAAATAAATAAGATTTCCAAAATAACTTATGAGGCTATTCAGCCCTCATTCCTTAAGTACATGCTGCACTTCCTTCTAAAGATTCCACTCTCAAAAGGCGGGGTGGGGAACAGGGTAGCTTTACAGTGAGGAGACTTGACAAAGCATAACTGCCTGCACCAGGCGTTCCAGGTCAACAACACAGGGATTATTCACTTTGATAGTAGTTTCCCTTGACACGATGGGATTAAAATGGTACTTTACCTTTGTGATCTTCCTCCCCAAAACACAACGCCCCACTCTAATCACAGGAAAAAAGCTCAGACAAATCCCAATCGAGGGACACTCCTCAAAACACCTGCCCAGTGCTCCTCAAGACCATCAGAGTCACCAAAAATAAGAAAAGTCTGAGAAACTGTCACAGCCAAGAGACATGATGACTAAATACAGTGTGGTATCTGAATGGGCCCTGGGAGAGAAAGAAAGGCAGTAGGTGAGAATTAAGGACATCTGAATAAATGTGGACTTCATCATGTACCAGTACTGGTCCACCACCTGCAACACACGCACCACGCCGTGTAAGCCGTGAGTGACGGGGGGAGCTGGGGGCAGGGTGTGCGAGACCGCCTAGTGGCATTCTCACGATGATTACGTGCATCTAAAACTGTGCTTTTAGAAAAGTTTATTAAAAATTTAATATGGTTACTTTAAGCTTATCACTCGACATGAATTTAATCATAAACATATAAATGTTAAAAGTATAGTGCTGCTCTATCATCCTTGTGTTATAAATGACCCAGGGCAGGCTGGAGCCAGAGTCTAGCTTGTCATAGAAACAGAAGCACAGCATGTTTAGAACTCTTACCCAGAGCTCTTAGGTCTCCATGAAAGTATTATATGAGAACCACAGCCTAGCTTCTCAAATTTGTTTCAAAGGCCTTTACATACTTAGGCCCTAGTCACATACCAATAAATGGAACGGCAGTGACTTTAAAGTCTTCTGTTCCATCTCCATTGAAAGCAGCTTTTATCTCTTGAATCAGCAGACCCAAATTTACGGAATGCAGCAAAAGCATTTCTAAGAGGGAAGTTCTTATCACTTAAGGCCTACATTAAAAATAAAGAAAAAATTATAATTATGTGTGGTGATGGATGTTAACTAAATGTATTCCAGTAATCATTTCCCAGTATAGATGTATCAAATCATTATATTGTACACCTAAAACTAATACAATGTTGTATGTCAATTATATCTCTGTTAAAAAAATTATGTCCTCTCCCCTCCACCACACAACGAAACTCTAAGTAAATAAAAGGAAATTAGGAAAGCAATTCCATTTAAAATAGCACCAAAAACCCCCCAAAAAACCACTTAGGGATAAACTTAACTAAGGAGGAAAAGACTTGTATACTGAAAACTAGAAAACATTGATGAAATAAATTTAAGAAACACACTAAATGCCAGTTAGACCTCAATAAAGTTGAAAAAAAGACACACAAAAAAAGTGAAAAGACATTCGTGTTTCTGGATTGGAAGATTCAATATTGTTACGATGCCCATACTACCCAAAGCAACCTACAGACTCAGTTAATCAAGATCACAATGGATAGTGATTGTGATTGATCTGTAGACGTGTTATAAGCATAGTTGTGTACGGAGAACTTTAGTGATGGTCTGTTCTTGACCGATCAGTAATTGTTGATTGTAATAACCAAGACTGAGCTTCTGTGTTACAGTATATAATATATGTGGTCTTCTCAATTACAGTGAAAGAGTGTATACAGTCTTTGCCATCAGACAGACCTGAATTCAAATCTTCAAATCTCAGCCTATGGCTTAATAGCACAAGTTATGGGTTTATTATTTTTTTTTTAATGGAGGTACTAGGGATTGAGCCCAGGACCTCATGCATGCTAGGCACGCACTCTACCACTGTGCTGTATGCCACCTCTTTTGGTAATGCAAGTTACTTAAACTCCAAACCACATTTTCCCTTCTATAAAAGGTGCATGAGAATAGCTAGCTTATCTGGCTTTTTTTAAATGGGAATCAGACTATACAAACACACACATATATATACATACATACATACAAAGATAGATAGGTAGATGATAGACGAAATTAGATAGATAGACAGACAGACAGACAGAAGACAGACAGGAACTAAGACGTTGTAAATACTCAAGAAACAGTTTTTGATATTATTACTGTGCACAGGTTTCTTTCATGGCCCTGTTCATTACCCATTAACACACTTTCGTTCCAAGTCCTTTCAAGTTCTATCACAAAGACGAGCCTTGCAGGTGCACAGAAAGCCAGCTTTGGAGTAAGTCTGATGTACTTCCTCCACGCCTCCTACAGGTAGCAGACCTTAAACTTTCCCAAGCAATTCAATAAACCAGTTCCCTTGATCAAAGGTCTTTGCAATTACCCACCAGGGTGAGGCCACCTCCATTCTGGGGAACAGAACCACCAGCCAATGCCAAGCATTCAGATCTTTGGAAGGAAGGTTATACTAACAATAAAGTGGTAACTGCCTGGGAGAGAGGCCAGCTCTTACTATCAGGTACCTTTGCAGCCCAAAAGGCTAACAAATGGTGGGCATCATGTCATAGGGCATTGGAATGAAACAAATTCTCGTGCATCTGTGCCTGTAATATTTTTTATAGTTCTAGTGGCCACAATTCAAGAAGGGTAAAATGAAATTGGAAAATATGCAAAAAAAAAAAAAAAAAAAAGGAATTTAAATGGTAAAGCAAAACAGAGATTGGAGGCCGGAAATCATTAGTTACTGAAGTCAAAATAATTTTAATTTTTTAAGCATTTATCTGTGAGAGAATAGATTCCAGAGACCATTGCTATAGTGAGATGCCAGGAGAGGTCCAAATAATAGAGCATAAATACATTGATTAAGGCAGATACGTTATGCTATGTATCAGGTTATTTCCAGATATTCCAAAAAAAGGCTTTATAGACTTTTTTATTGCCATGCTTCTTAATTCCAGTTTAACTCTGTGGTCACATTGAAACCACTTAATTACTACATTTCCACTCAAGACCTCTCTATTCCTTAACCCACGAAGTGGTATATTAATAGACTCTTCTAAACAGGATTCTTTCTGACTTCCATTAATGCTGAATATTTATTTTCATTGTAACTAAATGCTATAAAATATTAAAAGGAACAATGAGTAAGAAATGCAAAGACATTTCTTTCTTTGCAGACATAAGCATACTTAATGAGTTGCACAAAAATAGCTCCGTCTCCCGGGAATTACCTTCGCTGCCTGACCCTTACGGTACGTATGGAGTACAAAGCAGGGTTCTTCGGGAGATTTTATTTTTCAGTATTATTTCACTCTTATACCCCCTACAGAAGGCAAAGAAAAGCCTGCTTTCAGAGCACATGACATCAGCATCACAAATACGGGGACCATATCATTCAGGATTTTTTGTTCCAATGGGCTTGTGAAACCATTTTTAAAAGTCTGTTCCTGAAGGTCAATTCTCCAAGCTGGATTTCTTAACGACCAAGCAGTTGAAGGATCTAGCTTTGCAGTTCCCTATTCCGCGGTGAGAAGGTAAGGGGTGGAACCTACGGTCTCTGTCTAGAAGTTAAGTGCTGAGAAATTCCCTTAGGTATGGCTGGGTACCAGTAGCACGCGCAATCCTACTGGCAGCAAGTTTCAGACCGAATAATTTAACCATTGTCTATCAGTGGAGCAGAGAATGTGGAAGATGGCCAGTATGGTGGGAAGAAAGTACTTTTCTAATCACTAAAAATTCTAATTTTTAATATTTATTTATTCTCTGAACATTCCTCCTCTGCCAGGCACCTTGCTAGGGACAGGAAACATGCCATCATTTTGTACGATTAATTTCGCCCACATCAGCTCTAATGAAACAATATTGAAGTTCAGCTTTGAAACATTTAAATGATCAGTTTATTCCCATTTTGCTAGGAAGACCTACTCAACTCTAGCCACTAAACTCACTCACTGTTCTTCCAACCAGGGTCAGAGGTGCTCCTGATTCTTTTTACAGGGCCCTCTTTTTCACATCTTTTTACAAGTCTGCCCTACCAGAGAATCAGGACAGGGAGGAGCCAGACGCAAATCTAATGATTGCTTGGTCCAGTTTCCTCACTGAACTGGGGAACACATGGTAAGTGCACCAGCTTTGCAGTAAAATTCACCCTGGGCTGAATCCTGTCTCTGTGAGACCACGAGATACAGATGCGGGAAATAGAGGTAACTGCCAAAGTTACCTGTCAGAGTTACTGGAGGAATAAATAGGAATGTCAGAAAAATTACAGAGCAGAGCATGTGCTCACACCAGTCAGTGTCCTGTGGCAATATTATCATTACATTCTTGCACTATCATTATTTTTATATTTCTCTCGTATTCTCATTGTATTATTATTATTTTTATTGAGAAGCAGAATAAAGCAGAGTTCAAGAGGAGAAATCCTGGTGCCATACCACTTGGATTATAATCGCGGCTCTGCCACTAACTGGCAAGTTACTTAACCTTTCTGAGCCTCGGTTTCCCCATCATTAACATAGAGATAAAGTTAGAACTGCTCGGGGGCGTGGGAATAGCTTATCCTCAGAGCGCATGCTTAGTATGCATGAGGTCTTGGGTTCAATCCCCAGTACTTCTATTAAAAAAACAAAAAATAAACAAATTATAAAAATTAGAAGTGCTATGAAGAATTATATGAGAATTAATCTAATTAAAATTGTTCTTAAAAAAATTAAAAAAAAAAAACACTTGGAAGAGTGCCTGGCATCTAACAAGCCCTGTGTAGTGTTTGCAAATAATAAATATGATTGGTTATAGGAATGGAAACTGAGGCTCTGTTGGAATTGACTTGGAAAAGCTCAAAGTTGACACTCACACCTGGTCTTCACCAGATTCACTCACGCTGGAGTTTTATTAAGTATAGAAACAGAAACACTGAAACAAAGTTAGCAGACATAAGTATTTACATAGCATTTTTCTTTCTGTTCCTGCTTTTCTATCAAATTTACATGTCAATTTAAATGCTTTAAAAATTTTAAAATAAGGAAAAATCAAGGCACTCAGGACATCTGATTTATTAAAAGCTGCTTAAAAATAAAAAGACAATAGATGAATTTCACATCGCTCCCTTCTTCTGCTCCGACTTCCGTCACTACGTCAATTGTTTTCTCAAGATGGCCAGCAGACCTGTCCTCAAGGCTGGCATAATCAAGTCTGAAGGCTTTAGCATCATGCTCAAGGTCTTTCACAGTCCCGCAGCATCCTAACCTCCCAACGCTGCCTGCCCCATCCTGGACAGCTCCTGCGTGTTGGCCACACCCCTGCATCTTCTCCGGGTGCCCCCTTCCTCCCTGCGCACTCCTGGTCCCTCCCCACCACTTGTGTGCCTATCAGAATCACACGATCCCCCTAAAGATAGCTGAAATGTTGGCTTCTTGAGAACTTTTCCTCAAACTCTCATTCAGATGCAAGTGCGTCTTCTTTTGCGTTTCCATATGCTTTGCTTACACAAAAAGTAACACTTACTTCATCGCCTCCCCCTGTAGATGATTTGCATTCCGCTTCTCTCAGAAGGTCACAGCAGAAGGATTTCACCTTGTAATGATAAGGCCTATAAAATTCCTGGAACGATGGCTATGTGATATGATATCCAGGAAGCATACCATAAACTCCACCATTTCATTGATTTTCAACACTTAGTTTTCCTTTTTTTTTCACTATTATACTCAATGCAGCAATAGCAATATAATGAAGTCTCTATGACTTTTGCAAATCTCTAGAGACTATGAGCACTAATTTTTGTGAGCCTTTTGTTGTTTTTGCAGTGAGTCCTTATTCCTCTGTGTCTCACCTTTCCTGGCAGTCATTTATTTAATGGCCTTGTTTTTCCAAAACATGATACTTTATAAAATCACCAGTCTCCCACTGCCTCAACCTACCTTTTCTCTCTCTCACACAACCAGTAAATTGTTTTGATTTTTTTTTTCATTTTTGTACTTTGTAGTGGCATTGTGAAATCTAATAAAAATATTTGTGATCTGCTTTAAAATGGCATAAAATTATAACAAGAAAATACTGTTAATCTTTTGAGGTAGCAAAACATTTTCATTCTTTTCCCTTTTTTTTTTTTTTCCTTAGTTCATTTCATTTTTAGCTAAGGGAAAGAACCATATGTCTTCCAGTATTTTTTCTTGTTGGCTTCTTAAATGAAATTTTTCTTGAGAAATAGGTCAAATGAATGGGGGGGGGGGGAGTTTGCCTTTGCATTCGAGAAAATTATACCAATATTTTTTAAACACTTAAATTTCCAAGTCATCTTTCTTAATATTTACTCAGCGATTTTTTTTTACTACTCCCACTTAATTGTAGCTTACAAAGTATACAATACAAAATGGAAAATATCTGGTTTTGAATCACTTATTTATTTATAGGTTTGTTGCTTTTAATGAAGCCTTTGAATCTAGGCCTCATAACAGTTTTGTACAGAAATCCTTTTGTATTTATTGAGAAAAATGCTTTGTTGAAACCTATTTGGATATGTTTTCAGAAACTAAGTACTTGAAAAATAAAAATAGGTTTTTTTCTAAAAATATAATCTGTGCCAGAGGCCAAGCTATGAAGTGTCCAGAAAATTTTAGGCTGATGATAAATAGTCTAGTGACATATACATTAATCAAGTTACCAGAAGGAGGAAGATAGCAGTGATAACAGTGAAACAGAACCCAGGTAAGGGGTAAAAGGAGGAGCAGCAGTTGGTTTCTAAGAAACATCTAATAAGAAAAAACAAAAGTACCAAAAAAGGTCAAGGAGACAAAGAAATCAGGAAGTCAAGAAACTTAAAAGCAAAAAGGCTCCTTCTCATAATGGTTATGCACAGAATGTTCTTAGGTTTCTCTTGTTAGAGACAAAAATCAAGAAAAAAAAATTTTTAATTCCTTAACAGAAAAAAAATTCTGAAGAAACAGTGAATTACCTGGGCATGCCAACTGGATGGCTTGAAGCTTCCTATAAGCCAGGAAAGGTATACAGCAAGCTAAGTTCATTCAGTCCTTGTGGGCAAACAAATCTAGACTACCCAGTATTTACAGAACTTCACCATTAGTAAGATGGGTATCTTACTCTATCTGATTTCTTTGATTTCTTTATATCAAACCCCAACTTGGGTTTTAACTTTTTAAAAATACAATAAATTAGTCAATTTAGCAACATAGTTATTCTACCAAAACACTATTTGGTAGCCAATCAACAACAATTAAAAAGGCAAATGTTAGCCACTATATATAGAAATAGATTTTTAAAATTTTCTTCTGTGTAGCACAGGGAACCATTCAACATCTTGTAATAATCTTTAGTGAAAAAGAATTGAAAATGAATATATCTATATGCATGACTGGGGCATTGTGCTGTACACCAGAAATGGACACATTGTAACTGGCTGTACTTCAATAAAAAAATAATAATGAAAATTTTTTAGACAGGCATGCTCTAGGGGAGGGTATATAGCTCAGGAGTAGAGTCTGTGATTAGCATGCAGGATGTCCCGGGTTCAATCCCCAGGAACTTCATTAAAAAAAAAAAATAGATAAACCTGATTACCCTTCCAAAAGCTTAAAAAATAAAAAAATTTCTTAAAAAGGCATGCTCTAATTTTGACTCACCTAATTAGGCATGGCTGAAAAAGTCTCTCTTAGAACTTAACACTTACCTGGCAGAACCAGGTGTGGTATGCTGTTCATTACATTGCAGGGGAGGGTGGAAGTATATACAACATCACTGGCCGTGCTTTTTGAATGAATGAAGAAATGCAAATATTAAAAATTCCATAAATTATTTGCTCCAGTGGGCCTTATTTGTAACCCATCTTCCAAGGAAAAAACAAAAAACAAAAAAACAAAAAAAACCCTCAGCTTCTTAAACAACATGTCTGTGTATATATTGCTGAAAAACGCGTCCTAGTCCGTGAGGGGGTGGGGTGGGGACTATAACCAACAGCTTTAAGAAATCAAGTGGGTACCATCAGTTGCTAATTTGGTAACTAAACGCACAAGTGGCATCTCCAGTGTCCACCTTCTCTTAGACGTATGTCACATGACACCGACTTGGCACCACAGACACCACTGTGCTTATTTATTTGATCTGAGATGCGCCGATTTGACTGGACCACATCCCTCCATACGTGCAGAATTCCCCAGGAAGTGAAGAACCCTTCTGTTTACCATGGAAGTTTCCTATCATCTCTCTGTTTCTCATAATGAAGTCAAGGGGAGTTCTATGCACACAAGGAAGGAAGCAGCCAGCAAAATCAAGCCCAAAATACTGGAAATCTGGAGCGAGGCCAAGGATGAACTGGCAGGAAAATGGAATTGCCATCTTGCCTTTACAGCTGGTCTCTTGAAACGGAATGGGAGACCATGGGAGGAGGCAGGGCGGAACCGGTACCTCTGCCCAGCATCCAGGCTCGGAGCAAACAGATGACTGGAGCAGTGTAGCCGTCGATCTGCTGCGGGGTTCCTGGGACCCCTTTCCTCCATTCCTTATGAAATGAATGAATCAAAGGGAAAATTAAAGTGGAGTGAAGCTATCTTCGAAGTACAAAATGTGCATCTCGTAAAGGAACGGTAAATTCAATAATTCAAAAGGAAACAGCGGCTGAAGAGATGATCTCGGCCGCATGACATCATGAAGTCCCCTCCACCCCATCCACACCCACCGCAAACACTCATTTTCTGAAGGGCAAGATTGTCTCAAGGTCTTATCAGCACTAACTGTATTACCCAAGCACAGAGAACACAATCAGATCTCTCCCCTTCATAATGTAGATGCTGTCTTTTGAAAGCAAGCCTGATTATATTCTGAATAGGTCAGTCTGTGGGCCTGACATTTGTCCTCAGTTTCCTGTGACCTTTTAATAAGAATGACTCGGTTTTGCGCTGCAGAAAATGGAACTGTCCCTTTTCAATCAATGAATATGAGAAGCACAGTTTGAACAGATCACATTTTCTGTACTGAGTTATTACTCTATGACAACAAAGTAAATGAAACCCTCTCTTTCTTTCAAAAACATGTGTCCTATTTGGCTTTAATTTTACCTTCTCCTGCTTCTCATTCACATACGTTTGTAAATATTTAAACAAATGTGCCGTCACATTTGCTCAGGGAAAGTAACAAATTAATAAAGTGTCCATGGAGCAAATCTGACTTTTATAATGTCAGCTTAAACAGATGTCGTCTTTGAATAGCATTGCCAAGAATTATTACCGTGGACCTTCCATGGTTAGAGAGAGGCAATTATCAACAGTAATCCAATTTCTAAAATTTCAGAAATGTTCCTCTTTATTAGGCTCCAGGAACAGAAGATTCAACCAGACAGATCATCAGTGCCTGGATGAACACAAGGATGGTCTCCACCCCAACTCGAATGCCTAGAACCACAATGCCACTGGGGGCCAGCTCCTGATTTCCCACCGGAATACTAATCAGTCCGTGAAGCTCACAGTGGGTTTCCATCACGCACAACCCTGGGGACATGTGGTCAAGAATCCTTGGCTGAATAAACACGTACTTCTGGAATGGCACAGCTATGAGCTTTAGTCCCACTGGCTGGACTAGGCTTCCTGACATAGAAATTACTTGGGACTACGTAGAGGAGGATGAGGGTGGGGGTGCTAACTAAACGAGGGTGACGTGAGCAGGGAGAACCAGCCATAAAAGTTACCGTCCAAGTGAGCGGCTTGGACTCATTTAGACACACGTGTGAGGCACCAGGTTCTGCTCTCGAGGATTCTACAAGGGAGGCCCTGGTCCTCAGACACAGGAGGAGAAGCGGACAATGAGCAAGACGCCAATAAGGTTATGCTTGCAAATTGATGTACTGGTACAAAGGACGTATCTAGAATGGGCTAGTGGGGAGAAATGATCTCAATCAGGAGTTGGCACACTTTTTCTGTAAAGGGCAAGATGGTAAATATTTTGGGGTTTGCAAGCCAGCTTTGATCTCTGCCACATATGTTTTTATAACCTTTAAAAAACATAACAATGATTCTAACTTAATTCAAGGGTCTTACAAAAGCATGACAAAAGCCAACCAGCCCAGTAGACCACCCATTGCCAACCTCTAATGACCAAAGAAGAAGGTAACGGCTGGAGGACAATTCCGTGTAGAAGCTGGAGGTGGAAAATCCAGCTCAGCTTAGGGGAAGCGACGGAGAGAGAGGCTGGGGAGGTGTGCTGGGCTCCGCGGTCACAGTGAGAAGTTTAAAGGTTATTGTAAAGGCAGTAGGAAGCCACCAAAGAGTTTTGAGCACGGGAGTGACATGATCCAATTTACATTTTTCAAAAGCCCGTTTGCCTCCCGGGCAGAAAACCCTCATCACTTTCGTAGGGGAGCGGTGCTCAGAGCCTAGTGAGAAGAAATAAGGCAGGAGACAGGGAGCCAGAGGGCAGGATGGGGCAGGAGAGCAAGGGAAGGTAAGAGAGGGAGAGCTCCTGTTCCTCTGTTCCTTCACCTGGCCCTTTGGGAGACCTCCACCGGCTCTCTGGGGGCTGGGATCCCCTTGCACAGAGGTGAAAAGCAGCTCTCGTCTGATGGCTTCAGAGACTCTGCTGCCTGGGCTACTGCTCTTGGGCATCATTTCTTACTCTTCTAACTTCCGAGAACCCAATTTTGAATTACAAAATATTCATTTATTTTAATGTGGTTGTTCCATCAGGCAATATTTTGAAAAGTATGACTCTGTTTAGGGGTAATCTGCATGGCTACGTAGGACCAAATGAGTTAGAGGGGAAGATTTAGGAGATAATTGGTGTCCTCCTCTTCCCCATCCTTTCCTTTCTCCTATAAAGGAGAATAAACTTGATTAGACCTGCCTGGACCGAGGAAACAGAAATGCATTGTTCGCTCTCTCCAGGATGTGACTCACTGTTTCCACTCCCGCCTGCTCCCTGCGTTGCCTGGAAGATTTCTTAGCACATTTCTGCCAAAGTCTCCTCTCCTTTAAAATTGAGCTCAGGACTCACCTTTTCCACAAAGAAGAAGTAAAAGACAAAAAGCGCTCACCTGCTTCAATCAATGACTACAGGTGCACACCTGTGTTTTGAACCTCAGTCATGGATTCAGCCTCTCTCCTGGGTTTCAGGTTCCTGTTCTTACATTCCCATCCCTGCTTCCAGCCGGGGCACTCACACATCCAGGGATGATGTTTACCCTATGAAGCATCCCCTGAAAGGACCACCCAGTTTGATACTAAGGACAGTATCAGAAATAGGGGCAACCTTATGGACAGGTACTACTAATTTGATATCAACTCAAATATTACAAAGGGAGAACCTTCCCAGAACGTGTTCCCTACTCACCTCTCAGGGGCTTAGGGAATTCCCACCAGTTCTTTAGTTTAAATCAACAATGTTAAATGTGTCTTGCGTGGAAAACTATTCTCCTTAAGGCTCTGGAAAAAGAAACAGATGTGGCCAAATACAGCGAGGGCCTTCTGCATACTAACTTTCTCCCTTGGAAACTAATAAAGCAGGTAGCACATTAAAGACTCTGACCCCGTTAAACTTTATGTAACCAACAGTTTCCATAATTCCTTGACCACAAGATTCACTATCGCTCTACAATGGACTGGTTCCTCAAAACACTTTGGGAAGTGCCAAGTTCAAGCACTGCCCTCAGCAGGCCTGCGGTGGTGTGCGAATCCGGGAAAAGGAAGCAGCAATCATCTGGGTGATGTGAGCCAGTAACATTTCATCCCAAGTGAAATTAGCTCCGTAAACTGAGAAGGTAACTTTGAGTTGAGTGTGTGTGTGTGTGTGTGTGTGTTGGGGACGGGGGATGGAAGAAAACAGTGTGCCCTACCTCGGGCCATTTCCAAGGAAGGACAGGTGGGGTCAGATGATAACGTGGGGCCCTGGGAGTGGACAGGTGACACTGAATCCACAGAATGACGTCGGGTCATTTAAGAGTAAGCAATTGGTCACGTCCGAATGAGCCCCAATCCTCACCTGCGAGGGACTGCTGGGAAGAGTGATGGGGAAGCAGATCAAGACGGCTAACTCCTGGGGGAGGGGAGGGCAGGTCTCAGGTGGAAAGCACAGACTTTCTGCCTCAAGTTGGGCTGGATTAAAATCCAGGACTTTTCCCCTTTCAAGCTGTATCACTTGTCCTGTAAGCCTTGGTTTTATGACGTAGTACAGGATTTTTAGCAGTATAAAATAAGCTCACTTTCTCCAAGTAACTAATATACTGCTTAACAAATGGGAGAAGCTATATAGTAACCTCTGAAAGAAACTTTAGAAAGTGTTTTCATGGGCAGTCTCTGAAGTTAGCCAGAATTACCACTTACCATCTCAGATTCAGTGTCTCCGTACTGCCAGTTTAAATCAGGTATTAATTTCCCTCATGTCCTCATCTGGAACGTACATGTCTCCCATATGTTTTTGTAATGACAGAAAAATATCTAGCCATATTTCATTCTTCAGAAATAAATAACAATTTCTGATGGAACTTAAAACAACGAACCTCGGACCCAAAGATACATGGATGGGTGTTGGCTTCATTTCAAAATTATCTACGCATCTCTTAAATATAAAGCTCCTTCATTAGCTTTATATTTCGTGAGACATAGCTCCTATTCTGTTTAGTTTTGGTTTGGTAGCTTTTCTTCATCAGTAGGAAAGAGATGACACTTTTTATATAAAGTTAGACTGAAGATAGAAAGTGGCTCAGTTTGGGCAGGAAGAGATGAAGTGCCTGGTGGATAAGCATCAGAATTCTGCAGCTGCCCAAAATGCTTTGAAAAATCAGCTGTGCTTACAGTCTCTAATTCCGACGGTGAAATGTTTTTGGCCCAGATAACGCAGTATTTGCGACACAAAGGCAAATCAAAACACATCTCCCATGTAAACGGCACTAAGAAAGGGAAATTATATGGAGGTGTTTTGTTCATATGTCTGACTACAGGCAGCTTCAGTTGAGAAGAATCTCATTATCTCAGGCCGACCATATGTACATGTGCGTACAAGAAGGAAAACAAACTCAAAATACAGCCTCAGCTGGCAGGATTGTAAAGGCCAATCTAAGCTCTTTAACTGAGGTATTATTACGTATTAGCTTTAATACTAACAATACACATACGCCAAACACACTCTCAAGTCAAGAGAGAATCGGGTAACTTAGATTTTTACGCTCACAATTAATTAAAAATTAAATAAAGAAATCTCAAAACAGAGTTTCAAAAGTTGTAGCAGAGTGTAAACATTTGCATTTAACAAATTAACATTTTAGCATAAAAATGCAATGCAATATACATATGCTTTTCACAGGATAGTCATAACATTGATTAAGAATACATCATAACTTACAAAAGAGTGTGGTCTAGAGAAGGGAGGAGAAAATAAAGCTCTATGATTAGCATTTTCTTCATTTCTGTCAGAGTTTCTCTACAATAATGCCTAAAATCACTTGGCAATAACATCAAATATAAATTAAGACCCTGGTAAATATGAAAGCCAAGCAAATGTCCCCTTATGATCACCTACCAGTGACAGGCCAGGCTTCCAACAAAAGTGTGTGTTTATAATGACCTAAAGAAGAGACATAAGTATGTAATTCGAATTTCACAGTTGGCATTAATATTAGATAGTATCTAATTCAATAAAACTTAATGACAGATGGGAAAACTAAGGCTCAGAAGGACAAAATGACTTGCACATAAACACAGAGCTTAGAAGAGCCTGATGAGACCAAAATCTATGTTCCTTGAGCCTATTTCCAGAATATTTTTGTTTACCCAATTTGAAAACACAAACTGAGAACCTAGATCTGTTTCAGCATCATGAAGGAAATGAGAAAAATCTCAATTTGATAATTTAATAAAGCCCCAAAGGAATTTAATCAATAAATAATATTTAATATGCAATAAGCTACACATGCACATTTAATCATAAAGAATGATTTATGTGCTATTTTAATCAAAGAAACTAGGTAAACAAATATAATACAGTGAGCTAAACAGATATACCAAAACTTGACTAGTAAATGCATAAAAGAAGTACAGAAAAAATGCAGTAACACTTAATTTGGGGGAGAAGGCCTGGTCATACATTAAACCAATGAAAAAGAAATTTTACTTCTCATTTTATTATTTTAATCTCTTTGGCTTTTGTAAACATGTGCTTTTCCTAATTTTATTTCAGAAAAAAAGTAGCCAAACACTAAATCTTTATATAAAAAGTTTAATAACCTACAAATGACAAATACTCCTCCCTTGCAAATACCAAAGGAAAATCCAATAAAAAATTAACCATATACTAGCTAGGGCAAAAATAAAGTCTCAGTAAATATAAAAAACATAACTCATAGGGGCATACTTTCTGACTCTAATGAAATAAAGCTACTAAAAGGTTCTATTTAACAATGAACAAAAGCTCGTGTTGCCAACCATGATGTAGTAACAAGAACCAGATATGTAGTCCCAAACAAAACCGCCAAAAAACTGGACAAAATGTATGAAACAACACTTTTCAAGACACAGAACATCAGGTAACAAAGGACAGTGATCCCTGAGGGATGGAAAATAAACAACATGAGCCATATGATTGCCCATAGCTTACATCCTGGAGAGAGTTTCAGGGCAACAGCCCAGGGAGATTTCACTCAGGTTAAATCCGGTGGACTTCCTGAGTTGAGACAGAACTGAAGTTCAGGAGATCAAAGAAGTCAGAGTTATCAGGACAGATTACAGGAGAGGAAAGCTATTGCAGACAGAGAATTCCAGAGATTCCCATTAAGTAGTGACCAGTGGTCTCCTTTGATTATTGATCAATGCATGCCTACAATAAAACTACCTGACACTGAGGAAAGAGCCACCTGAAAAGACTGGAAGAAACGGTACCCAGCAGCACAGAGAATAGTGTTTGTTCCCACCAAGGGGATTCTTGGGGCACTGGGTAGAGTACACAGGCAGTTCTTGCCTCAGCAGTGGAAAATAATGAGCTCCAGTCTAAGCACTACTCTGGACCCACCTAATCTTCAAAGCAAAGCCTGAAAGGATCAAACTATTTCAAATAACTTGACATTGACTGAGAACTAAGCATAAGAATATTTATAAGAGGTCCAAAATTTTCAATACTCAAAAAGTAAAATTCACAATGTCTGGCATCCAGTGAAAACTTTCCAGGCATGCAGCCAAGCAACAAATTATGACCTATAATGAAGAGAAAAAGAAACTGATCAAAAACAATCAAAAAGTTACATAAATTTTAGAGGTACAAACTACTAGATATAAAATTAGTAAGTTACAAGGATGTAATGTACCACACGGGGGATATAGACAATAGTTTATAATAACTTTATATGGAGTACAATCACTATGTTATACATCTCAAACTAATATAATATTGTAAGTCTACTATGCATCATTTAAAAACTTACGTAAATGTTAGGAATAGCAAATAAGTACATTAAAACAGTTAATATAACTAGATTCCAAATGTTTGAAACATTAAGAAGAAACATGGAAGATCCAAAAAAGAACTAAATTAAACATCTAGAGAGAAAAACTTCAATGTCTGGGGTGAAAAATATATTGGATAAGAATAATGGCAGAGTAGATATTGCAGAAGAGAAGACTACTAATCTTAATACTCTAGCAATATAAACAATCCAAGTGAAATAGAGAGATAAGAAAAGAATTTAATGAGCTGTGGGACAACTTTAAACGACATAATTTACATGTAACTGAATAAAGAAGAGAGAGTAAAGCACAGAAAAGTTGCTTGAAAAAAAATAGGAATTTTCTAAATTTGATGACAGCTACAAACCTGCAGATCCAACAAGATTAACTGAACCAAGTATAAGAAACATGAAGAAAACTGCATCAAGTCACTGCATAATCAAATTACTCAAAATCAGCGATAAAGAGAAATTCTTAAAATCAGTGAGAAAAAAAGTTTACATACCAAGAAAGAAGATGAGAATAACATATTGCTCATCAGAAATGATGACAGCAAGAAAACAGTGAAGCTACATCTTCAGAGTAATGAAAAAGAAAGCTTTCAATTTATAACTCTATACCCAGCAAAAACATCTTTCCAAAGCAAATGCAAAATAAAAACTTCTAGAGCAAACCTACACCACCAAAAACATTAAAGTCCTTCAAGAAGAAAGAAAATTATATGAGATGGAAGTATGGATCTACCCCCCCAAAATACACACAGAAATGGCAACTACTTGGATAAATTATAAAAATTTTTAAATAGTTAAATCAATTTTAAAAATAATTGGCTGCTTAAACAAAAATAATCACCTAGTATTGTGGAGTGTAAACATATGGGAAGGTATGAGGTATGACAATCATAGCACAAAGAGGAGAAATAAAATACACTAGTATAAGGATCTTGTACTATATGTGATGTTTGAAATAATATTTGAAAATAGAATGTGTTAAAGATATGGATTATAAACTTTAAAGCAGCTACTAAAATAATAGGACAGTGAGTTATGGCAATACACCAACGAAATAATAAAATAGGAAGAAAATATCATAAAAATACTCAATCTATAAGAAAGGCAATAAGGGAAAATGAGCAAAGAATAAATGGAAAAAGTGGAAAACAAATAGCATGATATTAGACTTAAAACTAACCATATCAATAATCAAAGAAATTAAAATGATCTAAACAAGCTAATTCAAAGACAAATCTCAGATTGAATAGAAAAGGGAAGACTCAACTATATGCCACATAAAAGAAGCTCAGTTTAAAGATGCAAATAGGCTGAAAATTAAAGAAATAGAAGGATGGAAAGGGAAACCATGAAAACACTATCAAAAGAAAGCTGAAGAGGCAAAGTAGATTTCAGAGGAAAAAATATTATGATGGATAAATGTCATAACATAATAAGAGAGTCTACTCATCAAGACTGTATAACTCTAAACATTTATGCACCTAATAACAGAGCTTCAAAATACAGGAAGCAAACAATTGATAAAACTGTACAGAGGTATAAACAGACAGAATTATAGTCAAAGATTTCTACACCTTTCTTTCAGTATCAGATAGAATAAGTAGCCAGAAAATCTGTAAGGCTACAGAAGATTTAATAACACTATTGATCAATTTGCTCTACTTGATATTTATAGAACTCTCCACCCACTCTCCACCCAATAGAATATGCATTTATTTCAAGTATGTATGTAATACAAAATAAACAATATCTGTGACCACAAAAAAGTCTTAATGTATTTAAAATATTGGAGTCAAAGTATTTTTCCTATCTACAATGGAATTAAATTAGAAAGTGTTGATGGGAAGATATCTAAAACATCTTCTAGTATTTGAAAACTAAAGAACACTTCTCAATAATGTTTGCATCAAATTAAAACAATCAAAAGGGAAAAAGAGAAAGTATTTTGAACTGAGTGAAAATGAAAGCACAATATTTCAAAATCAGTAGAATACTGCTAAAGCAGTACTCACAGGGAAAGTCATAGTATTCAATATTTATATTAGAAAAAAGTAAAAATCTCAAATCACTGACTTCAATTTCCGTCTTAAGAAATTTGAAAAAGAAAACCAAATTAAAATAAGCAAAATAAAAGAAATCACAAAACTTTAAAAAATCAGTGCAATAAAAAAAATTCTAGAGAAAGTCAGCAAAACCAAAAACACATTTTTTTGAGAAGATTAATAGAAACAATGCACTTTATACAGATTGATCAAAAGGAAAAAAATGGGAGAAGACAAAAATACATTTCACCATTAACAACAGTGAAAGACGCATCATCAGTGGTGTCTCGGGATTGAAAAGAAAATTTCAAGAGGGAAGTAATTAACAAACGTCTCAAATCCTGCCTGAAGCCTGGTCACTGGATTTAGAATTGGAAAGTTCCTTTGTGACTTGAGCCCCAGCAGTTCAGAAGGTGGTGCAAACGTGACTGGATTGGGCTCATGGGAGAATGCGAAGGTAGGATTTAGAGACAGAAGAGAAAACTCTTTTGAGGACATGAGATGAAGGGAGAATCAGAAATAAATCAGTTTGCCTTTGGTGATAGAATGAAAGGAGGGTTCCCCCCTTATTTGTTTTTGTCTATATTTTCCATATCCCTGTAATGAGTTTATGGTGCTTTTATAACCAGAAAATGAATGAAATGCTAGAAAAAGAAAAACATATTTGAGTAATTATTCCTCCCTTTTAGAAAAACAAGCTTATTTTTTTTTTTTAACCTTTTCCAGGTCGCAGCAGCAAGAGACAAGCTACAGAGCATCCACAACGCACATCCCGAAATTCAGCTGCCCTGGCTCAGCCTCGCATGCCTGAGGCTGTTACCAGAGGTGTGGCTGCCACCCAACAAGCTCTTTCAGAGTCTGGGAAGCCTTTCCCTTTAGTTTCCATCTGTTTGTTACTGTTCAAGTTGCTTACAATTATTTTAGAATAGAAAATGGCTTTAATACCAAGTAACTTTGTTTTCTCTCTGTGTGTTAAGAAGCTATGGAAATAAAGAAAACAATTCATTTATAGTTGCATCAAAAAGAATAAAATACCTAAGAATAAATTTAACCAAGGAGGCAAAACCTGGACATCGAAAACTACAAGATATGAATGACAGAAACTGAAGAAGACGCAAATAGATGGAAAGATACTTTGTGCTCACAGGTTGGAAGAGTCAAGATGGTTAAAATGTCTATACTACACAAAACAGTTAGATTTGGTGCAATCCCTGTCAAATTTCCAATGGCATATTTCAAAGGAATAGGATAAATAATCCTAAAATTTGTATGGAACCACAAAAACCCCTGAGGAGCCAAAACAATCTTGAGAAAAAAGATCAAAGGTGGAGGCATCACACTCCCTGGTTTCACATTACACTACAAAGCTATAATAATCAAAACAATGTGGTACTGGCATAAATTCAGATACAAAGATCAACGGAACAACATAGACAGCACAGAAATTAACCCACACATATATGGTCAAGTAATTTATGACATGAAATTTTTCCATTTCCAATAGCATGGACCTGGAGGGTATCATTCTTGGTGAAATAAGTCAGATAGAGAAAGACTGTGGGCAGAAACGATCAAAATGGAACATGTTCTTGTTCTTCAATGACACTGCAGGTGCTGTCTGAGTCTTAGGCAGTAGATTAACAAGCATCTCTTTTATTATTGCACTTTTTAACCTGCACATACATGCCATCCCATTTGTGTGCTTCAAATATTACATTAATAAAAATCTTTTTTTCCCACAAATATTAATTTTAGGAAATCAATTCCCCTGAAAGAAAAAAAGCAAATGGGTGATTGAAGAAAATATCCTCCTTTTTCCTGACCTCTTCTTACCTCAGTATTCCAGATTATTCAAGAGAAATGTTTCTTCTTGTTTTTTTTTTTTATTTGACCAACATAATTTGGAGACACAGAGTATTTAAGATGGCTACCACTTTCCCTCTGACTCTTTAGATTAAGTCAGTTCTTCCATGCATCTTGTGAGAATTGCACAGAGAATAAAACCATGAGCAAGAAAGGGTTTCTTTGACCCTCACATGCTCAATCCAGAGCTTACCATTCTGAGATGAGAAGAAGAAGAAGGAGAAGGAGGATGAGGACGAGGAGGAGGAGGAAGGGGGAGGGGTGTGGGGAGAGGGAGGGGGAGGGAAGGGAGAGGGGAAAAGATGCAGCTGTGGTCTGAGATTCTTTAACTACTTCTCTTATTAATTCCGCTTAGTTTTCACTAAGGGTCCAAACTCAGACGAATCAAGGGTCCACGCTGGCATAAATGTTTGTAAACACACGGTCTGAATGAACCCTGTAGAGAGCACAGATTCTTCCAAAATTAGCTATAACCCCTGGATCCAAGCAGTGGTTGTCCCGTGTGGATGCAAGCCCTGTGTTTTTAATAAGCAAACAATAGTATTTCTATTAGTAAAACCACTTTTAAAAGCTGACCGAGTATTTCTTTTTAAACACAGTGGGTCAAACAAAATGCTCCAGTCTCCTGGTGGACACTTGGAGGTCCTCTCTAAGGTGTCCCTCGCTGTGTGGTGATACTGTTGTGGGTAACAGTGACATCCAAGTCAGGCCCAATGGGTGCTGAAGCTGGCTGATGGGTGTGTGGCTGGCATCCTTTGAGAGTTTCTCTGCACTTTCTGGTGGGGTGTTGGGTGGCACCTGTTTGGAGGCACTGTCTAAGGTCCTTCAGTCTGTTCCCTGCTGAACCATCACAATGGAGGCCTGGCATGTTCTTACGCCACCCTCTGCATTTTCAAGAGCACACAGACCAGCTCTGTCTAGAAGGTTGGCATGATGGTCTCATGGCCACTGAGGCCTTCCTTTTGCTGCATCCTTATCTCCGGCTGTAGTTCCCTGTTGATCTGCTGGCTTCTGACCCACCAGCTCATCTCCCAGTTCACACTTGTTCTTCTTAACACCCAGGCTGTGATACATGGATTGGCCTCAGGATGGCCACATAAACTTCACCGCAATCCAAGATAATCCTAGAACAGGCTTGTTGCTCCTCTAATCCACTGTGGTACTGGTTGCCTCCCCAGCATCCCTTCCTCCTTTTCAACAACTGTTAGTTTCTATCTAGGGAAACATTTGTTTATAAATCACTCTCTTCACCTGCCCTAGCAGATGGGTTAAGCTAACCCAGTCAGCAAAGCCACCCCTCTGGGGTGGATATGTAACAAGTCAGTTGAATAAAAATAATATTTCAGTGAGAATTCTAAGGCAAAGCTGCCTCTTGCTGGACATTAGTGTATGTACATCGATCACCCTAGGAGAGTCAGACATTGATTGGGAGCCATGGATGAAGCCAGCCTTGAGAATGAGTCAACAACACAGAAGAAAGAGCTGGAAACAAAAGGAAACGGGTTTCTTGGTGACAGGATTAAGTCCCTTAATTAAGCTGTATCTGGTACTTGACCTCTTTTAGATTTTTTTTCATGTTGGCCAATAACTTCCTTTTATAGTTTAAGCCAGTTTGAATTGAATTTTCTGTTATTTGAAGCAAAAAAAAAAAAATCCTAAAATGTCCTTCATCCATGATCCACCTGATCCAGACTCCCATCCTAGCTGATGGTAACCACACCAACCATGCATTCTGCACAAAGTTGAGAGGAGGGACTTGGAGGATGATAGGCCACGTGGTCAGGACACAGCCAGATTTCTGTCACTTGGAGAATAACACAAAACACGTGGGTTTTTCCCAAAGCTACAAAATTCAGTGGACTTTGGAGCTGATTTCTGGGAATTCAACAAAAAGGAACTATTTAACTCAAAAAAATGTGCAAAGTAAAGGAATGTGCCCAGTTGAAAACTTGAAAACTATGGCCACAAATTTGTCTCATCCCAGTATGTGCACCCTTTTGCAATGTACCTTTGCCTCCCTACCCACCTCCGCCACCTCCCCCCTCTTTCTTGAATTTAGATGAATGTTCTAACTTGTTTTGACCAACAGAATGCAAAGAAGTAATTTCATGCAACTTCTGAAGTTGGAAAGAGGCCTGAGGGGGCCCTGCAGTGTCTGCTTTTTCCTTGAGACCATCACACAAGGAAAGCATTCTCACATCTGGGAGGATGAGAGGCCATGTGGAGGAGAACTGAGGTAGCTCACCCAAGGGTCAGCATCGCACTGATGGCCAGATGCCTGGATGACGCTGGTTGTGCCCGTCCTGGCCCCCGTCCCCCAACCCTCCAGCTAAGTGTATCCACATGAGTGAGCCAAAGAAAGCTGGAAAAGAATTCTCTCAGGCAACCCAGAGAATCCTGATACATAATAAATCACTGTTGTTTTCATCCACTTAATTATGGGGGTGGTTTGATTTATAGCAAAATCTGACTGATCCAAAGAAGTTCAAGAATGTACAGTAAAGGAACTGGGCCAAGATGGCGGAGTAGAAGGACGCCTAGCTCACCCTCGCCCGTGAAAACAGCAAAAGCCACATCCACATACGCAGCAAATCACACAGAACACCTACTGAGCTTTGGCAGCATATCTCTTCCATCAGAAATGCAAGGAAATCCTCACAAAACCAGGTAAACAACAAGTTTATACTGTCGAGCACAGGGAACCATATTCAACATCTTGTAGTAATCTATAATGAAAAAGAATATGAAAAGGAATATATGCATGTATATGTATGACTGAAGCATCGTGCTGTACACCAGCAATTGACACAACATTGTAAGCTAACTGCACTTCAATTAAAAAAAAGAAAAAGAAAGTACATTAATAGAGACACAAGGAATTCTGTAATATATATCATAACTCTTAAAATCTTTGTCATAGGCCAAGAATGATTTCCAATTCAAGGGGAGAAATAAAACAGTTTGGGCTCAAAGGAGGAAAGTCCACATAGAAAAATGGTAGGAAACAGATTAGCATGACAACAGAGGTAGAATTTTGCATTATCCATTCAAGGAACCGTGTACACATTCCTGAGAATGAGAGAGAGTATGTGAAATTCTCACTGAAGTGACAGTCACATGTCTTCCTGGGATTCTAAAATGCATTTACTTTAAATATTTACAGTATATTGAAAGATTCACCAAGTAGAAAAAGATCATTGAAAAAGAAAAACACATAGCTGCTATGTGGAATCAGTCACGCAGGGAGAACAAAATCTCGACCGTCTCTCTCCCGTGGAGGAAAGATGGGATTCCACTGTGGTGCCTGGGAAGAGTCAAGTGCTCGGTGTTCTAAACGGTTTCGGCTTATACAGTGATTTACAGGAAACTAATGTTATGTCCTCAGGTTAGGGCTGAGAGCTAATTCTGTAACACTGAAGTGTTGTTTTTTTTTTTAAGATATCAGGGAGGTTGACTCATTTTAAGATAAACCACAAGCCAGTAGAGCAAATGTTGCTTAAAAGGAAATGTATTCCCAGCATCGCATTAAAGCTGCTGCTGCTGAGACCAATTTAGGAAATATTGAAAAGGCAGGTGTGACTTTCCAGTTCCTCACCTCACTTTTCTCAGTTTTAACCCCTGACTAAGTACTCAGAGGAAAGGACCCCACCAGACGGAGGTCGTGGAGTTGGGAGTGGGAGCTCTTCCTTCTCACTTGTCCCTTTTCATCATTTTCTTTCTTACGGCTGATCAAAACTGCAGCTGGCTGAGATCACAGAGGGGCCACCTGCCCCTGCGCTGAGAATCCTGGTTTCTCCCTTCTTTATCTTAAGTCATTCTGATCAGAAACAAAGGAAAAATAGAAGAAGAAATAGAGAGGGGGAAAAAAAAAAAAGACTACAGTAAAAAAAAAAAAAAAAAGGCAACAAAAACAATATAGCCCCACCCAAAATAAAACAGACAAGACAAAAGAAAATTAAATTTAGGGGTACTTTTAAAAATTTTTCAATCATGTAACTTAAAATGGGGAGAAAGAGGATAAGTTATTTGAAATATTTTCAAATTGTATATCAAAAACTTCAAGTAAATCAACTTTGAGATTTGCCCCTTGCTGATGATTCTAGCCTAGAAAATACAAAATGGTTTGTATCTTAATTGCCTTTTTACAATGGAATAATTCCTTAGAACATTGATGTCAACCAGGCGCCCTGTTACCGAGAGGACTCCTAGTCATCTTTCAAGACTCCGTTTCTATTTACTTTCTGGGGCAGCCCTCCCTTACCCTTGACTCCTGAACTCCCTGGCACTTTGTCTCTGTGATGTGTATTTGGTACCTATCATGGACTGCTGTGGTAGTTCTGTGTGTTTTGTCTCCCCAACTATACTGACGTCTCTTTAAGGACAGACTACCTAACTCCTCCTGTGTCATCCATAATCTGTACCACAGTTCCTCACGTGATGATCTTAACTCATTCAAGGTTAAATATCACTAAGTGCCAATTATCAACTCCTTCATTCACTTGTTACCTAGTACCCAGTGATTCCTAGTCTTTACCATGTCACAGTACACACAGGAAATGATACGTTTGGACGGCACTCTGGAGCAAACAGGCTGCTGGTGACTGGGAGTAACTGGTGGAGGCTGATGGAAGTCCATGCGTCAGTGACCCATTCACCTATGGCCGCTCTATCAGCTTCCTAATGGTTCAGGCGTAGTAAGAGCAGCAACAGAAATCAGAACCTGGGGATTCAGATTAAATTAATTATTCTAACAGAAGACAGGAATGGCAGGAAGTTAACAAGCCCAGGCTGGAATGGGAAGCCTCCATAAGCAAGGAAGTGACAGTGGACATGGAAAATACAGAAGAACCAAGTCAGGATTAGATGGCACAGTGGCTAGAGCGGTTTCTCCAGAAGGGAAAGGGAGATGGAGCAAATCAAAGAGATGAAGAGATCAATGGCATGGCTAGTGCTGACTAAAGCCAGTGGAAGCAGAAGGTCCTGCAAACAAGACAGATGATGAACTCACCCTAGATGGCCATTGGAGATGGGATAGGAGACTTGAAGTCATCGAGATTTTAAATTTTTTTTAAAAGTGCTTACTTGTGTTTGGGAAGTAAACCCTAGATGCTAATGAATAAATAGATTCTCACCTTTTGTGTGAAAATATTCTCCAAATGTCTCTGAGGGTTTTGACAGTACAGTTAGCTCCGTCAGCATGGCAACAACCAAAATTTACCCTTCTGTTTACAGCTTCCTCATTCTGTTATGATGCAAATATGTTTGTTTCCTATTGAAGAAAAGCAACATTTTCTTTCCAATGATAAAGAGTCTTAGTTTCTGGCAATCTGTGAAAAGCATTAGGTGAAATGAGATTTTTTTTTTTTTGCTTTTTCTCGCCTTTTATGAAAAAATTCAATAGCTTCACATTATATGTGAACATTTGCTCACAACTTTCCTATTTAGAAGCTATTATAAAGTAGTCAAATGGGAAGTAAATGTTCTCTTATTTCACAAACCACTTACAGGAAGGCAAAAACATACAGATAACAGATTTGAGAACGTGTAAGAAGAAATTCGGGCGAAGCCAAGAAAAGAAGCAGCATTAGTAATGAAGAGACTCATCAAGATTTACACTACAGCATTTAATTCCATTTAAAATGTGGTTTCTACGTTTACCTGTCCTTAGACGATCATTAGCTAAAGCAGTCACTTTAGTTCATGTATCTGTTGTCATCAGCATAGGAAAATTATTGGCAGCATTAGACCCCCTGATAGAAAGACTCATTAAAGAATGCAAGTTGTGTGGAGGGAGAGGCTTGGGATATTACTGGAGAGGTGGCGTGCAATGAAATCCACCTGTGATAAGATGGAGCGCACCATTAGAAGAAACAGTGATGCTGTCGAAAGTACGATGCATATTTTACAATTAGTTCCTGGATGCTCAATTCCAAGGCCACCCTGCCAGATGAAATTTTATCAAAAGTAAGTTCATTTGTTACGTAACCAGGTGCAATTCAAACTACTGCCCACATGACTATCCATCCCTTGATGTGCATAAAAATCTGTAATTGTAGTTGTGAATGCACAACAACGTGGAATTGTTACCCTATAGTTCATCCATACAATACAGTACAATGAGGCTACTTTAAAAAATCACATTCCTGAAGAATATTTGACAACATGAAAACGTTCACATTATCTTGTTAAGTAGAAAAGAAAAAGGAAATTAGAAACTAGAATCATTGATGTGATTCTAGCTGATCAATAAAGTGTATGTGTGTACCTCTCAAAGACAAAGAAATTGAACAGCAAGAAAATTCATGAAAATGGTGGTTCTCTCAGCTCAGGGAATTAGAGGTGATTTTTATTATGTTTGTTCATGTTTCTCACTGTTTTCCAAATGTTCTGCAGTAAATGTTTATTAATAATTCTTAATATGCACTCCAAAATGGTAAAATATTCAATCTGAGTTTTTAAAACATTGGCTGAGCTCAAGCCTGGAACTCAGATAAGTTTGAAAGCTGACAGCCAGAAGTGTAGCAGTTGAAGCCACAGCACAGATGAGATGGATTACCTAGGGAACACACATTTCAAAAAATCCACTATTAAATTACGGCATCCAATTATCCTGGGTAACTCCCATTAAAAATTGAATAAAGAGAGCAGAGAAATGAATAATCCAGTAAATGTACAACAATTAGATAAATACAAACTGCGTGCACCCCTAATAGGAATTACATCTCCTTAAAAGACACTAATTTAGTAAAAAGGGCATCAGGCTTCAGCGTCTCACACACCCACCTCTGAGTTCCAGCACCACCACATACTAGAGATGTGATCTGGGCAAGTCAGTTAACTTTAAATCTATTTTTCCACTGGAAAAAGTATGATAATAATTCTCACCTCACTGGATTGCTATGGGGTTTAAATGAGATAAATATTGAAAGCATTCTTACATGGTAGGTACTTAAAAATCATTAGCTGTCTCCCTCCCAATATCCTAATTATCAGGAGTCCACAGATAATACACAAATACTGTTACTGTTCTAGGCCAAAAAAGAAAAATAAATAGATTCAAAATACCATGAATTATTGTCTGAAGATCCAAGACGGTAAAATCAAATACTTGTCATAAAATACAAAAACTCCTAAAGACCTTTTCCACATTAGGAAATATTCAAAGAAAAATGTGAGATAGCTTTTTAAGAATATTCATAAAATGCAAACACTACAAATCTGATCCTATGAGATACAGGTAGAAGCAATTTAAGAAATTTATTTTTACCTAGTATGGTATGAGTTCAGTAATTTTTTTTTTTAGAAAAAAAAATAAGACTTTCTTTGTGCTAAACCAATTGTCAAAACTGGGGAGTGTACTGAAAAGAAAATGGATACAGATAAAATCAACTCATTTGCAAAAAAAAATTAAATAAAGTAAAGACTTCCTAGCTATGCTCTCTATCTTCTCTTAAGTCACTGTGTGTGTGTGTAGTTCTCCAGAGGCCAGGGTAAGGGTCTTTAAAATTTAGAAGTTTGAGTTCACCACTGAAGAATCATACAATTTTCCAGCAATCTATAGTGGGTGGAAACCATTCTTTCTAGAAATGCTGACGTATGTAGTAAGATAAAATGATTTGGACAGTAGAAAAATAATAGATGGATGACAAATCTAAAAACTTATTTTGCTGATAAAGCAATGATATAAAATTTAAAAGTCCTGGCAAGTTTAATAATGGAAAAAAGACAAACCTAAATTAAAATAAGGATGGAGAAGAAAATGAGATTTTCTTTTTAAGTATTATGCCGTGATAGCAGCACTTAATTTTAATTATTCAAACAAATGGTTGAAATTCTATAAATTACTACAAAATGTATACTTGACACAAGTTAACGTATACATATAGGCCAATAAATATAAAAGAAATTGTGAAATATTTATTAAAAATCAATCTCTAAAATGCACCAAATATTGATAGATTAACTAAATAAGTATTTAAAATACCACAGTAGAAGTATTTTTAGGTTAGATGATCTATTACAGAACATGGAAAAATAGTGGGAGCCACATAATTTATTCAATGAGGAAAATACGATACAAACCTTAAGTTTGGTAAAGAAGTCAAACTGAGGTTATCTATTTAAGATCTATTAAAATTGAAAAATTTATCTAACAGAAAGATATAGAAGAAAACATTTATAATTTTTGAAAGAGTCCATTTTAAAAAATCTATTTGGTTATAATAATTGTTCGAATAAGAATGATGGGGAATATTTATTCTAGAGCTGGTTTTACTTTTATGAACACTTCATTATGACTAATTTGTTTCTCACAAAATTACTTTCAACCAAACCTTGTGCCAAACCATGATCAAGAAAGTTTAATCCTGAGTATATAAGGATGCTGCAATATTAAGGGAGCTGTTAGAATAACTACCACAAGCATAAGACAAATCAGAAAATTAAAATTCTGATATTTTCATGATGACTTCAACACATATTCCAATTTTTTTAAATTATAATGAGAATAGGCTCTTTTTTCTTAACAAAGAAAATCTAGTTTAAGCCAA
Source organism: Camelus ferus (assembly GCF_009834535.1). Taxonomy (NCBI): domain Eukaryota; kingdom Metazoa; phylum Chordata; class Mammalia; order Artiodactyla; family Camelidae; genus Camelus; species Camelus ferus. Next base: position 23,270,815 of record NC_045724.1, read on the forward strand.
AAGCTCAGCATTAAAACCTCTAAAAGCATTTTCACCGAATTCAAAGTCAATGACAAAAAACGGTGCTCATTCTTTACAATGCCATACGTCATGAAAAAATTAGAATTTTTAATTTTGGAAGAGAAGAAACAGTATCAGATTCATTATCAGATGACATAATATATATCAACAGGAGCCACAGGAATTACTTTAAAAAACAGAGCTGAATGTGGACACTTGGTTAGTCCTTTTGGGTTGGATTATAAAATAGTTGTAGCTATGTTCCAGGAAAGTATAGAAAAATCAATATATTCTTCAATTTCTACATACTTGGCTGAAATATATATTGGAACCCAAAAGATCCAACTCGTGGTAATAGAAAATATTCTTAAAACATTTTAGGACTAAATTTCAGAAATACGTGTGCCATTTGAAAGCAATCCAGGATATATTTATGATACTTAATTTCTGCTGAATGGGAAATAATTGTATCTGATGACTGAACTTAAACTATAAAGTTAATTAAGCTTTACACAGAATTCCAGAAGGACTCTTATTAAAACAGAGGCGAACACTTCTAAAGTTCATAAGCGCACAGAGGAAATAATGTTTAAGAAATTCCTAGAGAAAAAAAAAGACAAGAGAGGAAATTGGCTCCTATATGAAATACTCTTCAAGACCACAAATAAAAGCACAATTTAAAAAAAATAAAAATACACAAAAATTTTGATTTGTAGCTAGCTTTGTAAGTCTGTCACTAACTCTGTGACTTGGACCAAATTTTATCCCAGAGTATACTTTTAAATGAGATCTCTAGTTTTGATATCTTCTTTATATTTATTAATAAGATTTATCAGTTAGTACTAATTCTACTTAGCAAATACTTCGCTAGAGAGATCACTGATTATTGTTTGAAAATGGTGAAATCACATGAAAGATTCCATCATACTGCATGAGAATGTTTCCTAATGGACAAGGGTAATTCTGAATATTTTCCAAATATCCAAAACTAGTATCTTTCTAATCAGTGAAGCCATAGGTGAAATCAAAAAGGAAAACATTTTGAAAATTTCAAACATATTGAAGGCATTTGTTTGTAAACATGTTTACAAAGTCATTGGAAACAGTAGTCAAATGAATGGCTAGTCTAAACTGTAAATTTCAGCTGTTACTCATCACTGGTCCTCCTATTTATACTTTTTGTATGTTTTTTTTTCAATGCAGAAGAAAGGGGGAAGGAGGAGGGTCTCGATTTTCTATTCAGCCTAACAATCTCCTTTAATTATAATTTAATTTAATGTAATATCAATATATTTGGGTTTAAAGCTGCGCTCTTGCTATTTGTCTCCTCTTTCTGACACCTGTTCTTGGTTCTTCTTTAAGATATTTCTTAGTCATAAATTGCATTTCCTGTTTCTTGTCATGTCTGACAATTTCTGATTGGACGCTGGGTACCGTGTTGTTACAAAGTTGAGTTCTTGAAAGGGTGTTAAGCTTTGTTCTGGCAGGCTTCCTTACTTCCAACAAGCTAGATTCTCATGAGGCTAGATTCTCTTCCAGCATTGTTAGGATGGTCTAGAGCAGCCTTTACCCTAATTATTGTTTTTAGCCTTACTACTAAGGTGAGAACACACCTGGGGTCTCTACTGAATTCCCTGGGTGCTCAGAAAGAATGTTCTCTACAGTTTACGACCAAAGCCTGCATGTCTCTCTACCCTGTGTGAACTTTGGGAAGGAGTCAGCTTACAGCTCTCCAGAATCTCCTCACCTAGCTTTGTGTACTTTCCCTCCATTTGCACACACCTTAGCATGAAGGAAGGACTCTAGAGGACTTACAGAGGTTTCCAAAAATTATTTTTCTTTGTACTATCCCTCCCTTTGGAACTCTGCCCCACAATCTCCAGCCTTTTCAACATCTCTAATCTCCAATCTCTCTTTCCTCTACATAGGGTCATTCTCTCTGCATGAACTGAAATGTGCCTCCAAGAAAAAGCTAGAGCAATTCTAAGGCCCATTTCATTTGTTTCCTTCTCCTAAAAGATCACAGTTCTGTGCTGTCTCCTGTCTAATGTACAAAAGTGTTATTATGTATGTTCCATCCAGTTTTCTAGTTGTTCGCACAAGCAAGGAAGATCTACTCCACGTCACTCTGCTCTTCGAATCTGGAAATATTACAGTGAAAACCTTTGGAGAGATGCATAAAGGGGGTTGGCCCATCAAAAACAAAGTGAAAATTCTAAATTCTAATTAGGCAATGGATCTAGTGTTCACTAGGTATACTGATATGTAAATTTACCAACATTCATTATTACTGTCACATACCACGAGTTTATGTTTTATGTTTTGGATGTGCATTTTTAAAAACATAGAAGCATATTTAATAATCAATATTTGAACTACATTTATGTCCAGTTTGTAGAAACTAGATCATAATTTAACATTTTATATCATTATAATTTTAACAAGATTTTAATTTTAATAAGAACATTTTAATTTTATTTTAATAATGTTTACTTTATGATTACACATGAATTTCACATTTTATTTTCTTCATACACTCATATTTTACAGAATAGGCTGGGGTGTTGCTATACTAAAATCTAATGTTGGTAACCTATTTCCAACTAAAAATGTGCATGATAATGTGTGTGTCTGTGTATTTAATGGAGTCTCAGTGATGGATTTCCCTCATGCTTTTTCCTTTACACTTTGTTGCCTGCGCACATCTGTCTGTGCATTCTAGCAGGTGACTAAACAGATTAAAAAAGTGACAGAATATAAAAGGAAAAATAGAAATATTGTTCCCAAAACTATTAATGACAGTGATATAGTATTATTCTTAAAGGTCACCACACATAATATAGTAATATTTTAAGTTGATAAAATTGTTCTTAGTTCATATGATGGTATTACATGTTTATCGAAGCATAAATTCCACAGGATTTGTCACCCAAAAAAAATGAGAATCACTGATGAATTTGCTGTTAATTCCTTACATCAGGAATACAGTTTCTGATTTAACAGCATTCTAATGAGGAAAACGGGATCTTTTTATAACAATTCAGTTTACGATAAGGTTTACAGAAGTGTGTGGTGCCGAAAGATAGGAAATGTTACTATATTTTAATGACTTACCGTTCTTTTTTATTTAACAGAAGGTGAAAAATGTATTAAGTTTAGGGGAAAACCAATCTGACATTTTTAAAGTTCTCCCTAGTACAAATTTGACCCCTTGTTGGGATATTTCAATTACATGAATTAACTCAAAGCCTATGAGTAATGAAAGATCACTGCTAAAAAAGGAAAGTGTTTGTGTACTCTTGCTGAAAACAAAAGTTGAAGATGAAATGTGCACGACAGACAGGAAGGAGATAACCAGTTGCACTGGGTTATCCCTCTCTCCCCAAGGCTTGAAGCTTGCGAAAGGAAAGCCAGCCATCTGGGTAACCTTGCTTGTTTTGCAGAAAAGATTGACTTTAAAAGAGGG